>NC_065879.2:42814435-43381935 GCF_932274485.2 Patella vulgata
GCAGTAATTGTATTCCAGAGAATTGTGACCTGTATATTCCAGTTCAATTACTAAATGCGATTGAAACAATTCAGTATTTTCTTATTGAAGCTTTCCATTTGGACTGACAGGAATGGTCAAAGAATTTTGTCTGCGAGATACAGTTCTGACAGGAATTAGTCATTCAGATGGTACGATAAACAAGTTCCCCTGTACACGGCATGCACATACCGGTAACTAAAAGAACCTTTTACAGTTTGAAATTGAAATAAGAGTAGGCGGGCAAACCAAAATTTCTTTATACATGTACTAGTACACTGCATGTCAGATATCGGTTTCATTATTCTCTGGTGTGGTTACCCCATGTCAGTGGTGCAGGACAGGGGCCTGACCAGGACAGCTGTCTAGTCATTTGGATGGGACAAAAAACAAGGTCACATGTTCACATTGGCGTGCACGTAAAAGATGCCGTGGCAGTTGGAATTGGATATATAACTTGTAAGAGTAGGTCGTAGTGCAGCTGTCCGGGCAAAATTTCACTCATATCATGTGCTCATCTTCATTAACCCAGGCGGAAAAGAACAGTAGGACATTAAACCCAATTTCATTTCATCTCCGTCTTCCATAGCTCGAATAATCCCATTTGGAATTTAATTCCCCAAACAACCTTCAATTGTTGTTTTCTACATTCTACACTAGTGGGATTAGTTGCAGAAAGTATGACAATAAACACCCCATTTCATTTCTTTAGTATAAATTGTCATGTAATTTTGTCCATGCTATCAGTCTATCTATCCATTTCATATAGTTTACGTTTGTGCCTTTTTAGAAATGAAATGAAATGAAATGAAATGGAGTTTAACGTCCTACTGTTCTACTCCAAACTGGGCTAATGAAGACAGGCATATGCCATACAGTGTGCTATGAGGGGAGATTTTGCCTGGACAGTGGCGCTACGGCCTACTCTTATATTGAATTCCAACTGTCAAGTGATCTTTAACGTGCACGTCAATGTGTACATGGGACCTCAGGTTTTTGTACCATCCGAACGACTAGACAGCTGTCCTTGTCAGGCCCTCCATCCTGCTTCACTGACAAGGGGAAACATGGACTGGTAACAATGAGTGAACGAAGGGAGGAGGGTGGCTGGTACATAAGTTTACCTTACATATAAAAAAGAAAAACAGTCCATGGACCTAATAACTATTCCTAAGCACATGTGTATGTCATTAGTAAGGGAAAGTGAGGTAATGTTAAATATTATGTTAATTTTGGAAATTTAATTTGTAAACAAATTAATCGCCACCCAGATTCTTTCCATAGAAAAAGCTAAGCTTATTATTACTGCACCAAGTTATTAGTAAAGGTTAGATTATCTGTACAAATTTACCAGCACACAAAGACTCTCCTTTTATATTATAGTGCGTTCAGACGTTGACATTGAACTGGATTGAATATCGTCTGAACACAAAGGTGGGACCAAATAAACCAGTTTAACAACCCCACCTGTAGCCGTCTTAAAATCTCTGGCTCCAGCTTGCTTTGGGCATGCACAGTACCGTAAACTATAGCCTGTTCCTGGCAAAATGACGACATGTGCAACAGCATTCGGTCTTAAATACCCTGCAATTTTGAACTAGTTTGAATATAAGCTTCTGAATAGGCTACCAGAAGGAAATAAACATTTTAAACCCACTTACTTTACAATTTTCTCAAGCTAAAAATAAATTGGGGGGTTAAACTGACCAGAAATAGAACAGACAGATCCAGTTTGTGGCGATTTACAACGTACAAGGACATTGATGCATCTCAGAATAGTTTCTGTAAACTATAGGCCTAAACATGCACAAGGCCTCCAATCTAATTCTGAATTGGCCTTTTGTGTAGTGAAGTGAAGGTTAACCAATGCGGTATTTTTAACTATGTTAGTGTACATGTACATGGCAGTAGCTAAATAATTTTTCACATTATGTTTTATTTATATTTTTTAGAAGTTGATTTGGAGAAAAATAAAGCTCCTTAAGCAGAGAAAAGACACAAGAATGTATTGATGTTGGATGTTTAAGTTGAAAAAATCAAACTAAAGACTTCAGCAGAAGTGAAATGATCCCAAAAAGAACTTAAGGGGGGAATATGTTTCAAGTAATTTCTTTATACTTTCTAATTATGTGCCTTCATTTCAACTTACATATACATTATGTAAGATTTAGATAGAGAGCTAGCCATTCTTGCTATAATAGTTCGAAAATAGATAATGTAAAATGAATAATATTGAAAATTTCATTCAAATTGCTTTATTGCCAGCGAAGATATTAGAATTTGAAGTTTTGAAAAGACGTGTGCAATAATTGCATCGACCGTACTGGTTGTTCAAAGCTAAGTCTCGCTCCTCCTTTTTAAGATTAAATCAAAATATGGCTGAACTGTTCTAATCTAGCTAATATCAGAGAAATCAGATGACATCAAGAGATGATTAGTTAAACTTACATTATGCAAGAGCTAAATCTGCCTATTGCAGGTCTTTCTTTAGCCTGAAAAGTTATCTAAATTATTAATAAGATATTAATAAACTGATCCAGACCATAATCAACTCTTGATGCCATGGGATGTCTCCGATATTAAATAGATTAGAACGGTTCAGCCGTATTTCGATTTAATTTAGAATTGGAGTATCAAGGCTTAGCTTAAGTAAAGTGGTTGCAATTAATGCACACATCTTGTCAAACTTCAAAGGATCATATCTTCATTCGCAATAGAGTAATTTACAGGAAATTTCAATTTATTCATTTTACATCATCTATTTTCAAACTGTTATAGCAATAATGGCTAGCTCTTTATCTAAATCTTACATAATGTATTTTTAATTAATGTCTAATTAATAATTTAGAAAACATTTCAGGCCTAAAGAAAGACTTGCAATAGGCAGATTTAGCTCATGCATAATGTATGTTTAATGGTTGTTACTGTACAATATACTTCATAAACACCCTACAGGTCAGAATTTCTGTAAGGGTTTGGCTAGTTCGAAGAGTCACCCAACCATCACTTTGTTAACGTTCACTGTGTATTATTTTGTGAATCTTGTATTGTGAACTCTCTAAAAAAAATTATTGTCCCCCGCCTTTCGAAGAAAGCAGGGAACTATTAAAATGGGTTCGTTTGTCTGTCTGTCTGTCCGTCAGTTTGTCTGTCCGTCACACTTTTTGGGACACAATAACTCTCTTTCTAATTGAGGTAGAATATTCAAACTTGGTGACAGTGTAGGTGTTTATTAGGTCAATACCTAATAAAGATGAGTGCAAAGATGAGCATTTTCTGCTTAGGTTAAGTAGAGATAAGCAAATTGATTGAGTGATGAAGCTTGATGTATAATTTCATTACATCAATACCTTGACTATGTTCGATAATGAGCATTTTCTGCTCAGGGTAAGCAGAGCGATAAGCTATTTGATTGGCAGAGATTTTAGAACACAATAACTCTCCTTCTAATTGAGCTATAATGTTCAAACTTCTTGTAGATGTTTATTAGGTCAATGCCTTGATGGAGTTCGAAGATGAGCACTTTCTGCCTAGGGTAAGCAGAGATAAGCAATTTGATTGGTTGATGCTTTGGGACACGATAACTTTAGTTCTAATTAAGTGAGAGTGATGAAACTTGGTGTATAGTTTCATTACATCAATACCTTGACTAAGTTCGATAATGAGCATGTTCGGGGTAAGCAGAGCGATAAGCAATTTGATTGGTCGAGACTTTGGAACACAATACCTATCATTTTAATTGAGTTAGAATGTTCACACTTGCCGTAGGTGTTTAGAAGATGAGAATCTTCTACTTAGGGTAAGCAGAGATAAGCAATTTGATTGGTTGATGCTTTGGGACACGATAACTTTAGTTCTAATTATGTGAGAGCGATGAAACTCCTAATATATTAATCCAATAAACTGAAATCAAGGCCTGAAATGTATTACTAGATTGTAAAAATGGATAAGTACTGCAAAGTTTAAGCAGTACCTTGTTACAGGAGTATTTCCGGCTGCATGAACGGTCATGTCCTCTGTATTCACTTCACCTGTGTTGTCATTTTTAGATTTAATGGCATTTATATTAATATTGGAGCCCTGGAGAAGACCATCCTGGTTGATTTTCAGGTGATCTATATTGGTATTATAATTCATGTGATCATATAATGTGATGGGTTGTGTACTGTATGTAACATAAATTATCTGATCAAATATATCATTGTAGGGAATAATGAAATCTAGAGAAGAATACCAGAAGAAAAATGGTACAGGAGAAATTTCAAGATCTAGATTGGTAAAATGCTTTCTAGATGGAGCTTAGTAAATGCATTTCAAGATTGAGCTTATTAAAAATTGAATTCTAGAAATAGAAACCTTTGATTACCGTGCACCACAAGCTTTTGCTTACGATAATGTCGAATCATTTTGGTGTTGCAGAAATTGCAAAAGAGTGGATGGCGTCATATCTACAAAACAGGAGTTTTCGTGTAAAAGTTAAGAATGATTTCTCCGATGTAAAACATGTAAATTTTTCAGTTCCACAAGGTAGCATCAATGGTCCGATCTACTTTATTTGCTATACCAGTACACTAGCATCCTGCATCAGACACAATCAAACATTAGTTGGCTACGCCGATGACCACAGCTTGTATGACAGTTTTAAAGCCGGAGATCTTGATGCAGAATCTCATATTGCTTCCCGCGTATCAGAGTCCTTAGACGATGTTAAAATCTGGATGCTGCATAATCGACTAAAGATGAACGACGAAAAAACTGAGGTTATTATCTTCGGTGGTAGCCGTTAGCTCCACAAGTCTACCATCCACGAATTAAGAGTTGGGGATTCTGTAGTTGGGTCTTCATCCCGTGTTAAATTCCTGGGGATGCATTTGGACGAAAACTTAAACTTAAAGAGTCATTTTGCCCAGAAGACTTGTTGTGCTGCTTCGGCAATGTTCAACTTGCGGAAATTGAGTCCGTTTCTTTCGCGAGAATCATCTCTTCAAATTGCCAGTTCTTTAGTTTTCTCCCATATGGATTACAGAAATAGTCTGCTCTGTGGTTTGCCAGCAACTACTCTTCAACCTCTCCAACGAATTCAAAATTTTACTGCAAAGCTAATTCTTGGTGTTAATTACGGCCATAGCTCGACTGGTGCTCTGAAAGAACTTCATATATTGCCAGTTGAAGTCCGATGCCAATTCAAGCTACTGGTACTGGTGTATAAGTGTCTCCACAACCTTGCCCCTGTCTACCTTTCTGAATTATTGCAGTCCCAAACTTCATCATGCAATATGAGATCGTCATCAAAAAACATTTATACCCAAGACAAAAAGTAAAACATTTGCAGACAGATCGTTCAGTGTGCTAGGACCGCAGCTCTGGAATACATTTCCAGAAAGTGTGAAACAATGTCAAACTGTAACGGATTTTAAAAAGAAACTCAAAACATATTTTTTTCGTAAAGCATTTCTTTAACGTTTGTGTAAGACTTTGTGAAGCGCCATTGAATGCATGGCAGTAATGTGCACTATATCAAATGTAATATGTTATGTTATGTTATGTTATTACATCGTTTCTTCACAGACAGTTGAGTTGATGATAATGTAACAATAAAGAACTTTTTTCATTGGATCTTATTATTTCATTACAAATTTTGAATGTAAATACATGTAACATTTTGTTTTATATTTTGAAATATTGTATATATTATGGAAAATTGTGATAATTGTTTATTAATTTTGAAATATCTAGACTGTGATTTGGTTTTAATTCATGCATATGTAACGTAATCATTATTGATTAAACTTTGTGAAATAATTAGATCAGTTTTTTACGCCCACATTTTGATGTGGACGTATATTGTTGTCGTCCCTGTCTGTCTGTCCGTCCACTATTTGTTTTTGGGTGGACACGCTACAGGTCACAATTTTAATATAGGTTTATTGTCCAAAGATGTCTGTTTCTTTCGATATTGACATGTATCGGACTGTAACTTTATGGATTATGGCCCCTGATTGTACAAAAAATCACGTTTTTAGCTTGTGGACACTCCAGAGGTCACAAGTCTTATCCGATTTTGATGAAACTTAAAACGTATGTTTACAACCCAAACATCTCGGTTTCTTTCGAAACTATTCAAATATATCATGGTTACACCCTAATGATGGTTGAATTCGAATTTCGTGAAAATGGACGCTCCTTGTGAGATAATAGTGGAAAAGTATGTAATGTTTTAAAGAGGTCACAGTTTTTATCCGATATTGATGAAACTTAAATAATATGTTTATATCCAAAGGATCTCTGTTCCAGTAGATATTCACATATATCGAACCATAGCTTCCTGAATTATGTCCCCTGATTGTACAAAAAACACGTTTTTAGCTTGTGGACCCTCTTTAGGTCATAAAGACGCTCTAAAGGCTAAAGTTATAATCCAATTGACTTATACAAGAGGGGGGTTGGATGGCCGAATGGTTAGCATGTGCCCGCTGTATCAGAAAGCCTGTCATTGAGTCAACTGGGGTGGTTTCGAATCCCCGGTCGTACGTGACAAGGAGTAGAGTCGCCTGTCCAACCTTGTTGGTTTTCTTCGGGTCCTCCGATTTCCCCCCACTGCTAATGACCCCTATGCGCAAGTGAATTATTGAAATAAAATTAAACCATGTTAGTCCCGAAATGACCTAGTTTGTGTCGAGTGGACGTTTAACCCCATTTCTCTCTCTCTCTCTCTTATACAAGATGTAAGTGTTATGGCCATCAGACGAAAAAAACCCATTGATTTTCAGTGACTACCAATAATTACTGGCAGAGTTATAGCCCTCACTGACATTGAAACATATTGTGGACTCTCTACAGGCTAATTACTTTATTACTTATTAATAGGTTGTTTCTTTTGATCAGCTTTTGTGTCATTTTGATGTTTCCACCTGCAAAACAACAAATATGACCCATACGGACTTCTCCGAAGACAAAGGTGCTGTGGGCGCATGTTTAGTTGCCAGTCAACCTATCTTTTGATAAACTTGAGACAAGTTTGCAATCAGCATGAGGCAATTAGCTACAATTAAATGTATAGTTAAACACACAGTTTAACGCTACAATTGATATAGTAATTCTATCACAATAGTGAAGACTGGACCACTAAAGTAGTTACTTTGTGGTAATGCGATCTACATTTTCAAAGCGGTGTTTCTTATAATTCGAAAGCCGCCATGACACCGGCCAGATGAAATAAGTTCGGTAGGCGAAAAATTACTCGTAGCAGTTTGGTTTCATATCATATAATTATGCGGTAAGGCTTCACCTTTATTTCAATGGGAATTGGTTTATTATATGTTAAGCTATGTACAGTACAGTTTTGGGCCAGTTTATGTATAAATTAAGGGAGCTGTAGGTCAGTAACCTTTTTGTAGTCATTTGACTAAAAAACTTACGCAAAGGAACTCCGCAGGACGAGCTACTACTGTGGCTGGAGTAAGGCGGAAGACATCAGTAGTGGAACCATCTCTACCCAACCAGTAGCCTAGTGGGTTTTCGTCGGGTTCTCCATATTGACTGACTGAGATACACATAACTACCGGTAACATCGATCGCACAAAAAGGTTACGGAATATGCGTTGGGAGGATTACAAAATGAAATGCGGTTTTACGTCCTACTTTTCTGCACCAACTGCAGGTGATACTGAAGACGAGCATACGACATGCATTGTGCTATGTGGGAAATTTTATCCGGATATCAAATCACACGGCCTACTCTTTTTCAACTACTCAACTGTCAATCAAGGGTTCTTTTACTTGATTACCAACGTGTAAGGCTAGACACTGTCTGCATCACTGACAAGTGGAAACCGCGATTGGAAATCCCAAGAAACTTCCTCGGCCAGCACCTAGATCGGATACCCTGATTAATGAACCAGCGTCTTACACCGTGGCTCGTTGGGAGGATTACGTCTCCTCACCCACAAACGTATAAATGCATAATTATATGACGGATTTATCATGTTCTTTGGCGTGAATGTGTGTGAATTTCACAAAATGGTATATCTATACTTACACAATTCGAGAGTCGGCCGTCGTAACCCTAAAATACCGTGCACAAATGCATGTAATACGCATTTAGGGTGTGTGCCGATTACAAAATTGCCATGTTAAACGCGTAAGGTGTGTGGGGATAATATAATTGCCATAATATATTAACTGGCTGCTACAGTTATCTTGTTTGGTGTAAGTTTTCCATACCGATCGATCTGTTATTCCCCAAAAAACCCAAATCATGGGCGCAAATATATGTACTACACATAGGACGTGTGGCGATTGAATATTACTTGCCTGCCACAATTACTTTAATTTGTGTGAATTTTCCATACCGATCCATCTGTACTTGACATATTACTATATTAATGTCGGCCATAGTAATCCTGATAATAATAATAATGATATCGTTTATTTGTAAAGCGCGTTAATACAGAACAAAAACAGTTTCTAAGGCGCTGTTGGTTATATTCACTGATTATTTACAGATCAGGGTTTTGAAACAAGAATGTTTTGAGTTGAGATTTAAAATGGCCCACAGAGGGTAATTGTTTCATTGACTGTGGTAGTCATTCCAAAGAAAAGGGCTAGTATAAGAAAGGGTACGTTTTCCAAGTTGTAAGTTAATAGCTGGAGATTTTAGAATATGTTTTTTCTGAGAACGAAGATTTCTGCTGGTGGTATAGGGTTCTACAAGACTTTTTATATGAGATGGAGCTTGGCCGTTTAACGCTTTGCAGATAAAGAGGAGTAAATTGAACTTAATTCTTTGCTGAATTGGGAACCAATATAGAGATTGCAATACCGTGGAGATGTGTTGCTATTTCTAGTTTTAGTGAGGCACCGAGCTGCTGAATTTTGAACATGACGTAGTTTGTTAATCTGATAGTCTGGTAAGCCGTATAGTAAACCATTTTGGTAACCTAGTTTAGTTGAGATGTATGCGTGAATGAGTTCTCCTTTATTTTCATAAATGGGATAGCGTTGGATCTTTCAAATTCGATGTATATGATAGAAGGTGGTGGAGCAAATACTTTGTATGTGATCGTTCAACGATTGGTTCGAGTCTAATACAGCACCAATATTTCGAGAGTTATAGAATCCTGTTGGATTTCTTTAATAATGGTTTAACAATGGCTTTTCCATTAAATATTAATGTCTGTTACAATTATTTTAATTTGTGTAAATTTTCCATATCGATCAATCTGTACATGACATATACTAAGCAGCAAACGAAACGTCGGGTTGGTATGTTAATCTGAATAGACGCATTGCATAAAATATGTCAAATGTTTTTATTATTTGTGACCACATCTCCAACCTTACCTGAGCAATAAGGCTCCTTCTCAAACACGGAATTGAACCCAGGAAATATTCTCAAAAACGCAACCTGACTTCTGAGATGGTAATGTGTTGTCCATGATTTTCAAGTAACTCATGCTGCACGTGCTGTTCACCGGGACCAGTCCTATAAAATGCACCCCATACCTGGTTGAATCATTCACACTACAACGTCAGCAGCATGCCACGACTCACGACAGCTCAGAGGGACCAGGCGCTTGGAAGACTCGACGCTCGCCACACTGCCCAAGCCGTTGCCAATCACTTACAGGTCAATGTTCGGACCATCTACAGGCTTCAGCAACGCTTTCGAGTCACCAACACCACGGATGATCGCCCTCCGAACTGGTAGACCACGGGTTACAAGGCCTAAAGACTGCCATGTTCTGCGACAGCAATTGTAGAATCCCTTCACACAGGCATCTGAGACAGCACGTCAGACAGTGGGAACACACGGAAGACCCATTAGTACCGATACAGTGCGCCGACGTCTTAACAGAGAGAACATCCATTGCCGTAGACCTTACCGTGGACCGATCCCCATCCAACGCCATCGACGTGAACGTCTACAGTTTACCCAACAACACCAGAACTGGTGAGACAGACAGTGGAGAACGATTTTTTTTAACAGATAAGAGTAGGTATTGCTATCAACTGCGGATGGCAGGACAAGAATACGCCGTTGAGGTGGCCAGTGTTATTCTGACCAATGTGTCATGTGTCATGCTTTGATCCATTTAGTAAGTCGTTTTCTAGAATGATTTAATTAAAGTGCCTCTCTGATTTTGAAATCGTGCCGACATTTATCAAATTGCCATTGAATATTAATTGTCTGCTACAATTATTTTAATTTATGTGAATTTTTCATATCTATTTTCCTTCAAAATAGCAAGTTTTCTCAATTTATGAAGAATTACAACAAGAAATATAATATCGACATCCTTTTATTAATCAATCAATAAATTATAGCTGATAAAATGAACAAATTATTCACACCATAATTGATAAAATGACAATAAACTATCTACAATATAGTTAACAAAATAAAATCGCCAATAAATCAATCACACTATAGTTGATAAAATAAACAATATATTAATTTCACTACAGTTGTTAAAATGAGCAAAATAAATTATTTTCACTTTAGTTGATAAAATGAGCAAATCATTATTCACAGTATAATCAATAAAATGAGAAATAAATTATTCACACTATAGTTCATATGAACAATAAGTTATTTTAACTAATGAGCAATACGCCATGTACACTATAGTTGATTAAATGAAAAAATTATACATACAGTCAATAAGCTGATAAACACTTCATAACACTGAATAAACTATGTATCAATGCACTCAATATGTTTATAACCCTTTATCAATACAGTCAATATTGTGATCAACAAAATTTAACAATACACTTGATACACTATAGTTGATAAAATGAACATATTATTCACACTATAGTTAAGAAAATAAACATAAAATTATTTACAGTAATATTGATAAAAGTTTGTAATAAGCTGATAAACAAACATTTCTTAACACTTAATAAATTTTATCATCCAAATACATTCTACAGTAGATATCGCTTGTGTGATATATTTCATAATCTACTGCATGAATTTGATTGGTCAGTTGAAAAGGAACTACTTTTTTTATTTTCAAAGAACAGTTCATTTCTTATTAAACGTAACTTTTTTTTTTATTAAAAATGAACTATTGTTATTCAAAAGACCTTGATGGAAACACTGGGTCAATATAAAAGACTTTGCAATGGTTGAATTGCTGTCAAAAATGATGTATCACTACGCCGTAATGTTCAGTAAAAGTGAAATCTACAGCAAAGAATTATATTTATCTATTTGTGGATGTAAGAAGGGATTGGGTGATACATTAAATCATCTACTCGTCTTTTTTTATATCAAAAAATATCAACACTCGTTGATAAAGTAAAAAAAACTCGGCAGAGCCTTGTTTTTTGTTACCTTATTAACTTGTGTCGGTGGAGTTAACGCCTGTCAATCAAACGATCGGCCATTCTCTGAGATGGCGAAGAGAGAGTTGACGCCTATTTCTAGTCAAAAATTACAATGGTGATAACTTTGTTCAGAATAAAGTAATTTGACTGAAATTTTCAATATAGTCCTCTTTCATCATCTATTTTTGGACTTTTACTGCAAGAATGGCCAACTCTCTATTAAAATCTCCCATAATGTATCTTTAAGACACATAATTTTAAAAGAAGGGATTGGGTGATAAATTAAATAAAATCACCTACTCGTCTTTTTTTATATCAAAAAATATCAACACTCGTTGATAAAGTAAAAAAAAACTCGGCAGAGCCTTGTTTTTTGTTACTTTATCAACTTGTGTTGATATTTTTTGATATTAAAAAAGACTGATAAGAGATTCTCTATATGTATCAATGCACTCAACAAGTTTATAACACTTTATCTAATGCAGTCAATATGGTGATCAACAAAAGTTATCAATACAATCGATAAGTTGATAAAAAATTATTTTTCAGTACACTAAATATGTTTTTTCACCCAATTCTTTATCAATAGCCTACACTCAATATGTTGATAAACAGTACACTCAATATGTTGATAAACAGACTATTTATCAATACACTCGGTAAATGAACTATTAGTCAACACATGTACACATTCTATATCTTTATCATTATCTCCGTCATCATCATCTTCATAATAGTCAAACAAAGTGCTTTCTGTGAAATCATCCGCAAGAACAATTTTCCGAACATGTTTTATATTTTTGCATATTATCACTTTAGGCATTAAACAAACCTGTTCTGTTTGTAAACTGTGAGACAATGTTGAGGCATTAGCAGCTCCTTCAGATTTCTAGTAATCAGTTAATTTGTCCAGTTGAAGTAGCTCTTCTTCTCGGAGTGTATCATAGTAATAATTTATTAACGGGTGTAGAGAATTAGATGTTACACTATATTCAAATGTATCTGTTTTTTGCTGAAGATTTCCCTTATGGTATTTGTTGTGTTGTTAGGTAAGTTTAGTGATCTTTAGTTAATACTGATTTTCTTCAGTTGCCTTCCAGCCTTGACTCCTGTAAAAAACAAATAGTATTTTTGAAGAAAAAGTAAATAAGATAATAATAACCAAGGTGTGTATTAAGATAAAAGATAAGGTACCAAATATATGAGAACTGAGGGTATTAAGTGATCATTTAGCATTTCAAAGCAGGACGACAGGATTTCAACTAAACAGGACGATAGGATTTCAAAGAACTTAAAAAATATTTTAACATACATTATGCACGAGCTAAATCTGATTATTACAAGTCTTTATTTAGACTTCAGATGTCATAGAAATTATAAATTAGATCTTTATTTATACAACAAGCACAAAATCAACTCTGTAGACCCACGGATGGCTTGGATTTAAACAGGATTTCATTGATTGATTAAATTTTTAAATGGCGTCGTAAGCGGAGATTAAATTTTTAAATGGCGTCGTAAGCGGAGATTAACCGTTAAGTTGACGTCATACTCCCGGAAATTTAAGATCGAGGCTAAATGATAGAGTGTACGAAGCTAGGCCGCTGTTGAGCGATGCCGCATGTCAGTCAATGTGATTGAAAGTTCGATATATACAGCTATAATTATCCTCATTTTTTGGTCCATTCTTTTCAAACTTTCGCTTCTTATATATATATTAAAAGTCTTATTTTTAATTTGTAGTAAAAATAAATGTGATATGAATTGAATTGTGCAACCCCATCTCAAACCGAATAGGCTAACGGTACCACAGTCATTGAAAATGTTACTTGATAATCAAGATTATGTAGGTGGAGTTAACGCCTGTCAATCAAACGATCGGCCATTCTCGGAGACGGCGAAGAAAGAGTTGACGCCTATTTCTAGTCAAAAATTACAATGGTGATAACTTTGTTCAGAATAAAGTAATTTGACTGAAATTTTCAATATAGTCCTCTTTCATCATCTATTTTTGGACTTTTACAGCAAGAATGGCCAACTCTCTATTAAAATCTCCCATAATGTATCTTTAAGACACATAATTTTAAAAGTATTATTTTGCTCAGTGAATTGCTCAGCGATACTGATACCCATTTAATCTATTCCTTACTGGTCACTGTGGTGACTAGCTTTGTGATCGTCATTCTACTACAGCTAGGCCTATTCACTTTTGGTCCTACTTTGTTTAATTGAATGTGGTTGTAAGCATTCTAGTTAATTCATGGCTTGGAATAGGCCCAGTTACTGGATCCCACAGAAAATTGTTACCTAGGCTGTGACCTGTGTGATGACCCAATTACTGGGGCCACGTGTATTAAAAAGATTAAAGATACATTATTGTCATTATGCAAGATATAGATAAAGAGCAGGCCGTTCTTATTATAATAGTTTGAAAATAGATAATGCAAAATGAATATATTGAAAATTTCGTTCAAATTACTCTATTGCAAGCAAAGATATTAGCCTTTGAAGGTTTGACAAGACATGTACAATAATTGCAACCACCGTACCGTACTGGTTGTTCGAAGCTAAGTCTCGCTCCTTCATTTCTAAATTAAATCAAAATATGGCTGAACCGTTCTAATCTAGTTAATATCAGAGATATCCGATGGTATCAAGAGTTGATTTTATGCTTGTCATGTAAATAAATGTCTAATTAATAGTTTATATAATATAACATTTCAGGTCTAAAGAAAAACCTGCAATAGGCAGATTGAGCTCTTGAATAACGTATGTTTAAGTGATTAATTCTTTGCAACATACAGAATTTTCAATATTGAGACTGATGAAGGTGCGAACCTGAAGCATTGCTTTCCTCCATTGATAATTTTTTTACCTCATCTTTTGACAAATCTAAAATAAATACATTACAGGAGTATTACGATATGAAGAATCCATCATGCCCAATGATAGTGTTATGGACCAGACAAAACAGACATGTAACTAAATTTTGGGTGGAGTAACCATTACTGGTGCCATCTTACAGCAGATGGGAACAAATAAAATCTGACCTGTCAAGCATACATTAAACATGTACTATTAGTAAAGAACTACACGATTTTAAAAAACACAAGAAATATCTGTAGTCCTGATGTAGGATGAAAGGATTATAGTAATGTTGTAAACACAAAAAAAACTGTAATCCGTAAGCATATTGAAGAAAAAAAACAATTAAAGATTTTGAACAAGGAATAATTTGAAAATTTCAGTAAAATTACTGCATTCAGTGTAGTCTCTATTTTCATTGCTACTGTTTGTTACGATATACACAAAGTCTTGTACATCCATTTTTAAATTAGATTATTAAATGGCAATTCCGTTTCAATCTGTTCATAATCACAAGGTTGATTATGGGCTTTATTCTGACGTGGTTTCATCTTGTCAGTGGTGCAGGACGAAGGGGGAGGCCTGACAAGGACAACTGTCTAGTCATTCAGATGAGATGAAAAACCGAGGTCCTGTTTATACATTGGCTTGCACGTAAAAGATTCCTTGGCAGTTGGAATTCGATATAAGAGTAGGCCATAGTGCCGCTGCCCGGGCAAAATTTCCCTCAAAGCACACTGTATGGCCTATGCCCTTGTACATTAGCCCAGTATAGGAGAAAAACAATAGAACGTTAAACCCCAATTCATTTCATTTTTGATTATGTGATCAAGGACCGTAACTCTGGCAGTAATTATCAGAAATCGTTGAAAATTAAGACTTCTTCGTCTCATGACCTGCAATGAAATGAAATGGGGTTTAAAGTCCTATATCATGTATCATGACCTTAAACACTATAAATTCAATGTCAATACGATAATAAGGACCATAACTTTCACTGAAAATTTATAGGCTTCTTTGTCTCATGACCTTAAAAACTGTTTATCAATCGGATATTAACTTTAATAGACTTGTGGATGTACAGACGGCCAGACAATAATATGCCCACATTTCAGTTTTGGCGTATAAAAAAAAGTAGTCTATCTGTCCATTCATGAATTCTGATACACCATCCACTGGCATTGGTTTATTTACATCATATTCGGGAGGTCAGGGGAGAGAGAAATGGGGTTTAACGTCCACTCGACACAAACTAGGTCATTTCGTTACTAACAAATGGTTTAATTTTATTTCAATAATTCGCATGCGCTTAGGGGTCTTTAGCAGTGGGAGGAAAACGGAGGACCCGGAGAAAACCCACGAGGTTGGACAGGCAACCCTACTCCTTGTCACGTACAACCGGGGATTCGAAACCACGCCTGTCGACTGACTCGACTCAATGACAGACTTTATGATACAGCGCTTGCAGGGGAGGTCAGGGATACAGTACAATGTTCAATAGCTACAATAGGCATAACCATTTGGATTGATATACTCATTTATCAGTTATTGTTGAGAGGAAGTGTGATCTATTCTGAACTCTGAGCTAGGCCTACATCCTCTGTAAAATGAAATGAAATTTTAATAATGTTTCTTAACACCCGAAGCAAGCAAAGGACTGTTTAGTTATCGACTGAAACTTTATTATGAGTACACTTTTAATTCTATAGGTCGATTCAGATTATTCTTTGACAATACGAAAGAAAAACATTAATTATATATTACCGTACGGTACCAGGTAATGTGAACAAAAAGTGCTATCAGGTGTTCTAAAAAGAATAAGTACGCCCCCCCCTGCATATGCTGCACACATACATATGACTTGCTGTTCAGTTCGCTAATTAGCATGAATAGAAAGGCCCAGCCTAGAGTCGCATTATAAATGCTTTTATAGATCAGTATATGCTTTGCCATTGGAATTTGTTAAACCACAAAAACAGGCTATAATGTTTCTGGTTGAATTTTGCATGGAACAGTGCCTAGTTGCTTGGATGGAAAGAAAAATGCGTCCTGCACATAGAACTAAAAGAACCCTACAGACAGAATTCCAAAAAAGAGTAAGCTTACGTAGGCTACATTAGTGTCACTCTGTCCAAAATTTGCCTCATCATAACATATTGATAGACGATAGTGTATGCCTTCTTCATTAGCCCAGAAAGAGCAGAAAAGTAGGATGTTAAACCCCATTTCAGCATTTCATTTCATTTTGTTTCATCATCATATTAATATCTTCAAAATTCATATCATCAAAATTCATATCATCAAAATCCATATCATCAGAAATGGCATTAGTACCAGTAGGTCTACATAGTTAACATAGGCCTAGTTTAGTAGTTTAGGCTACAAGTACAAGTAGGCTTCAAACCTAGTACGGCCAAATACTAATAGTGCTTGATCTTGATGGCAGTAGGAATATTGTTTAGCACTATCTCACAAAATCTGTCATTTGAGCCTAACACGGCGTGCATGGGTCGACTGTCAAGTGAATTTAACAATAGGCCTATTAGTCCCAAAATGATTTAGGCCTAGTTTAATGGTTTGTGTCAAGTGGTCGAGACGAGTGGACTTTAAAGGAGCTAAATCAAGTAAATCGCTAATGTTTGGGACCTAGAAATTGACCCAAATGGGTCGCAACAAATAATAATGTAATCTGATTGTATATAAATAAACTGATTTACATTCAATTGTTTCCGTTTTGACTCTAATTTCAAATCAGTTATCTCCAGCGAAATATGGCATGAGTCTCAACCGAATCGCTATTTCTAGTATCTGGTTATTTCAGTCTATTGCGCATGCTCTCATGGCGTCACCGTTTGATATGAGTATTCAGTTGTGGAATATGTCTAGCCTCGGTCCTTTGTTACAAATGACAATCAAACGTACTATGGCACCGTACACGATTCGTGTACCAATGCAATGGTAAAATATTTATTTTATTTTAAATATTGGTTATCAGAAGCTTACCTTTTCCCGGTAAGATCACAACATCAATGTTGATTTGAATTGACAAATAATTCGTGTTTTCAACGAGTAAGACTTTGGTGGATGATATTGAATTAGACTTAGAGACTAAGTTAGTTTAGCTAATCTTAGTTAGACTTAATCCCCATCTGCCATCTGGCATCTCTCTGTCCCGAGTCCGAGTCTCTCTCTGTCTCTCTAACTATTAAAGCCCAGTCTTTGGATGGGTTTTATCCCCTGTTTAAGTCTGATCTTTTATAAAATAAAGTAAGATACCGGTACCTCGTATTTTGGATTTTCTAAGTTTTAAGTATTAATATGGCGCTCTTTCCCGCCTTGTTGACCTTGTCCAAAAGAGCGCAGGAAAGTAGTTCGAGAGACAGCGTAACCCTAGTAACTCACAATGCGATTCTTGAAGACGATTTCCGTTCATGAAATGAAATGATTGGGGTTTAATGTCCTACTGTTCGGCCCCGACTGGGCTAATGAAGACGGGCATACGCCATACAGTGTGCTATGAAGGAAAATATTGCCCGGGCAGTGGAAATATGGCCTAGGCCTACTCTTATATCGAATTCCAACTGCCAAGGGATCTTTAACGTGCATGCCAATGTATACACGAACGACTAGACAAGTTCTGTTCTTGTCAGGCCTTCCGTCTTGCACCACTGACAATTAAGGGGAAACCATGTCGAATAAACCCGATGAAATTCTTGGCCAATGCAGGGAACGAAGATTCCCGTTCATGGAGAAATGAAATGGGATTTAACAATAACATCATATAGACCCAATGCAGCATGCAGTATGCTATTGGGGTGAGGGGGGGGGGCGGTTTTCGGCGGTACTGGGTACGGCGTACTCTTATTTCGATTCAAAACTGAAGGATTCCTCTACGTGTACGCGGGACCTCCTTTCTGTCCCATCTGGACGACTATATAGCTTTTCCTTGAGGCACTCCGCCCTGTCCTACTGACAAGGGTAAACTTTGCCTAAAAATCACGACGGATTCACACCGGGAGCAAACTCCAGACCCCCCTCCAGCCTAATAATAAGCAGTACGGTATTTGTGTTGCATATAATCTTTTAGTGTGACCTGTATATTCCAGTTCAATTACCGAATGCTATTAAAACAATTTATTAATTACTGCACTCCATAGTCTTTTACGCTATAGACTAATCTACACCCAGGTTCAACGCTACGGGTTCGATCCCCCGGTAACATACAGTGGCGAGGATCGACGGGCGGTAGGCTATATATTTTAGGCCAAAGTTTTTTGAAAGATTTGTTCTAACTTGGAAGATTGTTCGGGTCGTCATAAGAAGGCAGTCTATACAAATTCTATCTTTTATTCCCATTTATCGGAGATCGAGAAAATAATGATTTATAAATAAGCTAATAGCGGATAGGTCTACTAACTATTACAGCCTTTGTTGGTTGCTAATAGTAGATAACAAAGGCTGCCCTTGTTAGTTGTTACTGTAGCGGCTAACAATTTACCCCCAGAGGCGCAGAGGCACCCTTAGCGCTGCTACGAGCATCTAAAAATGACTAACAACTTTCTACTATTAGCAGGCTAATAATAGGCGGATCGGGTGGAATATACCAACTGTCAAGGATTCTTTTACGTGCCCGCCAACGTGTAAACAAACAATTTTGACTTCAAACATAGTGTTGTTGAAATTAAATTCAAAAAGAAAGAAAAAACTAATGGGAAAAGAATCAAACGGTGTTCTCTTTGTGTTTTTTTTTTATCTTTGTTTATTATTTCTTACTGAACATATATATTTTTATTATCATAATTTAACTTTATTTTTAGCCTGCAAGCAGAGGATAAACTGCATGATCTTATACTGTAATCATAGGGGGCGGTGCCACATTACTTTCCCAGACAAAAACATTTTTTGATGTTTCTGAAAATTATCGAATTCCTGCTGCGTTCCTGATGAGGGTAGGGGAATTCCCCTAGAGGGTTATATGAAAAAATCGACCTGGAATTCTGACCGTAAGGCGAAAATGACAAATAAACTGTCGGTTTTGTGTAGTGATGACGATGAATCAACGTCGTTAACCATTAGTGTTAATATTCGTCAGTCTGCGTTAGTATTGCCAAATATTTACTACCGTTATGGTGGCTGGGCATTATAGTCCTTCATTCGTCATTCTCCCCTGCCATACACATGCAATTCATGCCGCCAAAAGTTTTACAGCAATTCTTAAAGTCAACCAATCAGCTTGCTATCAATATCAATTCTGTTTTAACTGCCTCGAGATTAGACACTCACTATCTAAAACAAAAGAGTTTTAGTGTCGTTTTTAACTCGACCAGAATTTGTAGAAATTAATTGAGCGGCAAGCAGTAGACAAAACAAAGATCTGATGAAATTCATTCCTGAACCTCAAAGATTCCACTATCAATTTATGCCACATTTCAGTAACTAATGGATAGATATTGGAATAACGAAACGGTAAATAAGAGGGTGAAAATAAAATTTATCTGGTTTATTTTTTTAATGAAGACATAACAAATAGAGACAAACATTAATGTTTTATTCGTTTCAAATAATTAAAAGGTGAAGCAGGATTTGGCGAATAATGTAAATTCCCATGACAACTAAAACTAAAAACAATAGATGAACTGTATGTCCCACTCCTGCATACATATTAGTCACTATAATTTTTTAAAAGATGTATTTCCTCTAACAGCACAATCCTTGGTCGGAATGTATATTCTAACCACAAGAATGGATTTCCCATATACAGAATACTACAAGGGAGGCTCGGTATATAATCTACTAATTTTAACATATTAAACCGCCACTATAATATAGTCCACCTACAAGATGATGTACGCCTGCATGTAATGCAAGCACTGAGAATCTGAGATAGCGACGACAGACACATTGGTTAACACTAAGGAACAATATTGCAATATTGTTCGAAAATTGGTAAAATTTGTTTATTTTATGTAATAACAATTCTGTTCTCTTTTTCGTACAAGCGAGTCCATTGTTCACGAAGTCTCTTTTTAATACTCGATAGTTCTATTACATAATAACAACCTTCTTAACATTAAAATAGTACATATTTTTACTTTTGATATATATATATATATATATATATATATATATATATATAAACAATCTGGCCTATTGGGTCTTATGTGTGACATCATCTTAGGTGGAAGCGTACGTTAAATACCAGAAACGAAAGATATTGGGCCTTTAAGCGTCGTTTTGTGGTAGATTTATTATTTATTTCATACTACAACAGTAGTCCAACATTTGAATATATTTTCCCTAATTTATCATGCAGAGAAAGCCATTAGCTTTCTGGATTGCCAACATAGACCGCACGTGGTGAGGTCTTCATATTACATCATATTCTGTTGAGTGATACTTGTGGGGTACGTCATCAACATGTGTGTTGAGTAGATCATAAATTGTTACACAGGAAAAACACAATCGTGTGTACATAATGTTGTAAGAAATAGAATTTTGTATGTAACCAAATTGTACGTTGAAAGGGGCGCCATTTCCCCCCAAGAGTAACTGTCTTTTATTCCACGTTTCAATTGATGATCAAAAATGAGAAATGTCCTTTTAAAAAGCCCTAAAAAATATTTTACGAAGTTACTTCTTAGTAAATTTCCACTCCAAATCTTTTTAAAAAAGATATCTTCATACACCTGTTCTGGTGTATGCAAGGGGGGGGGGGGGTGGCGGGGGGTAGCTATATTTCATTAATCTAAATAATTTTACAATTAAAATTTCGATACATATTCCGATAATTACTGATAAGAATGTATTATGTACTGTAACTATATTCAGTAATCTTTTACCGCAAAATAAAAAGACACTAGCATTTTGGTGGGTCTTCGATAGTTGTTAAAAAAACCCGATCTGACGTGTTTTAACTTCATACTTGTGAAGCCATCGCCAGGATAAACATGTTTTAATCTTCAATTTACGTGTCGTACAGATTTGTAAGTAGTCTTTCAACGCTTTAACGAACGCCCGTGAAAAAATATCTCAATCTTTGGGTGGATCTATAATCGTTATTATCATAATTTAATCCTTGAGTGGCATTTAGCGATTGAACACATTAAAAAACACAACACAGTTTATATGGAAATACAATCACTGGTTTAATTTAAGATGAAATCCACTGGGCACAATGTCACTGTCCCTACATCGCATGGGAAAAGTTAGGTTGTTGAAGATGAAAACCAGTGATCGTATTTCCATATAAACTGTGTTGTGTTAATTATCATAATTATTTATTTTTTTTTTTCTTAATCGGGGGTGATAGTTCCGCTTTTAGCCTAAATTTAATAAATCTTTTAACTGTACATATTATTTATCAAATTCATCGATGGTTATTATTTTAAAACAAAAATAGAAAACTAAATAACAAACAAAAAGCAAAAATATAAATTTAAGATCAGATCATTTTTTTAAAAATACGATAAATCATTATTTGGAAATGCCCCCCCCCCCCCCCAACGCTAGCTATACGATATTATGCAATAACTTATTGGGTATAGTATTTCAGTAATCCCCAGAAACGTTATCCTTCAATTAATCTCACTTACCCCCCTCCTACTGAACTAGAGAGAAGATAATATACTAACAAATTCACGATACAATAACAGTTTGATAATATACATGTACCTAAAGCATTCTTCAGTAAAATAGTACATTAGGTCTCTTATAACGTGCCCACTGCCCAGCTTATCACAACAGTCAAGTTGAGCAAACAGCTAGCATCAACAATAATGAAAAGTAATAAAAATAAAGATAGAGGGAACTCGTCGTAATACCTTAACTTTCCCACATGGTATCCTCACACAACCATTTGATGTAACTCTTCCAAAGCCATTTTAGAGATAAGAATCGCCCCAGTAGAACCCCGCCGCGATGAAATGATGTTTCTAATGACCATAGCCCTACTCAAAGAGCTATCAGTTCCAATTAAAGACTATTGGGGCCCTCTGTGGGCAGTCATTTGAAGATTACGGCATCTTGTTACGGTAGATAAAGATGTATGAAGAGGTTGTGTGCTACTGACCAATCTGAGCGCGGTTCCTTGTCACTCTAGATTCGTTGATAAACTCGTTCTAAAATTCGCGGTGAAAATTCTACTATTTTTTAAAATCTATAATACTTCGGTATATTTCGATATAATTTATGCTAACACAGTATCTTGCTCAGTTTGATCAAAGCACGCATAATACAACAACACAGTGGATGAATTGAAAATCGCCATTTATTAATATATCTTATTAATAAATGACAAGGTACAAAAAAATATATAAATATGATTGTAATGATTATTGAACGATTTCTAATTTAATTTGAACTACTATAACATATATAATAACAATACAAATTATCTTATACTGTAATGATCAAAGGTGGGGATCAAAAAACCGCCGTTGCCTTAAATCAAAAGCTAATTAAAACTAACAATTTTGTTTTAATGATATATTTGTATAAACAGTATATACAGTATGTATATATACGAATTATGAAATGAAATGAAATGGGGTTTAATCCTACTATCCTGCTCCGAATTGGGCTAATGAAGACGGGCCTACGCGATACAGTGTGCTATATGAAGGACATTTTGTCCGGACAGCGGCACTACGGCTTACTCTTATATCGAATTCCAACTGTCAAGGGATCTTTTACGTGCACGCCAATGTGTACACGGGACCTCGGTTTTTCGTCCCATCCGAACGAATAGACAGCTGTCCTTGTCAGGCCCTCCGTCCTGCATCAATGACAAGGGGTAACCATGCCGGAAAAATCTGGATTATCATTCTCGACCTCCAGGCTAGCAGTTGAATTTGAATCAGTCTGGTCGACATTTATTAATTTAATGTCGTTGTAAAATGAATATAAATATATAAAGTTAACAACTTAACAAAATTATATTGTGTTCGCAGTATATTTATCCTTCAGATAGTCCACTTTCATAATTAACTAATATTCAATCTATATGAACACTATTTCAACCTTTTTTTAAGTTTTACAATTAAATAACATTCAGTTTATATTAGTATTTAAAGCTTGAAACCTCTCGTCAATATAGCTCTTTTTCTCGAATTTCGAATTCCCGTATATATAAAAACCTTAGTTGATAAACCACATCAGTTTATATAATCAATGTAAGGAGAGATAAAACGGAAATAATCATTGCACGAAACAGATTAAACTGTCAATAAAAACTTGCCGGCTTTTACCTATGTTTATTTTCTAGCTTTAAAAAATAGAAACATGTACGTGTACTTCGAAACGTCGTAAATTCTGGGCAAAATATATAAATGTACCAGAAACGGGACACAATTCTATGGAATAAATTTACTGTTAATAAACTAATAATTGTTCTTTGGTGTTTACTTAAACATACATTATGCAAGGGCTAAATCTGCCTATTGCGGGTCTTTCTTTGGGTCTTAAATGTTATATAAACTATTAATTAGACATTTATTAACATGACAAGACCATAATCAACTCTCGATGACATCTGATGTGTCCGATTTTCAACAGATTTGAATCCGATCTGCGGTTCAACAGCCGTTGGTGATTGACCGTAAAATTGGATAATCGATGCGTTGTTTATTATCGAAACAACGGTAAAACTGACAATCGAGGCTACAGTTTTATTAAAATGAGGATTTTTTTGAAATTTTCAGCATATCCCCTTTACATTATCTATTTTTAACTATTATAGTGAGAACTGTCAGCTCTTTATCTAATCTTCCGCTTTAAATGTATGCCCCATCCCCTTTTTTAAATTGTATATTCTGGATAAAGATTAGATGATCCTGGTCGAACTGTTGCTTAGTAATAAACAGTAATTGTATTACATGAAATAGGAACCTATCAATATTCAGTTTAATTAAAATTATACCAATGTTTCGGTCCGTTTTATTTTGCGTTTAGAGCTACCGAAACGAAATAAACCCCGAAATTGGTATATATGTATTTCAATTATTAAATGTCATAGAAACATTTGAATATACCAAAGAATATAATGTCAACGGACAAAGTAACACAGGGAAATAAAGTCACCGGACGAAATATCACAATATTAAAGATACATTATGGGAGATTCGGTAACGAGTTGGCAGTTCTCGCTATAATAGTTAAAAACTAGATAATGTAAAGGCAATTTGGTGAAAATTTCATTCAAATTGATCCACTATGAACCGAGAACTAAGCGACTGAAATTCCCATAAGCCTCGGTCATCATTACTAAAGTCAGTACGATAAAAAGCATAGTCTCGATTATCCATTTAATCGTTTAATCGAGAAGGAAAGTTATGCAGTAAATCGACTTACAATCCACTAAAGATCGCAGGCTAGCGCTGCCATCTAGAGTTGATTATGGCCTGGATAGCTTAATTAATGTCTAATTAATAATTTTGATAACATTTAAGGCCCAAAGAAAGACCTGAAATAGGCAGATTTAGCTCTTGCATAATGTATGTTTAATATTGGACATTTTAATTTTATTTTTCACTTTATAGCTGGTGATCCTCTTTTGCTTTTTTCACACAATAATCCACGGCTTAATCCACGTTAATGTGCTCTTTAATTATCAGCGAGATAGGGTTAGTCATTAGTATATTAAAGTGAAAAAAAAGGAAAAGAAATCACTGTGACATTATGTCCATAATCAATATTGTGTGACACTATCTCACTGTGACAGTATGTCCATAATCAGTATTGGGATATTTTGTGACATTATTTTACGTTGTCATTTTGTCCGTTGGCATTATGTAATTAATATGTCATTTTGTCTCGTGATATGCCAGGATCCCACTCGAGCTTTCATTAAGAATTATGAGAGACGATATGTATATTATATAGAAACAAATAAATAAGCTAAGTAAAATACAAATCCCCCCCCCCCCACCCCCCAGAAATTCTAAAAATAAAATCTATACTAGGCTAAAAATAAGAACCCATTCACGAACATGGATATAAAAGACACTTTATCAGAATTACTAAAAGACGAAAAGTTTGGACACACAACTTGTAGAAAGGTGCATGAATAAAACATTTTTATATAGTTCGCATTCTAAAAGACAATTTTCTTCATTTTCGACTTTAACGGGTACAATAAAAACAAAGACGGTTCTCAATGGGGATTCCTTCACACCGCCCTGTTTTTAGACGGAGCGGAGTTACTCCGCATCTAAATTTCAACAGAGCACTGCGATGGGAGGGGAATAATATTGTCCATTACATATTTCTCGGGTCCATACGCAGACTTGAACAAACGATATGACCGGAGCTTATTGTGTTCTTGGCCGACTTTAGCGCTAACATGGGTTACATCATTGAACCATTTTTCTAAAGACACATAAGAGTTTCTTTCGAAAACATCACAAACATCACAAACAAATTGGCGAACATTTATAGGCACCCATCTCATGTCCCCGTGAAGTTTTGAAGGAGAAGCCACGAGGGCTTCAAACATGAATCTACGGTACAACGAAACACTTCTGAAAGCAAACTTGTCCATAATTACACTTTTCTTTTACCAGTTCTAAACAGGTTGTAATGTGTGTTTTGGTTGGGATATGAAGTAGTAAAATTACACTTTCATTTTAATCTCATAGGTTTCTCAAGATGATTCCCACAGTGCCAGGACTGTGAGGATGCAGCAGATTAGCAGGTTAACCCTCTTAGATCAGATTAGAGGTTAAGCGACGCTAATCATTATAGACAGCGAGTGTTGATTTCATCATTGTATAATTTCTGTTAATCAGTTATATGTTCACTATATCTTAATCCTGAAAACCATTATTATTCCCACCTAATGGCAAATTAAATGAAATGAAATGGGGTTTAACGTCCTAATGTTCTGCTCCGAACTGGGCTAATGAAGACGGGCATAAGCCATACAGTGTGCTATGAGAGAAATTTTGCCCGGACTGCGGCACTACGGCCTACTCTTATACCGAATTACAACTGTCAAGGGATCTTTTACGTGCACGCCAATATGTACCCGTGACCTCGTTTTTTCGTCCCATCCGAATCTGGATGAACTTTCTCGCCAATGCAGGGATTGAACACCCGACCTCCAGGCTAGCGAGCCAGCGTCTTACCCACTTAGCCACCGTGACCCCCTAATGGCAAATAATTGTCTATTTTTAACATTGCCCTAACATTAAAATGTATTTTTAGATAGGCAGATATGCATCTAGTACTGTATTTTTGCACTTATGTGGCAACCGATTGTTAAAAGACTTATAAATGTTCTGTTCTGTTTACATTAAACCATTTGATTCCACGTCCACGGGTAACCATTCCTGCGAATTTACCCTCTCCTTGTTAGGTTTGGCTTCTATAAGCCACGTCCAAACTTACAGCCCCATTATTTCTGAGTTAGAATATATGATTACCTTTCAGAACACTCGATACCACTCTCTTGAGCTTATTATTTTGTTTTGCTGCACTGCATTTTGAAAATTATTTTTAGTCTGGTCATTTTAGTTAAATACAGAGTTTGAGACTTAAACTTTTCTCTATCCATATTTAACATTGTATGCATTTCAATTGCTTGCATTATTATTTTTGGTCACATTCGCTTATTGTTTTTCTTCATCATCAACATAGCATTCTGTTAATATTTAAACCATTAATTACTCCATGGGTCTGTAAAGCTTTGTAAAACCTTGTTCATGAGCCAAATCTCCTACAGTTTTTCCACAAAGGTAATTGCTGTATTTTCGTAACGTTTAGCAATGTTGTTAGTCAAAATATTATAAATGTTTATATAATGATGCCCATCCAAGTGGAAATGTGTAAAACGACTCTGTAATTAACCGAAGAACACTGATTGCCTTGTCGACAGAAGAGGGGAGTCTAGATTAATGAGCCTCGTTTACAAGTTCTTGCAGACGTGGGCTTTACTTCCGAATATCATGTTTATATTTGTCTAATAGTCGAGGTGACTCGATCATTATTTTCGCGACCCCTTTTCGTTATTTATAACCCAAATATTGAGCATGATTATGTAACCATGCGCTTCCCCGTAACTCAATTTATCTTATCCGCAGAAATTGTTTCTTTTTATCGTCACGTTACCAACCTGCATGACCGGAAGTTACGGTTGTCGCGACAGGGAGGACCAACATGTCGTTATTTGTTGATGAAATCTTACAACAACTGGTTTAAATATTTAATCTATGTAGTCTGGAAAAAAGTTCGCTCTTCTATTTCGTTAGCTTTTCTCATTTGATGGCAATGAGCGTCTGTACAAAGCCTCTCGTGGGCCTGGTAGTCAAACTGGAGCCAAACACACATGTAAAGCAGAAGTCTGTCAAAATTCGCTTCCTCGCTAATTAACTCTCTGGCAGAATGCGCCACTTGTTATCACCAGTTTTTGGACGTTGATCATAACTCATGTAAAGTTATGTGTCCGCTGTAATTGCCCATTATCTACACATGCCATGTCTTCGCTGTTATTTTCATTTCAAATAGACAATCTTCGGCGCAAGATCAACCGACTCCTGCACAGGTTAATAACAATACGAACAAAATACAAATTATTTTACCTTATGTAAGGTAGGTCTAGATGTCTACAGTATGAAATTAATTTCCCCACTGACTTCTATGTTAATTCTGGCCTCTTTGCCCACCTCCAACTTTTCCACAAATTTTCGTTGGGCTGAATCCTTTTCACTACAGACAGAGGAACAAATGGTCATATCTTTGTACTAAAATTTGTATGTGGCTGACTACCAAAATTTTGAGATACACAAACTTGAAGAAGCATACTAAAACATGTAACTAGTTGCCTTATATACCACCGTAACCAACCTGATAACTCTGTTGTTCTTCCGCCTCAAAATCATAAATATTTACCGGAACAGGGCAGAAAATGTTAATTCAAACCCCCTTCGTCCATTCTAGACCAAAAAATCAACAAAAATGGGCATGCAAAAGGGGGGAAAAAAGACAGAGACAGAATTGTTATAAATAGACGAACTACAATTTGTGGGTACCGAGATAGTCTGCCTCCACACAATCCAATTCGAGAAGGGAAGATATTGGTAACCTAAATGTATAGATAGAAATTACACAAATGTTTAATGACACCAGCTGTGGTCCGGTATGGATTATCACTGACACGCTTATATGTAGCATTGATTTTAATTGTTACTTATTGTAACATGTTTAAATTCATGATTCTATTTCAGTCCATTTTAAAATACGACCAAACAAAATATATGGTCTTCAGATCGCCTTATTTTAAAAAAAAACTTTGACAAATTTGATGGTATATGCTGCGGATCATTGCTTAAAAGAATGCTAAAGATTTTCCAAGTTGATAAAATAACCAATTATGTAAATAGTCCCATCCCATTAAGAAAAGTTACCAGCACGTGGCACGAGTGTGACAGACCCTGAATAACAATCAGATGTAAACTCCTTAAATTAATAACCGAATTATAACCAGGAAGAATAATTTATTAGTGACATGAAACTTTCCATATGCCGTATGAAAAAAAAAATAATATCAAAATAAATTCTTCTCTTTCCAGTAATTGCTATCTTCAAAACTGCCGTTGTGGTGATGGTCGAATGGTTGTCCGGAATAATTTTGTAATTATTCAAACGGGTCTTATACATATTTACTCGGTTCCAGAAATTTTTTGAAGCTTTCTTTGCTTCCTTGTAAATGTAGAATTTACCATAGAATTTATTTTTCATTTGCCAATAATATATTTTGCTTCGCTCGACGTGTTCTTGGGGAAGGTCAAGATGATTTTTCAGTTTCTGTAGTCTGCATAACTCACTTTACTTATGAATGAAATAGGCTACAGGAATCTTCCTTCAAAAAAGCCAGGGAAGAACATTTATGCTGCTGGCGATATAGAATATGATTATATGTATTAAAGACTTGGACAGGCCTACATTTCGTAATGTTTGCTAATGAAAAAAGAAAAAAAGCAATATTAATATTACTCCAAAGCGAATATATCTCTGAAAATTTGAGTATTTATACCATTCTTATCTTTATCAAACACCATTTTCTTTGACATTATTATTTTTCAAGATGGTGCGTGAAAAGATTCCATGAAATTTTTCTCACATAATATTCCTCTTATATTTTTGTTCTTTATCATGAAATTGATATACATTCGAACCAGAATTCTTTTAATCCCCCGTTTGGCACCAGATAGTGTTAGCTGAGTACACTAGAAATCCCTAAATCCCATTACAAAACTCTCTTGGCATTTATCTCCACCCTTCGGCTCATTCTATTGGTCAAGTCTACCGTCTTCTCGATTCTTATTGGCTGGTTCCAGTTTGGCGCCTGTCACTCATGGAATTTGGCATCACATGGTAAAAAAGCGGGTAAGTTCTAGTATCGGATTCCCGTCTAATACAGTGTATGTTGGTTTCGAGTTTATTATAATGAATTCTGGACTGGATTGTGTGTTTTATCGGAACTGTTAAGCAAAATACTCCATTAACTTGGCAATTCGTCTGGACGTAGAGTATTGTACCCGTCTTGTTTGCGAGTTGGTACTGAAGAGAAGTCTTAGTCGCCGAACATCACGTTCAGACCATATTGTTTTGTTTATCATTATATATCGCATATCTAGTATACCAAGGTCTCTGCCTACACAGTCAGTAACTCAAGATTCCAAGTTGATCAGAAATCCCAGCAACATACATTAGGATAATTGGCTCTGATATTGGATGTAAAAAGATGAAGCTATCGTGAACGAGTGGGTCAGCTATAATTGTTATAATTAAATACAAGAAGTGAAAGAGACAATTGAATTATCAACAACGTAATTAATACTTTGATTACAAACTGGTTAAGAAAGTGTCACTAATCTGAGAACCATTTTAACTTGAATGAATCCGTGTCAAATCTAATTATTTAAGGAAACGTTATCACCGTCTTCAATTACTTTTGGAGCTACTTACGAGTCTTAATGAAGAACTAGTTTGTTTACATTTAATAAACGTATGTCGTGGTTTTAAAAGAAGAAACAACTTTATATATATAAAATACTTTGCTATAATTCTAAAACTCTGCCATGATGAGTAGCTATGCAATCGCCGCTGAGCATCAATTTGCAAGTAATTATGAAAAAGTGCATGCTTATCATGCAGCTTTACAACATAACAAAGCCAACTTTTCGGTGAATCATATATTGGACTTGGAAGAAATTCCTAATGAGAATTGTGCAATGTTTGCTAATACAGACCCTAGACACGCCCTAGAACACTCTCCCACGTGCTCCCCACCCCTCCATGTTGATAAATATTCTCCAAATGGTGGTACTGGTTCCAGTGATGATCTCCATGGTGACAGACACAACTCTAATAACAGTAAGTTTCTCCACGTGTTTTTATTTTATCCAAAATTTCCAGAGAAATGATGCCTCGGAAATGAAATTGAACTATGCCGGATTGAAGGCACAATTCAAGATGTTGTCGGATAAATGCACTATTACGGTTCTGTCATCAAATGTGGGCGTTATTCAATATTTAATTAGGTTTAGGTTAGAGTTAGGTATAAAAATACTGATAATGATCAAGATAAGACTATATGAAAGAAACTACAGACGGAATAAACTTTCAAAGTTTGTAGTTGTTTACAGTATATTTTTTCAATTAAATATTTCGAAGCGATAAATCATATTGAAGTTTCTCAAAGTGACTTCTGATGTACAAAGTAGACCTATTGCGATTAATTGATCGATTTGTGATTTTTTTCTCAATTTTTTGGATTGGGAGACCTTGTTTATCGATAATTGACAGAAAATGTAGATCTACATACTTTTATTTTCTTATACCCACAAACAGAATAACACAACCCGGTACGTTATACCATTTACTATCACAGCACGATGCCCCCAGCTATTCCATCTCATCACGCAACTCAGTTTTTATTGAATACTTATCACACATAAAAAGAAAATTGCAATGGAATGATCGGAAAATATTTATCATAACACACCTGCCTTCTAGCGTTTTTAATTGTACACTAGATTACCTTCATTTTTTCATTCCTTAGGTATATTATTAGTTATTTAGTACAACCTAAGTGTGTTTTCCTATTTGTGTTTAATAGTATAATGAAAATTTATATTAAACATATTTCTTGTACACCATTTAATTAGTTCATTAGTCTTCCAGTCGGAGCAGAACAGTAGGACGTTAAACACCATTTCATTTTGTTTCATTCGTCTTTCATTTCTCTTTCATTAATAATTTCTATGGATTATCATTTTGAGGGTACGCCATGGTACCCTTAAATCTCCCTATAGTTACCATTTTGTATAAATTGACATTTTGGTGAAGGTCTACGTCAGAGTGCCGTTATTTCGCCTTGTTTTTTGTACATTATTATAAAGTAATTACGAGACATAGTTGTAACACTGTGTTTTTGATGAAGATGTAAGTAAATAGTGTTCAACACGTGTCTATGTATTTATTTAAACATGTGAATCAAGTAAACACAGTTTAAATTCAATGGTAAACACGTGCTCCATATTAAAGAACTCATTATAAGTGTGGTTTGTAGGTCTGTATAAAAGCTAACATTAATGACTAATTTTGATACTTTTTAACGTACAAAACATCGCTTCTTCATATAAAACATTGGACGTAGAGCTCGTACATCAAATTTATAAGTACTTGATAAGTACTAATAACATAAATTTAATAATAATATGTATAAATCAAAACATTATTTCATTCAATCCACGGACATATATAGATTGAAAATGTGCACTCTATGATTCAAACCTTTTATTAAATTTGTAAAAATTGGAAAAAACCTTTTCTAAAAATGTAATATTACTGTATAAAGCACTGTTTTATGACATCTTTAAAAATAAATATTATATCATAATATTCTTATTTTCTCATGAAATGCTTTTTTATGACATCTTTAAAAATAAATATTATATCATAATATTCTTATTTTCTCATGAAATGCACGACTTATTTACTTCATTAACGAGTTTATTACTCTACTTTGTGCTGAAATTGTATTAATGGGCAACGAACTTTCTGGTTGTATTTTCAATTTTGAGTCCCTTTTTTTTAAAAGAAATAAGGATGATTTGCATTTTTTTTTATACCGACAATGATATCTCGATAACTAAATAATTTTAAAATTCGCACAGTTAGTTATTTCAGGGCTGGAATACGACTTTACAACGGATTATAGCCAAACAAAACTTTTTTTAAAAGAAATAAGGATGATTTGCATTTTTTTTTATACCGACAATGATATCTCGATAACTAAATAATTTTAAAATTCGCACAGTTAGTTATTTCAGGGCTGGAATACGACTTTACAACGGATTATAGCCAAACAAAACTTAACGAACTTTTTGCTCCTGGTCGTTTATGTTTGTATATCTCTGTAGGGAAATAATGATAAGATTTTAGATGGTAATATGATAGCCTTGCTAAAAGTAAACTTTAATTAAAACTACAATCAGTCGACTATTATCGTTATACATTCTCTCTTATCAAAGACATTTTCGACCTCTTTGAAAACTGCAGGCCCTAACTTTGGCGCGACAGTTTTCATTTCACGACAAGATTCCTCGGATAAAACGCTACATTTCTTTGACATGAAAATGTTTGCTTTTAAAAGAAATCTTATCTATAAAAAATTTTGAACAATTTATCAAGCATATTTTTTCTATTTTATTTTGTTTGATAGCTTATTTTAAAATACTTATGAAAAACTAAGATATTATATTTCATATCAGCCGTTATTTCATATATAAACCGCAATGTACCACCCGAAACCTATTAAAATATTGAAATTTTAATGTAGATAAATGAAAAATACTATTAGGAAAAATTTATAATATTTATGGTTTGATTTAATATTCTTTTATGTTAACTTAGAAAATATTCAACGCCACCCTTTCCTCTTATTTACTTTATTATTCATGTAATACATTAATGTAATCTCCAACTATTTAGATAACTCATATGTAATTAGATATGAGTTTGAACTGTAGCTGAATTATTTATTTCTTTACTTCTTAAACTGATGAAATAGTGCATGTTGGTACCCCTGACGCCATTCTCGTCCTCTTCAAATACCAGAATTTGTATTCTCAGAATTTAGAACATGTGAAACCTGCATATTTTATAGATCCAAAACTAGAGAATTACAAACATTGAATATTTCTATTAGAAATTTCTACGATTAAAAAAAAAAGAGGTATTTGATCATATTTTTAGATTTGAAGCATTTTATAATTATATAGAATTTATAGCCTGTATTTAATTGCTGTTCTTATCAATATCAGCAATAAACCGCTCCGCTATCGTTTCTTAAACGCGTAAAACAACCACGATAAACTTTACAGTTTTTCGTTTCCACGCCGGGAGGTAAAACGAGAAAGCTTATTCTCAGATAAATTTTGTTTCGTTTCATTTAAGGGATACGGGATCAAAAATGTAAATGGCTTATAAACTCTATTGATGGGTCTCAAGGGAGTTAAGTTCGTTATCTAAACTCTGCTTAATCGCTCATTAGTAACCTACTGGTTGTCAAGGACTACATACTGCGAGCGAATTTAATAAACCGCCGTCCTTTAATGTAAAATTTTCTCACGAATAATCCATGTAAAGCCAATTTTAACTGGCTTGATACAAATTTAAAAATAGGTAAAACTTCCACTCGACACAAATTTCGGGACTAACACATCTTTCAATTTTATTTTAATAATTCGCTTGCGCGTAGGGGTCTTTAGCAGTGGGAGGAAACTGGAGGAGCCGGGGAAACCCTACAAGGTTGGACAGGCGACTCCAGCATTTCGAACACGATGTTTCAAATGGTAAATATACATAGAATAGGCACAGTCTTTCAATTTTACAATTTTCGGCCATATTTTAATTACATGTAGTTAATATTTCAAAAGCATGTTTTCTATATAAAAAAATGGATTATGATTACCCTTTAAAAGCATTTACGTATCTTTTTTAAAGTACAAAAAGCATAAAGTGGATATAAAAGTATAATTATTGAATAAAATACTCTAAAAATAAGAGAGTTAATGAAAAATTGCTCTTAAAGTAAGAGAGTTAATGAAAAAATGCTCTTAAAGTAAGATAGTAAATCTTCTTAAAACATTTATTAAATTTCTTTGCTCTGAACAATTTAGTAATGACCAAAACTTGTATTTCATCCTGTTAAATATGTTTCAAATTAAGTGTTTTTAAAGCCATTTTCCGGAAATTTATTTCATAACATTAGTGTAAGTGGATTATGGTGATCCATTGAGGATAAAATACAAATCCTATACTTCCGTAAACTTATATAAACAAAAAAATATCACGCCTCATTGGTCGGCTGAATTCTTGAAATATCAAATATTAAATCTCATAATTTGAAAATTCGCATCTGACATTTAGCGCATATTATGTCTTTATAAATATTGAGCGCGAAAGAGACTGTTAAAGCCCCATTCATACCACAATAAGTGTGAAATGTAGAGTTTAAGACAATACACAGAAACAATTAGTTCGGATACACAAACAATAGATCTACATATTTGTTTCTTTTGATCTTTATTAGGCAGATATAATACTAACGATTATTCTTCTGTCTTTACAACCGATGTGCTTTTTAATAAGACTGCTTTCTTGTATTTATGTATGATTTTAATGTTTATATTTGCCTTATATATTCTGGAATATCGTGCCTTTAACTTACGGCCATTTAAAGTATCTAAGTCCTTAACTCAGTATCATCCAAACTTTTCGACATTAAAAACACTAATCATTTGTCAATTTAAATCAACACTGATGTTGTGATCTTACCGGAAAAAGATGGGCTTCTGATATCCAATATTTAAAACAAAATAAACATTTTACCACTGGTACACGATCGTGTTCCATAATGTTTTTCAGCGCCATTTGTAACAAGGGACTCGAAGAACGGGGCTAGACATATTCCGCACGTCATGTCAAACTGTGACGCCATATTCTTATCTGGAGAGCATGTGCAATAAATACTATCGGTGTAGACTGGAATAACCAGACGCTAGAGACCGCCATTCGATTGAGACTTCTGGCGTATTTCGTCAAACATAACTGATTAGAAAGTACAGTAAAACAGAAACGATTGAATGTAAATCAGTTTATATACATTCAAATTACATTATTATAGGCCTATGCGTTGCGACTCATTTATGTCAATTTCTAGATTCCATGGAAATATTAGAGATTTATACATTGATTTTCTATTGAATTAATACCGTAATCTTCGCCAGCGTTACCTCTTGTTAATAAAGTAATAATTATTCTGCTGTCTTTTTAATAATGCGTCGTTGTGCAAAGTGCAAAGACTGTTGTTATTATGTATTTAGTCTTTACATTAAAATAGATGCAAGATCTGTTATATGTTGTAAATATATATTGAACACGCCAGTTATATTTTTCGAATTATACTGGTTTTCTTTGAGTGAAGTATATCTAAAACAACCCCCAGATGCAAAATAGCGAACACAAAGATATACCATTATATTATTGACGGGAATTCAAGTATTAAACTATAATGAAGACATGTGTGTATAAAAATGTGTTAATTCAATGATATTAGATAAATGAAGTAAGTCAGTAAGAATTAGCGACAGACAAACATGTTGATTCAATCATATAACGATTAGAACTCATGGTGTACATTTCACTATTGGTAATGTGAAACTAGTATACTATAATATCCACTATTTCGGTACTTGGCTTCGTCTACAAGTAAATGTGTTTACATTTTTTTTATAGATACCTAGATAACTTTTATCATTATTCCTGTATGTTTTGAAATCATATTCTAGTATAGACCAACTGACAAAAATTCAAAACTGCTTTAACGAAGGTTGAAAATTCAACAAATTGACAAAAATTGAAAACACTACTTGTTTTGGGTTTTTTTGGTGGTGGTGGGGGTGGTATGTGTGTGTGTGTTGGGGGGGGGGGGGCTCTGATTTAAATTCTGTGAAGAAACCTGTTTCTAAACGTCAAGAAAATAGACACTAAAATCGATCCGCGCTGAAATTGTGCAGCATGCAATGCATGAATCTGGATTTTATCCGGTTAAAAATTTTTACCAACTGCCGGTGGTTATTTATTAGACATGAGTTCAGTTATTCATGACCTTGCACAGTCGTGATTGGATAACACACGGTAATAATAGTCACGATCTGGTCGGTCGTCGACGACCAACTGAGTTAGACCTCCCCCTACTCCCATTCCATTTATTTCAAATATATAAATTATTAAATATATCTTTTATCAGACATGTAATTTCCACATTTAAAGAATTACACATATGGTAAACAGCTATATAACATTGAAAGGCAAAGTGATCTAAATTTAAACTAAGGGTGCATTAGCGGTCAGTAAAGAATAATTTAGCAGTTTCTATTCTTGATTTGAGAATATAGATACATGGGCCACCTAGATGGACGGTTTAAGATTCATTATGAATCGTGGTTTTCAGCGGTCGTCCCTGCAAATCTTTTTGCTCTGAGAAGTTATGTGCTGGGATTGCCGATACTTTGGTAAGGTTCGGGTTGTACTGAATGTAACTAACATAATTCTGCCTTACCTCGAGTCTTTTTTCCAGGATCAAATTATGTTTTTATACGCCTACATGGAAATGTGGTCGTATATTGCCGTCGGCCCCGTCCGTTCGTCTGTCGGTCTGTCCTTCGGTCGGTCCGTAGGTCCGTCCGTCTGTCCGTCCCTCCGTCGGTCCTTCCATCGTCCACAATTTCTTGTGAACACTCTACAGACTATATTTATCATCTGATTGTTTTGAAATTGATATATGTTGTTTGCACCAGTGCGATGAAGAAGCCTATTTAATTTCAATACCTTCCGTTAATTACTTCTGGAATTATGGCCCTTGTTTCACTTTGTGTGCACCTTTTGAAAGCTCTAACGACAAAAGTTATCAACCGATCTGTATGAAATTTATATGCATCATTTAAATTAGTAAAACAAAGAATCCTGTTGAATTTCAGCAATTTCCGTTAATTACATCTTGAGTTATGGCCCTTGTTTTACTTCGTTGCACATTTTGAACGCTCTAACGACAAAAGTTATCAACCGATCTGTATGAAATTTATATGCACCATTTAAATTAGTGAAACGAAGAAGCCTAATGAATTTCAACAATTTCCGTTAATTACGCCGTGAGTTATGGCCCCTGTTTCACTTTGTTGTACCTTATGAATGTCTTACGACAAAAGTTATTATCCGATCTGTATGAAATTTATATGTATGGTTTAAATTAGTAAAACGAACAAGCCTATTGAGTTTCAGCAAATTTTCGTTAATTACATCTAGAGTTATGGCCCTTGTTTCACTTTGTTGCACCTTTCGAACGCTTTATACACCCACATGGAATCATATGCATCATTTAAATTAATGAAATGAAGAAGCCTTTGCATCTAAGCAATTTCCGTCAATTACTTCTAGAGTTATGGCCCTTGTTTTACTTTGTTGAACCTTGTGAACGTTCGAACAACAAAATTTATCATACGATCTGTATGGAATTTATATGCATTATTTGAATTAGTTAAAGAAAAAGCCTGTCAAATTTCAACAGTTTCTGTAGATTACTTCCAGTGTTATATCCCTTATTTTAGTTTTTAGAACCTTGTGAACACTCAAACGACGAAAATTATAATGTCATCTGTATGAAATTGTCTATTAAATGCCCCTAATGTGACAACCCCTGTCAACCGTTCGGATGATTTAGCTGCTGTGGGCGTATGTTTTGTTGCCTGGCAACCCATCTTTTGATTTTAAGATGTACCCACAGAGTTCTACTAGTACTAGAAGCAAAAGAAATTCAATTGCATAAAACAACTTACAAATATTCTTCGTATTATTCGTAGAAGTACATAGTAAGTATCCACACTCCTTGAGCATAGCCGTTGGAACCGCGGTGTGTGTGTGTGGTGGGGGGGGGGGGGTCGGTCCTATGGCGTTTCATCACCTTCCTATATTTGTTGCACACAGGTTTACCATTTTCACGATTTAATTTTGGCTCTATGCGCAAACGATAACATATCTTTCTGTTCCGATTCTTAATTTACGAACAAACTGACCCAAAAACGACCCCCACCCCGGTATTGGAGTATAACAATACCAATACCGCCAGGAGTGTGAGAGACGCTTTAAAATGCAATGTTTCCACTTTTTATCCGATATCTATATGGATGATGTCATTTATTTTGTATTCAAATCTTTAGGTTCTGTTTATTTGGTTATTTTTAACAAAACCTGGTGATTTATTACCAGATGTTGGTTTCAGCGACAAAATTGACGTAAAAAAGAGTTAAGAAAGATGTGATTATTCAATTTTTTGGTCCTATTAATGTGCCGGAAATAAAGATAACCACACGAAAAAAGCGAATAGCAGGAAGTTTGTCTGTAAATTTATTGCAGTTTTAAGTGTGACACAACATATTTAAAACTTTTATAGCTAACACGATAGGGGCGGTTACTCAGCCAACATTATAGAACATAGATCTAACTTTTATACGAAACTAACCCTGATAATATCTGGTAAAATTACTTGTAAAGAGCTTAGGTAAAAAGCGACGTTTTATTATACAATAATGACTTGTTAACGTTCAAATAGCCGTATTTTCGAAGTTTCCTGTTTGTGCAAATTATTGCACCTGTTTGTTATTTGTTAGTTTGCTTTCTGTTTTATGATTCTGCCGATCGCGAATAACTACCATATATGGAGCGATAGTATTAGCTCGAATTTCAGAAACCGAATTAATTGGTTTACCCCGAGAAAATGTCTGGGCGTCAGGGTGTTATAAGAATATTTCAAAATATTTTCTTAAAAATCGGTGCACATAGTGCATAGCAAAATAAATATATGTTTGAGAACACATAACTGAATGCATATATTATTATATGCCTACATATAAAAAATAATTTTTTATTATAAATTAGTTAGGGAAGGAGGGTATTAGCTCTACTATAAGTGGGGTATATCAGAAAATAGTAGAACATTAATATGATATGATATGACGCGGATGTAGGGGGGGGGGGGGCGAATCGGAAGGGGGGGGGGACGAATAGGTCCCCCTCCCCCATGATTTTGATCGCCAGGACAGATTTTCAGGTTTATATATATCCACATGATGGTGAGCTTGTTTCTACGTATCTGGAACTGAATCCGGACTTGGAACAAGAATTGCCATTCTTCAAGCGCCAGTTTTCGGCCAAATCTATTTCACTTGTGCACGAAGCGTTCTTGATTATGTCACCTGAAGTGAGGCAGATGTTCCCTTCTGTCGAAGCTCTTCTCATCTCACACTGCTGAACCCTGCTAGATCCTTCAGCACTCTGCGCCGTATCAAAACTTGGCTGTGCAACTCCATGACGCAAAACCGACTGAACCACTTGATGGCGTGTGCGGTGCATGTCGCCAAGAGAACGGTTCTGATCGTAGAACGAACGTCTTTGGACGATTCACTTAACATCATGAACAATTAATATGTATTCAGCTTTGATGTAGGTAGTCAATTTTTCCATATTGTCATCATATTACCCCTAGTTGCAGCCTTCATCGAAATAACACTGGTACAGTAAACTGTTTGTAATTATTTATTTCGTTTGGTAATGAAATGTTCCAGGTTCCAGGGTTCATCCGTCCCCCCAAAAGTTATGAAAAATCCACGCCCTTGTATGATATCATTACACTATAGTTCTAAATTCAGATCCCATGTTTCCGTATGGGAATCTGGGTATTCCCGGAACTCAAGATAATCCTTAAACTACATTGTCATATTAGGATATTCATAACATCATGTTGGTCAAAATCTTTTAGGTTTGGAAATAGGATACTTGATTATCAAGTACACAGTGTGTTCCGTAACTAGGCGACATATTTCATAACATACAGGCAAAAATGTCTGATTTCCATAACAACGTATCACGTGGTATATGATTTTACCCATGATGTTAATCTTGTTTATGTAGTAATGTATTGGATATCAAGTAAATTAGGCTATTAAGAAGAGAATATGGATCTCTGGGTATTTACAAATGTACTCAGATACTCATGGAACGTAGATATTAATTTACATTGTACCATGCATAGTCCAAGATCCAGTTAATGCTTACAATTTCTGGAACACATGATACCCCTTTTCATTTATATGAGAGGTTCAAAATAATAGTGAACCCATTTATTGCATATTTGGTTTAACAACTTGGCAGATGATTCTGCTTCGGATCATTCAATGACAGCGTTTAAAATCCAAGTGCATATTGTTTTATCCCACGGGGGTTAGGGAGAGATCTTGTGCCAACCAGAAACATCTATATAGCATTAAATTGTCCAATAAATTATAACTTCTTGGGGCAACCAGTTGTCATTCGCTGTATAATGGTTGTATATAGAACTGATATTTAATCTACAACACAATATTTATGATGACATTCACTGACAAACCACAAATTTATTCATTATTTAAGAGACAACACTCATTAGTATTGTCTTTATTTGTTCATTAACAATCCATTTAATTTATTTATTGACTAAGAGGACATTGATATCAGTCATTATTTACTGATTAATTCTCAAACCATTAATTAGATTAATTCATTGACTAAGAGACATTCATTCATAGAAATAGTATGCAGCACTATAAGTATATTAATTGATATGTACTATTAGTCTGATAAACCAACTACACTAATTATATAACTGTCAATTACATTATACATGTATATATACTGTAATGTAAATAATACTTTATAGTTGAATCAAGTACAATTTATTCTGAAACATTTCCGAAATGATAAAAAAGAATCTGAGTTCAACGCTAGCGCAATAACAGATATTCCGCACTTGGTCTACGAAATAGAATGGTATTTAATTAATGCAATACATTATATGCCGCCCACGTCCACCGGTTCTTCGCGCTAACAAAATTTTACTCGGATTATTCCGTAACCCTGTAATTGTTTTACCCATTTGCTTTAATACTAATTCTAGTCTCTTTCACCTGATCTATCCCCCACCCCCTTCCAAAAAAGGACAAAAAAAATAAAAGAGAATTCGATTATAGTTGGAGCAGTATGTGACAACGTTTTACATTGCAAGGAAACCAACTCCGTAATTCTTTAATCCCCCTGTCTCCAAATCATGAATAGTCACCAAAACCTGGGAAATAATGTAATTTCAATCTCTTTCTTCGAAACGCCATCAAAAAGTCAACGAAAATTAACATGCAAACTGGTCAAAGGGGCAAAGTGAGAAACACACTATAAATAGACGAAAGAACATTCGTAATCAACCGAGATATATTGGTGGTCTGGAACCCTATCTTAAATTTCCGGAGAGTTGTTGTTCCGATCATCACAGCGTTAATGTTCTACATGTACATGTCGCACCATGAATGCAAACTATTTCCGAAAAAAAAGAATCCCCTATGACACAAGTTCTATTTCCAACGTACTGTTGTGTTGGGTAAGGATTAGCATATGTAAACTTGTAATTCAAGGAATTGCTACATGATGCTAAATAGCATTTAAAGGAGATCATAGATTTAACAACTAAACATGGCTATTTTTTGCCCGAATCTTACTGGCCTTTTTTGTAAAACAACTGGGATAATTATATTAATACATTCTGTTGAATATCAGAACAGAGGGCTATCTAATGCCCGAAAACCGGATTGTAATGCGTTCATTCTTTTATTTCCGACCAGTTTCAGAACCCTTTAATTAACCTATAAGTCAGTTGAACTTGCGCATTGTAGGAAAACTAACTGAACAGAAAGTATCCGAGAAAACCCAAAATACTCAATATCAACGTTTACTCAGTTCACTATTCAGTATTTAGCATTACGAGACCTCCGTTGAGCGACATTATCATCGCATTCATCTTTAAGTCTTGTTTTCACGGCATATATCGAAAGTTTTGTTGACGGGCTACTTTGTCATAGACCTGCCACATCCCCCTTACAACATGGTTAACATTCGTTCTACATTACAGTCTCAATAACATTTACATTAAGAGATAGAAATATCCTCACTTCTACCATTTTAATCACGTGCGGAATTTTTCTATTTAATGGTTTGGCCTGTTTTTGTTCTTATTAAGTTGTACAGAATGAATGCATAGAAGCTAATCTGAGATAATTGAACGGGGATTTATATCTCAACAACGCAATATTTTATGACTAACGTAATCTTTATTTTATAGTTCTTTGTGCGAAGCGAGGGTTTAAAAGTTGCCGAGGGTTCTTCTCGTCACATACTGGAATTCCAATTCGAGATATTCTAGTTCCATGTTTAAATGACCGTGTATCTTTGTGTAGCTCTATAAATATGTCGTTGGTTTGAATCATGTACAATTTATTATTCATGTGTGTACATAACCGTGTGAAAAACCGTCTTCATTAGCCCAGTCGAAGCAGAACAAATGAAATGAAATGAAATGGGGTTTAACGTCCTACTATTCTGCTCCGAACTGGGCTAATGAAGACGGGCATACGCCATACAGTGTGCTATGATGGAAATTTTGCCCGGACAGCGGCACTACAGCCTACTCTTATATCGAATTCCAACTGTCAAGGGATCTTTTACGTGCATTCCAATGTATACACGGGACCTCAGTTTTTCGTCCCATCCGAACGAATAGACAGCTTTCCTTGTCAGGCCCTCCGTCCTGCATCACTGACAAGGGGGAACCACGCCGGAAAATCTGGATGAACTTTCTAGGCCAATGCAGAGATCGAACACCCGACCGCCAGGCTAGCGAGCCAGCGTCTTACCCACTTAGCCATCGTGATCCCCCTCAAAGCAGAACAACACGATAAACAACCAACAACAAAAAACCGCAATAAGGTTCTTTTATTCTTATAAAGAATACAACACATGACACTATAAAACTCTTTTATATCGAAATAATTATTCAAGATATCATTCCCAATGTTTACAGAATATTTTACAACGATTTTATTGTCCCCAAAGTATCTCGATCAATCGACTTAGAAATGTTTCTCCACCCGGCCTTGCTCCACCGTCTGAGATTTTGTTTTCATTCTGATCATTAAATTTCATAGTAGCTGGTTAAGTAATAACATGGAATTTATTCATTATCCATTTGTTCAAGGAAACTGAAATGCTAAAGGAAGAGTTTGAGGTTGTCTACATTCATATAATCCTTAGTTTGCGAAATATGCATTACATATATATATATATTGAACGCCCTTGGGCAATTTAACAAAATAAGTTGATATAAATCGTAGTAAAATGGTTTATTTTAATAACAGTAAAGCCACGGGCCCCATCATACGTTAATACAACTTATTAGTGGCAATGTTAAAAATGACGATTACGCAAACTCATTATTTTCCTCCCGTATCACACTCACAGGTGAAAGGTCATCGTTTAAAGATGTCTTCCTGTCATGTCGACGCCTGGTTGTCTCGTGCGTGCCTCTTCCTGTATATCAACGCGTGATGTAGAGTAGATGGTTTGCTGAAACCATGACGAGGCTTTTCTGATGCTTGCTTGCACGTTCCTTTCTTCATTCCTGTTTTGTATTTCGCCTCCCTGTCAGACCGTTTCACGTCTTATCTTGTCAAAATGCAACAGAAGCGCAACTTTCTGTCAAACGCAGAGAAATTCCAGTCATTCTCTCTCCAACCCACAGGTTACATTCACAAGTGATGCGTTACAAAATAAACTTGAGTTTCAACAGCACTGTAACCAAAACTATTCTACCCTTTATAAGCACTTAAATATTTGGTTTATAATTACTTTCTTTTCACGGAATATCTCTTCCTGGACAAACAAAGTGCTTTAATCTGTTTCTGCTTGGAACAAAAATTAAAATTGTATCTGGCAATTTAATGCTCACTAGACGTAACTAATTGTAAATCAGTCCTACCAGTGGATATATTCTGTGATGAGCTTTTATAGTTTTGATTTAGTAAGCGGCGATTTCTGTTTTGTTGCCACATAAAACAAAAAAACATTGGCTAGGCAAGTGATCCTTGCTTAATAACCATAGCCATTTGTCAATAAGTAACTTTATTTTTAAAATTTTGAATAAAGGGGAAAGTAATAACCCCAAACTACTTACAATTTGGGAAGATAAAAAAAAACACCTTTTCAAAAATATGTTTAAAAAGAAAATGCAACTCTTTAAAATAAATATATTTAATAAAATGTTATGGAATTCTCGCCACGAAAACAATCCCAAAACATTTTACTTAATTTGAAAAAATAAGCAAATATATTTACAAGTCTATGTTCTTATCTTTATTGTCGTCATACTCTCGTCTATCCAGTGTATTTATCAAGCATCTCACAGAGTAATATCATAAATAAAGGCTGGTGTAACATCTAAACTCGATTATCTTGTCTCTATTTTGACTAAGGATTGTTTTTAGCTGGGGTCAAACTGATATAATCGTATTATAAATGATCCGACATTAGAGAACTGAGATAACCTTTAAAGATGCTTAGCTATATTCATTTAAAATGTAAATAATGCAATATCAAATATATTTACTGCAAAAATAACTTATAGAAGATGTAAATACTGATTAAAATGGTGAATGGTTTAGTAAGATTATAATTCGGTGTGGAATGAAATAAGTTTTGGTTTTATAAGCATGCAAAATGCAGTTCTTATAGCAAAAGTGGGACAATGTTGATTTGTTTTCAGAATTCATCTTTTAGATAAAGCGAGTGTTAAGATATAATCGATTGTTATGTCCCACTGTCGACACAGTAAGCCAATAATGAAACTAAAATTAGTAAGCAAGCCGAATCCCACTTAAACATACATTATTCAAGAATTATATTTGCCTATTGCTGGTCTTTCTTTGGGCCTGAAATGTTATATAAACTATCAATTAGAGATTTTATTAACATGACAAAACCTTAATCAACTCTCGATGTCATCTTATGTATCGGATTTTCACTAGTTTTTAATCCAATTGATGATTTAATCCCAAAATGGATAACCGAGACTATTTTATTTTATCGTACCGACTTTAGTAATGATGATCGATGCCTGGCCTAAAATTCAAATACTAATATCTCGGTTACATTATCTAGCTTTTAACTATTATACTGAGAGCTGCCAGCTCTTTTATCTAATCTTCCATAGTGCCCCTTTAATCTTTCAAAACAAAACTTTAATTACATGAAACTTGCCCAATCACTTATTGAAATAACCCAAAAGATCAATCCAATTTATTTTGATGTAAATAAAATAGATTTAGCCCCTTTACGTGCAATCAAGTGATAATTCGATTTGTAACAGGGAGGCAAAATGTTGTTAAATACTAAAATGATTATTATAGGCGTAACAATAAGTTCATACTTAATTTTGAATAGTAAAAAGAAATACATAAGACCGAAAGTAATAATTTATCAATGTTGTAGAAACAAAAATCAAGCTAACACACAATAAAATCAATATTATTAAGTATCATGCGAATCAGAAATGGCTTCATTCACGGCACATGATTCCTGGTGGAATTTATTCCGAATTAATTCTAAATCTGATTTGGAATTCCTTTAAAATAATCTATGAGATAAACTCTCAGATATTCCCAAGAGGTATTATAAATTCTAATGTAGATTGACGGTTTTTGACAAAGGGCCTTCTGCTTTTAATTTCTCTCGCACGTAACAATGTCATAAAAGTTTATTCCAATATTTCAGTGAAACGGTTCTTGGCTCTTTAAAGCTTTTGTTTTTATTTTTTATCTCTGAAAAAAACTTTATCTACATGTCATAAACGTCTGTACTCGTTCGCCTCTTTCTGGAAGTATTTTTCGACCATCTTGGTACTTCGCCGGAAACGTACGTCTACCATTTTGGGCCAGGCGATGAAAAGATGAAATTGTGATAAGCGCCCTCTATCGGAGATATATCAGTAATTACTGAAATAATGGCGGATTTGACCAGGTGAAGACGCTGTCATGTTTATTCATCATTTTGAAAATGTGTAGAAAGGTTTTCAGTGCCTTTTCCCCTCACTCCTTCGTTTGCTCGTTCTTATCAATGGTCGTAAATTATTAGTTGTATCACTGGCGTTTTATCGGTTATTGTTGCCTCCTTGAGAGAGGTTGAGATAAAGTCTACTTGAGGCATGATTTACACCCTTGTTTTAAACAAATTTAAACAAGTGCACAGCCTGTCCCTAACTAAATGGGTGCAAAAGAAATGAAATTTAATTAGTGATGCCATCAAAATATTTAATCAGTATTAAAATTATATGTTTGTCATTTCCTTATTTTATATTTTACCACAACTGTCGCAAATCAGATGATTTTAAATTTAAGTAAAATTAAAATATAGGCTATATTTATATTAAATTAAAATATTTCTTAAATCAAAATATATGAACAAATCAATTTTGGTATAAATAACTTATTTATTTCCTAGATTAACTATTGTTTACACTACAGTTTCCTGTGATTGCATGTAAATGTTGACGTAAAATTTCCCATTTTTACACAAACGACTGAATCCGAAAAAAATAAGACATAGAAATCAAACTGAAATTAATCTAGGGTTATGTAATTTAATCTCCAATTTAAACTATTAACTTTGTCCTGTGTTTGAAAACAACAATAGTGTAGATGTGAGATTTGTTTTCCTTGGACTAATATGTTTATAATGACGTTTAAAATAAATGACACCATTTCTTAGCACTGGTTTAAATCTACTTCATCATGACCCATAATCTCCGCTAATCGTCTGTCAAAATTTCAACACATGACAAACACTGACCCCTAATTAGGAAGGTTACAGATTGGCACGAGCAGTGACCGCTGATGGACATCGTAGAAAAGTCATCAATTTGAACAGAAATGTGTAAAATAGTAAAGAACTTATCATTTTAAGAAGATTAGGCAGGTGGACTCCTCTCTTCTGTGTTTCCAGCTCGTCTAATCCCTGTTTATACAGACTATGCAATTTAGAACAAAGTTTAACAAATCGTTGAAAGAATTCTTTATTTTTTATTGCAAAAACGTATTACAATACAACCATGTGATTAAGATCAGATATTATTATATTCATTTTTCCTTTTCATTTGTTTCCTTTTATGTTCCGTGTTGAGAATTGTAGAAAATCAGATCCTTATAAAACCGAAACGAAAAAAAAGACACAATTTTATTTAGAAACATGTTAACTCTATAAACTCCTCATATTAGAGATGAGAACCATGTGATTAAGATCAGATGTTATTATATTCATTTTTTGCTCTGTTTCGTTTTATGTTCCGTGTTGAGAATTGTAGAAAATCAGATCCTTACAAAACCGAAACGAAAAAAAGCTACAATTTTATTTAGAAACATGTTAACTCTATAAACTTCTCATATTAGAGATGAGAACTCTGATACTGACGGCACTGAAGTTTGTAGAAATGCATAGTTGTTTCACTGCATGAAAAGCTCTGAATATGTACCTCTATTTCTTTGGGCTACCCATGTTTGTGGACGCCATCGAAATACATAACACATTATAATGTAAAAGTTTTCCATAAAAAAATGACTGATACATATCTTGTTTCAATAAGTTGTAAAAATTTAATGTTTTATGTCTTCTACTGATAAGAAGCCCCATATTACCCAAGATGTATTGGAGTCAGTGGTGTGTGGACCAGGGAATTTGGCCGATAAGACGCGACAAATTATAGTAGTTAGGTTTCACCATATCGCCATTTTGATAAATTGTCCATATGAAGATAAGGACGAGGAAGAATGGCGTATTCACGTACTCATTTAACTGATGTATATAAATAAATGGATTAATGGAGTAGTATAATGGGCCCCAAAAGAGAAAGGAATGGGTTTAACGCCATTTTATACCCTGTGCCCACCAAGGGTTATTTGTTAGCGATTTTCTATCGCTGATAGAATAATCATTGGTGTGCGGTAAATTATACAGCCCAACAGATTGTGTGTGTGTGTGTGTTTTAGAGAGAGAGAGAGAGAAAGGTTAACGTCCACTCGACACAAACTATAGGTCATTTCGGGACTAACACATGGTTTAATTGTATTTTAATAATTCGCTTGCACGTAGGGGTCTTTAGCAGTGGGAGGAAACCGGCGAAAACCCACGAGGTTAGACAGGCGACCATACTCCTTGTCACGTACAACCGGGGAATCGAAAGAAATCATGCCAGACCTTATGATACATCGCGCACGTGCTAACCCTTTGTCCCCCCTCCCCCCAACATATTGTACCTGACGTTTCGTCTGTATGTATCATATGTATGCTACTATCGACTAACCTTTTGGGCTGCTAAATATATTTCGAAATGCACTCTTTGATAGAGGAGATGGTTTGTTTAAGCTGTTGATGGATGCAACTATATTTACCTCTTTATAAACATCTTATTGTTTGAGTGAACACATAGATATACATCGTCATAACCATGATTGCAATAGAGATCTCGCCGACGAAATGTCTCAGAAAATTGACGAGGTGTGCGTTGCGTGTTTTTGGCGTACATATTGTCACAGAAGAGAGATCGGGTTGTCGACGACAATCTTCAGTCTTAAGATTTATCACAATAGTTTGGTCATTTTGAGACTAATATATTCTAAGGTTAGATGCACATTGCGGGGGGGGGGGGGCTACCCGGGCAAGGCCGTTCCCAGCTTACTCTTCTTCAAACAGTCAAAGGCACCGCCAATTTGTACAATTAACATTTTTTCACAAAAAGAGAGCGATACAGGAGACGAAACAGAATTCTCATATCCAGGTTACATCCTTTTTAAAACCCGTTTTTATAAAATTATATGTTTTTCGTTTTCTATCGTTTTATGTTTCGTATTTTATATTTACCGGACACCGAATGTTAGATCTAATGGCATTGTGTAAAATCATAACCATAAAGACGAAAGGGAATAAAGATATAATTTTAATTAAAATTGGGACATATGTTTAGCTATGTGATGCATTATTTCCTTCTTAAAAACCTTTTTGAAAGTCAAGAATAACAGAAAAGTCTACTCTAAATAACATTAAATTGGACTTTTTCTTATATATTATACATGTCTTATAGCGGAAATATCACGGGGCTCATATCTTGATTATAAACACCGACTGAAAAGCCATTAAATAAAGATTATATCATAATGCGTCGTTTATGGAACCACTGATAGACTTCAAAGACTCGTTAAGCATTTATCACTTACAAAATATAAACAATACCAAACTTTAGGATAAAGTGCTTTAATAAAGTAGTGAAATATACGCCATGATATATACACCAGTGAAGATTGAATGTCCATCAAAACGTCAAGAATATAAATATATATTACAGATAGATAGATGGAATTGATAGCCTCGCTCTGATTGATATCTCAAATCCACCGGATTCGAATCCCCATCTGAAATGAGAAGAAAAGAAAACGATTTCACGAAATTTCAGGATTCGTGGTGATATATTTGCAGGAATTGATATCTCAAATCCACCGGATTCGAATCCCCATATGAAATGAGAAGAAAAGAAAACGATTTCACGAAATTTCAGGATTCGTGGTGATATATTTGCAGGAATTATATATGCCTACAACCGTTTCACTGGCAGGGCCTTGAACCGGAAGTACTATAGCCATGAAACCGGGAGTGTTAGTGCAAAGCCGAGATCCAAAACCAGAACATTCTATTTAAGAGGCCAGTAGTGCCCTTCTGCTCGACCGCCCACCCCACCAAATTAAGCCTAGAAACCGAAGTTAACACTACTACATGGAAATACATCGAGACAAATGCTCGGCCCGCCAATTATGACTGTTATAATTTCATCACATTTGCCGATGCATGCAATATTTCAAATGAACATGTTCATCAAAATGGGACTTGATGCCCCTCATATTCATACTTATTTCTCTAGTTGCATGTTTTGCACTTCAGTAGAATAAACCCCCAAAATAATGTTGACAGGGAAAAACTAAGTAGAGAAAGTAAGGTCGCTGATTGTGGTTGATGTTGCACAGGTACGGCAATTAAAAGTGGCTCATTCAATAAGATTGACAGATTGTAGACAATTTGAATGAAATGTGTGTTGTAGTAGAAAGATAAGACGAACTGTTTAATGTCATTTATTCTGACGATATAGTTAAACACCCGAATATACCATCAACATATCATCAACGTCATCATTATATGCCGTCAATGTGCAATCAATCGTTGTAACGTTTGACGTATTAATCACAGGGGTCCTTCTCTCAAATGTAAACATTTATTTTAGATAAGTGTTGCTTTACTTATAAAGAAACAACAGAGTTCTACACAATGAATTATGAATTATTATTTTACTTTGGACGGTTGATTAAAATCGACAAGACCCATAATAAACCAAATCGACCTTAAGGAATACGTGCAAAACAGCATGAAATAGAATCTGATCATGACAGTATATCACATTGTCCCCCTTTTTCCTAATTTCTACGGAGTCCGTTTTAAATCTGTTTAGTTTCTAGCACCAGGCAAAAATCATAGACGCTTCGTAACCAGTGACGTTGAAATGATAACCAGATAACTCGGACCAAAGACCACTCGGAGTCTCGGACCAAGAGTAGTCGGACCAACAGAAGAGCACGACAGTCACCCGGTACAAGCTTCCCAGTAGTCGGAATGAGCCCACTCTTATTTTCCCCTTTGTAGATGAGTGTTCAACTTGAAAGAACAAAAATGACGGATGTTGCCAACTGTTTCTCTTTATCAAAACTGTAAACAACACAACACAACTTGTGTCTACCCCATAATACTAGTATTTACACACAAATTAACATCAAGTGGACTGAACTTAAAAAACACACAAGGAGAGAAACGTATTATAGAAAATATAACAAAAAACTGGCTGAATTTCTGGCAACATCAACCAACATCTAGGATAGTTCTCAAGACAATATCTCGACAATTTGGCGCCTCTGGCAAACTTATGCTTGAAGTCCTTTTGCTTGCCGAGACATTAAACGTGTACGTGTAAGCTGTAAGTGAATATTAGTAGTAGCTTCAGTTAATTAAGTTCTCTATGGGGAGGGGATCGTCCTGAACATATGTTCATTTAAAACCAGATTCCTACAGCGTGTAGACATTTACCAACATAATTGTTAAAGCGGCTCAACCATAATAACAGCAACAGCAATTCCGATTCTCCAGTTTATATTGAAAAGTAAAGTTTATATATCTAAGATTTATTTTTAGCATCTGTTAAATTAAATCAAATAGTTATATATAAAACAATAGAATGAAATATTAAAACGATACGACCTAATTAAATCCGATTTAATTAAGTTGAATGTTTTGATTTATTTTATTCTGTCATTAAAATGTTTAGGTCGGCAGACAGAGCCAATAACTGTGTATTCAGACTACGAAACTAAAACTTCGAAACAAACCGACTTCGCCTTCATCTTTCGAAACAAGAATGTAATCCTATAATAAGAGAAATAACACACCAGATCAACCTATTTCAATACGTTATGTTGAAAACAGCCATAATTGATGGAATAGCGTCGGTCTGAGCCATGTTCAGATACTTACTATTGGGTGAAACTATTGAATGTCGCAATTTGTCATATTCAACTACGTAATTTTTCTAAAATTTGGCGCTAGTTATAAAGTTCACTTTGTTTGGTCGTGGCACCTTATTATACTAAAATTATCCTGTTAATTTGTTCGGAGAACATGTTTGAACGCTTTATTATTATTTCGCCCATGGAGAAAGGGGCATTATATGGGATTCACATTTTGTTTCGTATTAAACAATCACAAAATTTTAATAGTTACTCCGTCAATATGGGGGAGGGGCCTGTAGCCGAAGGGTTAACGCGTGCGCGTTGTATCAGGAAGACTGTCATTCAGTCAAGTGGCGTGCTTTCGATTCCCCGCCTGTACTTGACAAGGGGTATAGGGTCGCCTGTCCAACCTCGTGGGTTTTCTCCGTGTCCTCCGGTTTCCTCCCACTGCTAAAGACCCCTGCGGGCAAATAAATTACTGAAATAAAATTGAACCATATGTTTGTCGAGTGGACGTTAACTCCATTTCTCTCCGCCAATATGGTAACTTTGATTATGATGGTAGAACACCTTTAACATAGACTATTATACGTATGTACAAATCTACAGCTGCTAGGTATAGCCCATCGTTTAAAAATTCATCCCATTTTCTTCTTGTGTTTTATGGGCTATGTACCAACTATAAATCACGTATATAAGAAGAAAACTACACATGAATTTCAATGTTTTTGTTTCACAGTAGATGTTTCATTAATGAACAAAATTTTTATGTGGTTTATTACAGAATAGTTATTTCTATAACTACACACTGTAGTAGAGTATATAGATATGATTTAATGTACAAAGGCTGTATGCGCAGCACACAGAATAAATTTAGTATATCTGATAAAGCTTTTAGTAAACTTCCTAAGACAAATTCCAGGTCATATGAGGTTTTATAGAAAGGGTAATCATGCTTTAGCCCAACCACAACACCCGTTATTATTAAATATACAACTGGCGGTATTTTTTTCTTTGGTGTCCATAGCAGTTCTATCTCAAAACAACCTGTCATAACGTCATCATAAGTTGATAAATTCGGTTCATATCAACCGCTGATGACGTCATGACAGGGTGATATTTCATATCAACCGCTAATGACGTCATCTCAGGTCGATATATTCGGCTCATATCAATCGTTGATGACGTAGATGATCGAAATAATACAATTAACACAGAAATAAATTTGTATTCTTTTGACAATTAAAAATTGTTATGGTACAGTTTGTAGCATTCAGGGCCGAAATAGACGGCGTACTTATCGGCATATTTAAATCGGTTATCCATATCGATACTCCATGTCTAAGATCTCTTTCAGAACTTCTCTGAATATACCGAAAACCGTCAATCACGGTTCACTGTCAGAATTATCGGAAAAGATTGCCTTTTGATCCAAATTTTCTTCATCGATATTTGCATTCACATCTATTCCATCGTCAATATGTTGGCTAAAAAGGATTGATTATTCGTCTGATTTCGTATTACTATCCATTTTGTTTTTGCTTTCAATTCAATTACTCCAAAATGGCGACGTACACACAAAACCATGCACGTACATTACCTCGGTATTTTTCGCAACTTGGCGGAAATTATCAAGCAATTATCCAATCATTTTGCCTTTTAATAGAAGAGCCCATTAAATTTAAGGGTGAAATGGTGTTGTATATGTCGGGTATAAACCTACTCTCCCTCGGTACTCCCGGGCCGCTGCGTCCCACTGCCATAGGCTAATATAATAAAATATCTCATTTGCAAAAACTTACTAATTACACTTCGATAAATACAGATAAAGGCAAGGACTAAAGAGAATAAGCTTCCAAAGTTTATGAACTAAATGAAATTGTATAAGTTTTTTTTTAATAATAAGAAAGCTGTGATATTAAATTGGACTCACAACTGTTGCCAAGTAATGTGAAAGAGATCACATGTTGTTAGTGCAGTCAATCAAAACTGTAACGTTTACTCATTTCATAGTCAGTTTAATCGAGTCATACAGATTGTTCTACCATTAAACTCTCTAGATTATTCTGGTGCTATAGCCGTAATAAAAGTCAAAATTATAGTTTTATGATAGCATAAAAAGATTAGCACCATTTATTTTAAATACGACAGAAGAAGGCAGAAGAAAGATGTTTATTTGTTTTGCAATAGATCGTATCAGTGTGTTATTTTTATAAACAGTTGAACATAGCCTTCAACCCCTTTACTACATAAATCATTTCAACCGACTGCTGTGTATAGTTGGAGAGAATAGTGCTGTATTTTGGAGTGTTTTAGAGAAAACTTCGACACATTTCGAATATTTCTTCTATTCTTTAATACCGGTAAATATGTAAACACACCGACAAATCTGATACCACACAGTAAGCCTATCTTAACTCCTCTGACCAAGATATGATACGTTATTAAAAACAGAAGTGAAAAATGGGACATTATTCAAGATAACAATTCAAAATGACGTAAGAAATTGAAAAAGTATATACCACATTGGTTTAAAACAATGAAAGGTTTATGTTATCCCTTAGTCGGACAGTGGTAGATTTCTAAGTTTGGTATCTAGTTTTACTTACAATTGACCATAGGACTAGAATACCAACTAAGTTGGAAAAATAATCAGTTTGGGGATATAAACACCCTTAGATAACACACACAAGAACGATCACGGCGGTAAAACATATAGTATACAAAATGAAAAAAAAAAAACGATTTGAAGGCAACTTTGATTTTAATCACATTTATACCACTTCTGAACCCCCTTTAAAGCTGGGATACGAGAATTTGAACATGGTTAGAGTCAGGAGTTAGAGTATAAATAAACCGCACAATCTCTTTACTTCTGTGGTTGTAACCCTACTTAAATCTCGATGATTGAAGGTTTATAGTATCATTTATAATTGGCGGACCGAGCGTTTGTCTTGATAGATTTCCATATAGTAGTCGTATCTTCTATTTTACAAATCTGTCTAGAAGAAATATAACGTGTAACAAAGAACAGCATGTTATAGAAAATATTTCTTTGGATATCTATTACATCTCGCTCTTAACGCGCAGAAAGAAATCTTATAATTAGAGGACCTACATTAAACAGATAATGTACATCCAGCCATGGTGCTGAAATACTAATAGTCTTTCGTTTCACCTAACAGATTCCCAAATTTGACGGAAAGCTATTGCTGAAAGCGCCCATCTATCTTCGTGAAGACCATCTCTTAACATAAATCACGGCTAATTATATTCACAAGATGTCAAACTGATTCTTTAAAGCAGAAATACTTCCAGCCATTTATTGTCTTCTTTAAGACAACATTTCAACAACATCATTTGAGACGCTATATTTCTTTCCGCTACGTTTCGGCTGTCTCGACATTCTGCCGCCGATTCTTTTTAGAGGCGGTTTGACGGGTCACATGACCACCCCTTAAATATTTCTGAAGGTGGTTTCCGCAAGATCGTCAGATAAAACTAACGAGTTTTCGTTTTAGAAAAATAAAATGCCGTGTACGTTGACTCCCATTCCTTTATTTAGAAGATTGAAATACTTGTATTGCATGTTGGTTTTATATCCACACCCGTGCGTTGCATTACATACTTTCTAGCCAAAGGATGTTCCTTTCGACCAAATGAATTTTATATGATGAAATAAATAAATCGGAAACGGATCTGTAAATTTTATTATTTATTTGAAATGATGAGATATAACTGAATATCTGTTGAACATGAACACCCTAACTTCCGATTCTTTTTTTGAAAAAATAAATGTAGTTGTATAAAGCTTGTACAATCACTAATGGAAATAACACCCATCAACTCAAATCAAATAAACCCATTTCATTACTTTAATTGGACCCAAATCAAAGAAGTTTAGGTTCTTTGAATTCATTTGTTACAAGAATGGATGAAATATATATAAATTTGAATACTTTGAGACGGGAGGGGGGGGGGGGGAGAGAAATGGGGGTTTAACGTCCACTCGACACAAACTAGGTCATTTCGGGATTAACACATGGTTCAATTTTATTTCAATAATTCGCTTGCACGTAGGGGTCTTTAGCAGTGGGAGGAACTGGAGGACCCAAAGAATACCCATGAGGTTGGACAGACGACCCTGCTCCTTGTCACGTACAACCGGGGAATCGAAACCACGCCAATTGACTCAATGACAGACCTTATGATACAGCGGGCATGTGTTAACCATTTGGCCTTCCATCCTCCCAAGGAGGGTGTTGGGTGGGGTGGAGTTGGAGATTTGACAATGCAGTGTTTAAATAAACGAATTTACCTAAATGATCCGCTTTTGTAATTTCAGCTGATGACGAAGATAGAAAAGACGACCCTGATGGTAAAAGACGTAGAAAACAAAGACGTAACAGAACAACGTTTAACAGTACACAACTTGCTGCATTAGAACGAGTATTTGAAAGAACCCATTATCCAGACGCATTTGTCAGAGAGGAGTTAGCAAGACGTGTTAACCTCAGTGAAGCTAGAGTTCAGGTGAGAAGAGAACCCAGCATGGATCAGTCCATGCGTGATTCTGCACTAACATCATTTAGAGAAACAAACCCCTCTAGGATTTTGGAAATGAGTTACTATTGAGTCGGTGGATCAAAATTTAGAGGAGCAAACCCCTCTAGGATTTGGGAAATGGGTTTGTATTGAATCAGTGGATCATAAATCTTGCTGTTTGTCGAACTAATTATATTAGTATCCGAAGTTAAAGGTTTTTAGCATATTGCGTTTTCATTGGGCTAGAGTTAAATTCCTTGCGAATTAATAATTTTCACTGATAAGATGGTGATATCCTTATGGATAAGAGCGACATTCGATGCTGCTGGATACATTCATGGCATGGGCTTATGTTATTTTTAGTCAGTTTTATCGTTGTGGTTTCTTGAAATTAGTATATCACTAATAAAACAATATTTTTATTTTTATTTTGAACAGGTTTGGTTTCAGAACAGAAGAGCTAAGTTTCGACGTAATGAGAGGAATATGATGGCACAACGTCAAAACGTTTATGGACGAAGTCCGGAAGCAACACCCATCGAACAACCTATCACGCCACGTCACACACCAATGAATTCAGATTATCTCGCGTGGTCTTCTCCTCCAGCTTATAATCCTTCCGCCACCCCATCGAGCTGCTCTCTGGTTAATCACTCGTATACCCCTCCGCCTAATGTAGGCTCCAGTATCGCCTGTTTGCGTTTAAAGGCACACGAGTACAACTCTGTGATGCACCACCCGTATGCACCACCGCAAATCCCCCAGTGACAATGAAGAAGATAGTGCCTTATTTAGTTGATATAGTAAAATATAATGTTATATATGGTGTATAATATGTGTAAATAGACATGTTTTGTTTCCATTCGGAACAACTCCGTTAATGCGTTGATTCACTCTACTTGGGGGAATTTACTTTATGCTGCGAATAGACTATAAACCACGCAAGTCTTCCCTGAAGTAAAAGAGAGTCATAATGTTATGGGCGTAATGTTTTATTAAGTGCCTTTAATTATAATAATATGCTCAAGTATACGTTTTATTTATTTTTTGATAGATATATGCAAATATTTTTCGCAAAAGCTCAAATTTTGTATTTTGTCGGAACATAAATGGTGCTAATGTTGTAGATTATGTTCTGTTTTAAATATAAATTATAAACTGCATGTTATGCAGCTGAATAGTCGGATTTCTTTCATAGTCTATAAATTGTGCATGTATTTTTTTTAAACAGAGAATACCAGTAGAACCGCCTTGCTTTGTTTTTGTCTGCGGTTCAAAGGATAGAATATGTATGGTGATCGACATTTACAAAAACATTTAATGGAGACTGACAAATTTCCATTGTCCATTGTTTTTTATACGTCCACATGGAAATGTGGTCGTATATTGTCGATACATCTGTTAGTTAGTCGGTTCTAGTGGCTAAAGTTAATTCCCGATTGGAGATTAAATTTATAAACAGTGTTAAGGTCACCAGACGAAGAAGTCCATTGGCTTTCACAGATTTCCGATAGTTACTGCTAGAGTTATGGCCCTTGATCAATTTGAAAAGTCTTGAGAGCGCTCTAGAAACCATAGTTATCTACCGATTGACTTTAAACTTATGCACAGTGTTTAAGGTCTTTGTGATTAGGAAGCCTATTGATTTTCAACGATTTCAACCAAATTCACCATATCAAAAAGTCATGGGGAAGAACAACAACAAGCCAGTCAAAACAATGATTTCTGATGGTTACTTGATGGGTTATTACTCTTAATCAGTTTATAGTGTCTGGTAAATTCTTTCGTTACCAACAAAAGAAAAAATATGCCACAACTCCCGTAAACTGTACGGACGACTTATCTGCTGTGGGCGTATGTTTTGTTGCCTGACAACCTATCTTAGGGCACATGCGTAAATTTGATAATCTTATTTTAGGCCGTACTGGATAGAAAATAATTCGAATTTTAAAACGCGCAGTAAAAGATGTCGTGAATAAAACTAAGCCATGACTTCCTACTCGTACTTGTCCATGTTTAATTTAAAACCTGTTTGGAATCACAATTGGTAGACTGGCATTATTAAACTACTGCCAGACAATAACAATGGGAATGAATTTTTCGAAGTCTAGAAGATGATCAAGATTCTAGTAAATTTTATTTCTGACATATTTGTCAAGGACATTGGGGTAGAATTTGGACGACGAATATGCTTGAAATAGGGGTGTGTTGCTGAAACGTTTTGTGTTATAGCTAAAATTTATGCAATGCTCTTGGGGAAGAAGATACTGGTTTGTCAGGCCAACCTAGATGTTCATCCTAAACTATTATTTTTATACGCCCACATTGAAATATGGTCGTATATTGTCGTCGCCCCCGTCCGTCCGTCGGTACGTCCGTCGGTCCGGCGTCCACAATTGCTTGTGGACGCTCTAGAGGTCAAAGTTAATATCTGATTGACTTTAAATTTATACACAGTGTTTAAGGTCTTGAGACGAAGAAGCCTATTGATTTTCAGCGATTTCCGATAATTATTGCCAGAGTTATGGGCCTTGATCACTTTAAAAAATCTTGTGGACGCTCCATAGGCCAAAGTTAATATCTGATTGACTTCAAATTTATACACAGTGTTTAAGGTCATGAGACGAAAAATCCTATTGATTTTCAACGATTTCCGATAATTACTGCCAGAGTTATGGGCCTTGATCACTTAAAAAAAATCTTGTGGACGCTCCATAGGCCAAAGTTAATATCCGATTGACTTTAAATTTATACACAGTGTTTAAGGTCATGAGACGAAGAATCTTATAGATTTTCAACGATTTCCGATGATTACTGCCAAAGTTATGGCCCTTGATCACTTTGTGACGCTCTAAAGGCTAAAGTTATCATCCGATTGACTTCAGATTGATACACAGAGTTTAAGATCTTGAGACGAACAAGTATATTGATTTTCAATGAATTTTTATGGCTTGAACAGCTAAATCCATGATATTAAAAGTTTTGTATACAAAACGTTAGCATGGGGCAGAACATTATAAAAACAAACAAATTCTAATGGTTTTCTGATATGCAACAACTCTTGTTGACTGCCCGGACGATTTAGCTGTTGTGGGCGTATGTTTCGTTGCTTGGCAACCTATCTTTCTTTCTATGTTACCATTGTAGCAAAGAACTGAAATGACATTTGCGTGAAGCATAAAATAAGCATCTAGTTGCAATGAAGTATGCCCATAACTGATTATTTGTTCAACAAACGACAGTTGAAACCGAAAAGAGAACCATAATTAGTCTCGGGCCCGATATGTTGGAACGGAAAATAAATTTTCTAATGATTATTTGTCATAGCACATCAGATCATCTCAATTCAACACTGGATTTTTAAAAATCCAAAACCATGAGTTCTTGTTCCATTAGAGATTTGTTATTTTATTCACAAGCCCCAAACAAATAGGTTTCCGTCCTCCCCAACGTGTATCAAATGTAAATCATGTTTAAAGATTTATCATGTAAAATAATGTAATAATTATAATAAACATTGGTAACTAGACGTGTTTGTTTCTTTTTTTTATTCCCATGAGGCAGACGGGGTGGATGGCCGAATGGTCAACTTGCTTGGTTTCGATTCTCCAGTTGTACGTGGCAAGGAGTAGGGTCGCCTGTCCAACCTCGTGGCTTTTCTCCGGGTCCTCCGGTTTCCCCCCACTGCTAAAGACCCTTACGCGGAAGCGAATTATTGAAATAAAGTTGAACCATATGTTGGTCCTGAAATGACGTTAAACCCCATTTCTGGGTTGAACACTTTCTACCATAGTTGGAGCAACATGTGGCATCATTTGCTCAAAAACATGTATTCGGTTCACCATGAAAATCTTTAGACACACACATATCAGGCAGAGTCTGCAAAAAGAAAATTACCCGGCGAAAGGGGGATACTGTGAAAAGGGAGAGAAATACTTAAATCGGCATTAGGTAAGATTAGAGCTGATATTTCTCGCTATAATGCACAGGCACTTGAAGGGATTAAAATAAAACTTCTTACTACTCTTTGACTATATATTACAGTAATAAGAAGGTGTATCAGCTGACATTTTGTTTTGACTTGTTGACGACATTTCGTCTGCTATCATCTCACAATACTCACTAGTTCTAACACTTTCCGTCGTTTTTATTGCCAACGAAACTTTATTTGATCATTATACACCTTCCAATGTAATTAAATTGGTCATTTTACAGCGTTATTAATTACAAATCAAACTTGAAGCGTGATCACTTGGCTATTCGTATGGACACAGATCACCAAATATTCCTACGCTATTTTTAGTCTTCCTCTCCCTTTTCCTTTTTCCCCCTTTTGCATGGCGATTTTTGTTGACTTTTTGGTGTAGAATTGAGGAAAAGGGTTTGAAAATACATTTTCTGCCAGGTTTTGGTGAATATTCATAATTTTGATGCGGAAAGATACAAGAGTTGAGAGGTTGGTTACGTTGAAATGTAGGGCCTGAAATTGCATGTTTACTTGTCTCTACTTCCAGCTTGTGTATCTCAAGTTTTTCATGAAGAACCTCATACGTGCTTTTGGGCAAGTGGTTGCCACATGTGGCTCCATCTGTGGTAGAAAGCGTTCTACCCAACGAAAATTTGGGAAAAAGTTAGAGCCGGTCTATTATACGAGAATTAACATTGGAGTCAATGGGGATTCTTTAGTGATCTGTGTCCGTATCTTAGACGGACCGGAAGTACGACGAAATGCGGTCAAAGGAATTCCCTATTGCTTTTGTTTGTAGCAGTCTGTATCACCCAGTTCCTTTAGAAACCTATCCGTTAGTCAAAATTTGCCTAGGAACTGGGTGATCCAGGCTGCACCAAAATACAAACACGCGGCCTGCGGTCTCGCTCAACAGCGACCTCGCTTTGTAGGCTCTATCATTTACCGTCTTTGTCGGGTGAAAAATTCAGGCTTTTGAAGTTATAGAATCGCAGTAGACGCCGGGTTTTTTTACACTGATTTTAGATATTTTAAATTTATTAGACAATTTAAAAAAATAACTGTTTCTGAAAAATTGATGAAACAAATAATTTTTTATAATGATCGATGCTTTAAAAATCTATTATAGCAGATATCGGCCGAAACATGTTTATTTCTTCAGTACGGGCACTTCATTTTTGCGCCGACTTAAAGGCAAAATATTTTTCCCCCCAAAATATATTAATTTTTTATCACTTTACCTGTCTACCCGAGTGCTATGTGCCCCCCCCCCCCACGACACAGTTTTACGTTTACGCAGGTTGCAGAAATAAAATTGTTCAATTATATCACCCTTATAAAGTCATTTTACTTTTGATCCATTAAATTTTCCAAGGTATGTATTTTCCTAAGTATGTTACCTTCCAATGAGAATATTCAGCTGTCATTCTGAGATTCTTAATTCGCGATCAGCTATATATATATGAAGGTCAATTTTAGTTTTGGTAACACGCCTCGACCAATCAAAAATCAGGGCTTCCCCAACATGACGTCATTGACCTCATTTCGTCTTACTTCCGGTCCGTCTAAGATACGAATAGCCAAGTGATCACGCTTCAAGTTTGATTTGTAGTTAATAACGCTGTAAAATGACCAATTTAATTACATTGGAAGGTGTATAATGATCAAATAAAGTTTCGTTTGCAATAAAAACGATGGGAAGTGTTAGAACTAGTGAGTATTGTGAGATGATAGCAGACGAAATGTCGTCAACAAGTCAAAACAAAATGTCAGCTGATACACCTTTTTATTACTGTAATATATAGTCAAAGAGTAGTAAGAAGTTTTATTTTAATCCCTTCAAGGGCCTGTGCTATAATGGTGTAAAAAAATGTAAAGGGAATATGTTGAAAATTTCAGTCAAATTACTTCACTCTGAGCCAAGGAATCCTCATTTCAATAAACAGAGACTCGATTATCCATTTTTATGGGTAATCATCAACCGCCGTTGAACCGCAGATCGGATTTAAATCTGTTGAAAATCGGACCCATCAGATGGCATCAAGAGTTGATTATGGTCTTGTCATGTTAATAAATTAATGTCTAATTAATAGTTTATATAACATTTTAAGACCTACAGGAAGACCTGCAATAGGCAGATTTAGCTCTTGCATAATACCTGTTTGATATATAGGGGTTACAGATTTAGGAATTTATTCTGTGTCGTGTGCACTAGTCCCCTTTTCAGAAGAGTACGAATGGAGTTTAATGGAGATTTCACTGTCGTTATCAAGCATACAAATTAAAAAACATGGAACGCTTCACGAATTTGCGTATGACGTTTGTCCGTCTTCGTCTGTCCAGTCAGTGCAGAAAAATAGGACGTTAAACTCAGTTTCATTTCATTTCCAACGGTCAAGGGTTCTTTTATATGCACGCATCCCATCCCATCGTAGAGATACTTTCCTTATCAGTTCTGCTGGCGCCACCCCCGAAAAGTGAAAACATAAAATAGCATTGCGTTAAAAAGAAAACTATAGGTCTGTATTAATGTGTTCCGGAGATTTAAGTTAATTCCATTTTATAACCATGCATTTTTAGTGTGAAACTCAATGGGCAGGAAAAGAGAACTAAAGGTACCAAATAATAAGAAAACCGAAAATATAATATTATTTCAAAATGTGTATCGATTGTGTTTGGTTTCTGTATTAATACAGGCAAAAAATGTTTTCGTTTTCTGCCTGAAAATCTAATTTGAAAAATAAACACCCCCCTTACCAGCCTTATAAACCAAAACAAGCTCTTGAGAAAAACAACGGTAATTTATTCAATGATATCTTTATTCTAAAAGCTATGAATATACAAATATAATACAAGCGATATCACCATACATAGAAGAGAAATATAAATAGATGCACAATAAATACAACTGACATTGCATACATATATACAAATGATGAGGTGGGGCGTGATCTGAATTATCTTTTCAAATCAAAAGTAAATATTTAAATTAGAAAAGAACCCTTGATTCCAAGAGTGGGTCTTTGTGTTCCTGGCGATCAAGGGGAGGTAACTCACTTATCGTGATTTTTATTTTTATTTTACTTCGCACAGTTTCGTATACATTAACATTTGCGGTGCACAAGATTCAAAATAGCACTTTAATGAATGTATTTCTTATTCGAGTAGTGTGTATATAAACTATAAAATCAAAATTAAAAGGGCGACTACTCTATGTAATAACAAGAAAAGAGATCAATAAAGACTCTAGTCCAAAAATGCCATATGATTTTAGGAAAATCTTTTGTTGTCAGTTAAACCAATCGAGAACCCATTTTCGTACATCCTGGCTGGTTCTGTTATGTTTTAAAAATTTAAAATGATATTTACGGAACATGATGACGAATTATGTTGATTTAATGTAAGTTTTCAAAAGGAAGTATCTCTTTAGTGCAACTCTCAGCTCCACCTCTAGTGCAGTTTAAGGCGAATTCATCAAATATTTCTCCCCATGCACAATTTCTAGTGCCTACATAATTACCATGTGCGCAAACAAAAAACATATTACAATAAGTTGGATCCGGAACGAAATAAGATAATTGTTCGAATCCTGGAGGAATATTTGAACATCTTTCGTCTCCGTGTAGCTCTGAAAAAAAAAATTAATGAAATGCGATAATAGTATAGAAACTGAAAGCAACCATAGCAACCAAAATGTGAGTAAAGAAAAAATATGAAATGTAATTGATTGGGTCGTGGATGTATTTCCCACGAAAAGTTAATTTAGATATCAGGTACAGAAAGTATTGGATAATTAAAAATCTATATCAAAATTGGAAATTAAAAAGATATACACATACGTGGAGCGTCACAGGCAACATTTGCAGCCCAATCACATTCTCCTGTATCAGGGTTGAATTTCATCTGACCTCGTTCACTACCACACGTCTGTATTCCCATTACAACGCCATCTTGACAAAGAGCAAAACTTGTACAGTTGATACCATTAGTCCCGGTAGGATTGCTACACATCGGGTCAGCTGAAATATCGATATAAATAATTATGCATTTATGAGTATATGGCTGCAAGTCCTATCATTCAGTTGCCATGATGACGGCGTCTACATGCTTGCATTTAACTAAACAGGTCTCCTGTCTATGGAAATACAAATTATACCATGGCACAGTACTAATTTATCCTTTTGTGATCTCGAATAAATCACTTACTTACAACACAGTAAGATGGCTCTTTTTAAAGTGAAGTCACTTTCCATCCAAGTTTAATAAAATAAAACTTTACATCATAGATACAGTCGAATTCGAAGATGGGTCATAAAGTATTGCAAATGTCGGCAAAGTACATTTTCATCCGTTGTAATGCAGCTTGGTGTGTGGATTTCTATCAGATTTTAATGAGATTTGTTATAAAGTTTCCCTGTCCACAGGTGCAACTTGGTATGTTGCTTTATATCCAGAAATCTCAGATGATTTCAAATTTTTAACGCAATATGTGAATTATTCACAACGTTATTGCTCTCAGATTGACATGAAACAATATGTGACCTTGGGCATATGTGTACATATATTCATGAAACTTCGGATGAGTACAACTTTAAATGCAAATCCTATATTATTCCCGGCCTTCAATTGAATCAAAACGTCACATTGATCTTATTTTGAAAAACGTATAATTTGAAAAAAAATCCGCCTGTTCTTTTTTTCAAAAAAAAAAGAAAAAAAGAAACAGAAAAGGGAATTGATGTTTAAAGGAAACATAATTCTTATATGATGAAAGGTGTAAAAGCCATAGAGATCATGGTACAAACTTGTAGTATATCAACAAATAGTGCAGTCTACACACTAAAATTCGGAAATACATTTTGAATTGTATCATGAATACAGAAGATACTGTGCTGAAGGTATAAAAGCCGTATGGAACAAATATCACCTACTGCTTATTTAAGACCATAGCACATTGGTTTCGCTTGAAGAATTTCCCAGTTGACAAAATATCGAAAAGAACAAGAAGGATGTCAAGTAATTTCTGAATAACGACATTCTACAATGGAACATAGCCATGGAAACAACTGATTCTGACTGATGAAAAGTACTTAATATGATAAAACAGTTTGCGATTAACACGGATATATATTGATTGTATAATGAGCAACACAATACAACGGAAGAATCTTGCATACCCGATACTGACGTGTCGTCTATTTTGTAATTTTTAATGAATGTAAATTTCCAAATGCTATAGGACACTCCAGTCTTGCCATCAGTCAATATACTTACCTGAACGAATACATCCCGCCTAATTTATTGTGTTAGCAATGTACAAATTGCGAGTCTCCAGCATGAAAGTGGTAGTTTAGAGTTTTCTTCTTGGAGGTAGTAATAACAGAGGTCCCAAGATGGGTCCTTATGGGACACCATATTGCAAATTGAACGGACTAGATTTATTATCATGCCAACTGCTAACCCCATCAACGTTACAATTCAGAATAACGTTTGTTCCAAACCACCACAACAAACTAGCTGTAGCAATATTAATTCACAAAATAAAGTATGTCCAATTTTGCCATAGGGTAAAATACTGCTACAATTGCATCTATTTACAGATTCTTGTATCCTTCAAACTTTCACATTGTTAGAAAAACGTAATAAGTTGAGGCGGTTTGTTTATTGTAAGCGAAGTTAACGGGAGATAAAAAAGGAAAATGAAATGAAATGGGGTTTAACGTCCTACTGTCTGTTAGATAAACAAGGAATATCACTCGAGAGTAGCTATGCATATAATGGGGCTTAAATGAAATAAACCCATTGTTACTTTTGTTATTATACGAGTATGTTATTTCGTTTCGATGGCAAACGCTTAAATATTTACTTCCGAAGATTAAAGATACATTATGGGAGATTCGATAACGAGTTGGCAGTTCCCACTATAATAGTTAAAAACTAGATAATGTAAAGACAATTTGCTGAAAATTTCATTCAAATTGATCGACTATGAACCGAGAACAAAGCGATTGAATTTCCGCCAAGCCTTGATCATCATTACTAAAGTCAGAACGATAAACAGCATAGTCTCGAGTATCCATTTAATCGTTAAATCGTGAAGGAAAGTTGTGCAGTAAATCAGCTCACGATCCACTAAAGATCGCAGGCTAGCGATGACATTTAGAGTTGATTATGGTCTGGATAATAATTTAGATAACATTTCAGGCCTAAAGAAAGATCTGCAATAGACGGATTTAGCTCTTGCATAATGTCTGTTTAAGCGGAATTCGGTTATACTAATTTTGTTTCATTTTTGGCTTACTGTGCCTACCCAGGAACAATCGATTATATCAACATTGTCATCCGTCAAAACAAATCGACACAAATTATCTAATGAAATCGACAATTTTATTTTTCACCAGGATCAAAGAAATCGAGGTACTTTAAACTATTAGAATTTCTAAATTAATATATATTTAATAAATAGATTGATTAGTGGTTTATTAATAACGACAGATTTTTCTGGCTGGCATAAATATATTACTACTTTACAAAATCACCACAAGATATCATTTAAAAAAAACAATACTTTAACACGGTCACAGATCGAAAATATGAACTGGAAAAGAAAACATGCCACATCTAGATACTTTAGGTTTGACAAACCTTGACCCTGACCTCCCTGGCCTGCACGACCTCCCTGGCCCCCTTGGCCTCCCTGGCCTCCTTGTTGTCTGCCCCAGGAATCTAAAACAGAAATAATACAATTCTATCCTGTTCAAGTGTACTATTGTTCACGGCTTAAAAAAAACCCCACACATTACTTGATTGATGAGGAGATTTTTTCGCATCATTTCACATATTCTAAATAAAAGTTTAAATTTCTTTGAACCATGAAAAATACATCTTTCACTGAAAAAAACAAATGACCTTTACCTTGACCCTGATTCCAGTTACCTGCAACGTAGATAATAAAGTTGAAATATGCTACTTGAAGAAAACTCGATATATAAAGTGACTGTGATAAACTTCAAATTAATACGCGATTGCCATGCAAGATGCGCCCATATTTTGCAAGAGGTGGACAAAGAACAAACTAAACAAAAAAGATTTTGTATACAATCAGGGGCCATAATCCAGGATGTTACGGTCCGACATGCGTCAATATCAAAAGGAGTCGAGATCTTTGGGATATAAGCGTATGATTTAAGTTTCATCAAAATGGGATAAAAATTGTGACCTCTAGATGCTCCACAAGTTAAAAATGTGTTGTTTTTTTGTACAATCATGGGCCATAATACTGAAATTTAACGTGCGATATAAACATATATCTTAGGTTTCACCAAAATCGAATAAAAATTTTGCCTAAAAGTGAGCGGCCATTTTGATGGACAGTTTCGGTACGATTTTCAAGAAATTCAACCCCAACCGTGTTTATGGTGTAACGGTGACATAGTTGAACGGTTTTTAAAATCAGATAAAAATTGTGACCTCTAGAGCGTCCACAAGCTAAAACCGTGATTTTTCGTACAACCTTGGTATGACGTGCTTTTAATTAATTTCCCTAAATGTAGCGGTTACTTTGATTGACAGTTTCGGTCCGATTTTCAAGAAATTCAACCTCAAACGTGTAACGGTGATAGATTAGATAACATGAAATAAAAATTGTGACCACAAGATGCATGCCAATATCGAAAGGAGCCGAGATAATTGGGATATAAACCTATATATTAAGTTACATCAAAATCGGATAAAAAAAATGTGAACTGTAGACGGTTCACAAGCTAAAAACAGAGGCGGATCCAGGGGGGGGGGGGGCGCCCCATTTCCGACAGTGCCCTTTTTTACTGCTGAAAGTGCCTTTTCTCAGACCCAAATATGTCCGTTTCCAACCCGTTGCAGGGATCGCAAATGACTCAAACCATCGACTCAAACACACAATTAGTCTGGTCTAATTAATCCTTCCACTTTCAAACGAATTCTTGTTGTTTAGCTGACGGTGCCCTAAAGTGACTATAGAAAGACATCAGTGATAGCATCTTATCTTGTGGAATCGGCGGCGTATACACTCATGCCCATCCCCGACGTGTGGACAGTACATTAGACCGTTTACTTAGACAAAAATATCCGCCAAATCGCTCTTGGAATGGCTACAGATGCAAGGAAATGACGGATAATTTTCTTGGCCTGCCCCCCCCCCCCCCTCAGCGGCGTGCCCCGTCTCCGCGGTCAGTGCCCTCATTTTGCGGCGCCCCCCCCCCCCATTCAAAATTCCTAGATCCCCCCCTGAAAAACGTGATTTTTCGTACAACCTTGGTATTACGTGCTTTGAATTAATTTGCCTTAATGGCAGCAGTTACATGTACTTTGATGGACAGTTTCGGTCCGATTTTCAAAAAATTCAACTTCAACCGTGTAACGGTGATAGATTAGATAAAATTACTATAATCCACAGAGTTAAGTTCCGATGTGCGCAAATATCGAAAGAAACCGAGATCTGTGGTTTATAAACATACATTTTAAGTTTCATCAAAATTGGATAACCAGCGGCTGTCAGGCAGGATACGCCCACATTTTCGAGAGATGGATAGAGAACAAGCTAAAAAGAAAGTGATTTTTCCTACAATCAAGGGCCATAATTCAGGAACCGAGATCTTTGGGTTATAAACTTACATTTCATGTTTCAAAAAAATCGGATAAAAATTGTGTTCTCAATAGTGTCCACAAGCTTGATATACCATATTTTTACGCTATTTTGTCTGTCAGTTTTGGGCCGATTTTCACGAAATTCGAACTCAGCCGTCCTTAGGGTGTAACGGTGATAAAATAATACGGGTTTTTTTTAATCGGATAAAAATTATGACCTCTATAGGGTCAACAAGCTAAAAACGCGATTTTTCGTACAATCAGGGGCCATAATTCAGGAAGTTATGCGTGAATATCGGAAAGAATCGAGATCTTTGGGTTATAAACTTACATTTCAAGTTTCAACAAAATCGGATAAAAATTGTGACCTCTATAGGGTCCACTACCTTGATATACCATATTTTTTACGCTCTTTGAAAACGAAGGGAGGCCATTTTGTCTGTCAATGTTGGGCCGATTTTCACGAAATTCGAACTCAGCCGCCCTTAGGGTGTAACGGTGATATAATAATACGGTTTTTTAAATCGGATAAAAAATTATGACCTCTATAGGATCCACAAGCTAAAAACGCGATTTTTCGTACAATCAGGGGTCATAATTCAGGAAATTACGGTCCGATATGCGCGAATATCGAAAGGAACCGAGATCTTTGTTTTATAAACTCACAATTCAAGTTTCAACAAAATCGGATAAAAATTGTGACCTCTATTGGGTCCACAAGCTAAAAACATGATTTTCGTACAAACAGGGGCCATAATTCATGAAGTTTCGATCCGATACATGCCAATATCGAAAGCTACCGAAATCTTTTGGAGATAAACCTATATTTCAAGTTTCGTCAAAATCGGATAAGAATTGTGACCTGTATAGTGTCCACAAACAAATTGTGGACGTCCGGAGGCGACGACAATATACGTCCACTTGAATATGTGGGCGTATAAAAATGGTAACCTTTGGAATGTCCACAAGCTAAAAACTTGTTTTTTTGTTCTTACAATCATGGGCCATAATCCGTGAAGTTACGGTCCGATACATACCAATATCGAGAGGAACCGAGATCTTTGGGATATAAACCTATATATCAAGTTACATCAAAATCGGATAAAAATTGTTAACTGTTCCAGCTATCTCAAACGTAAGTACACCAGTAACGGTTTTGACTGTTAGAAAGAGTGAAGATTAATCAACCGTTATACTGAAAGTCTACTGAAGTTTAAAAACTGGTATAAATTGTAGGTTCTTCTCGACTTCTTATGGATTCTTCGGACTCTTATGAGACTGTGCCGGCCGAGTAACTGACATACTGTCCACGAACATCTAAAATACACTTTCTAGAAAACAAAACAAAACATGCCACTTCTAGATACTTTAGGTTTTACAAACCTTGACCCTGACCCTGACTTTGTTGCTGATTCCAACCTGTAAAAATATTGTGGGATCAGATTAATTATTTCCAAATTAATATAAATACGACACATAGTTTAACATGTTAAGATTATTTTTGAAAATAGAGTTTCATAAACGAAACACATGCATGGTACATCTACAGCTTTACACATCTACATGTATGGGATTTGAACAAACCTTGCTGGTCTAGTTCCGAATAAGCCGGGTAATCTGAAATGGATAAATTACAAGATTAACTATTTCGACCATGTAATCCTTGTGTTATAGTGCTTATTTCCAGGAAAATCAGGAAGTAATCTGAGATGTAATAATGTAATGTTTAGGTGATGGGATGTAAAAGGCAAGGTGATCTTGCTTCCTCCAACTTCTGAACACTCCTACCCACAAGACAGTGTATTATCGAAATAACAATAATCATATTTAGGGTTCCATAATTCCCCCCCCCCTCACATACAAGTACACAAGCGTTATGATTATTGGATTACTATAAAGACTGCCTTTTTGATATCAGAACTAGAAATTTTGACCACCGGCACACCCCGTAGAAAATTTACAAATCCAAGAAAATAATTTGCGGAAATTCCTGTATTCCATTTTCCTGAATGACTAATAATAAATATACCAAAGTACAAAGCTTCCTGGCGGCATTAGCTACAATATGTCAGGTACCTTAAAATAAAAATGAAAAAAAAACATGCTTGGCACATCTATGTACAGTGGGGTTTACAAACCTTGGCCTTGACTTGGACCCGAATTCCAAGTGGCTGAAACATAAAATATTTTGCAATTAATCGTTGGTAACTATTGTGAAGAAAATGAAAGATTACCAATATCTCAGTTTTTATAAAAGACATTCTGAAAGTTTAAATGTAAAATGGTATCAGGTGCCGTACAACATAAAAAGCATGCTTGCAACATCTACATGGTAAGGTTTACTGAAACAAATACAATATTTAGTATATAATTGTGGGTTATCATAATGAAGGAAATTACAGATTTCTAAGATTTCTGTCTAATTTCGTGGCCCGGTTTACACAGATCTGTATAAAATTTGTTATGCGTAATATTATCCCATGTTCCTCGTAGAAGGATCGATCAAAATTTCCAATAGTAAACTTAATTAGGGTTAAATGACATTTTATTTGTTTCTACACGTGTTTTACCATAGTCGCCTACAAAACAAAAACGAATCCCAACATGCCACTTCTAGATACATTAGGTTCTACAAACCTCCTTGGAACGTTCTACCAGTATTCCAGCCCCTATTGCCTGAAGCAGAAATAACACAATGTAAAATTGTTTTGTTGTTAATGCCATCGTATATTTTAGACGGGAGTGATCGACTACAGAAGCTAACATGACCCGTGACAACTAAATGGTGTGTTGGTGAGATTCCTGCTACTCCAGATAGATACGATACATTAGGTTCTACAAACCTTCATCTTAGTACCAGAATCCCAGTTCCTAGAGACCGGGCAGATGTAACAGAAGGTCGTTGAATGTGTGTTTCCTGAGACGAGGTGGAACTGTGTCAATTTGTTGTTCTGGCTAGTGCCCGCCTATTATGTACAATGGAATTACTGATATAGTTATTTCGGCCAGTTAGTTCAAATTATACTGGAGCGATCGACAACTCAAACGTATGATAATGCGTTGAGTTGGTGAAGTTGCTGCCACACATGACAAAAGTAATTTCAAGTAGATGGAAGAAAAATTAACACAATACAACTTAACAAAAGAGTCTCACGAAATCATTCCATCAGTATGTCCTAAAATAAATCCATAGCATTTACCAGTGACAGCAAGACTGTTGTGGTTTCTACATTGTATGCTGTATGGTACATGGATCACGGGAATAATACAAATCAAGGATTGGTCCTAACATGTGGTCAAAGACAAATGTCCAGTGGACAAATTCGGCACAATTCGGCTAATAATGAAACCAATATAATGACAGAATTTAAAGACTAAATACCCCGACGTTCTAACCTTAACATCCTTAAAGATATAACCTGGTCAGGTCCAGATCTAGGGGCGTGCGGGTATTCCGAATACGAAACTCGATTGGTATGAACCATTGTTAGCAAAAGAACGGAATGTGATGCTTGATGATTTATTTTACTCATACTACTTATCGCAAAGATCGTCTCCGCGCACCGCTTGTCTGCTTGTCTGCACGATCTCTTGAGTTATCAAGGAATTCTACCCGGGCAGTGGTGCTCCGACCTACTCATATTTTAAACTCCAACTGTCAAGTGGGCTTTTGCATGCATTCCAACGTGTATACGGGACCTCGCGTGTTTATCCCACCCGAACGATTAGACGATGTACCGTGCCACACGCTTTGTCGTGCATCGCTGACACGGAAAAATCACAACGGAATATCGCGATGAACTTTAACGGTCAACACCGAAAGCTAATTCCGGACCTCCTGGGGCCTGTTTCTCGAAATCTTAACTAAAGGTAAAATCCAAATTTTAGTAGATACTTCAATTTTGATTGGCTATAAGCACTAAAATCATTCTAATATTATCCAATCCAATTACTAAAACTTTGATTTTAGTTAAAATTTTGTGAAACAGGCTCCTGGCTCGTGAGCCAACGCCTTACTCACAGTGCTACTGCTGCTCCCGCTACTATCGTCACAAAAATATTAATTGTCAGTCCAAAGAAAACATAAGCACTGTACCACGCCTCGCAATTTCTTCACATAAACCAAATGAACCTGGATTTCAAGCTGAACCTGCTTGGTGTAGGGTGATTTGAGGGCAATTACATAACGGCTTTATGGATAATGACATAGGATTTTCTATCAAAAAAAAAAGCATTCCCCGAAACCAGTCACCGTCTACAGCCCAGATAGTGCTATATTTTGGACCAGAAGTTAGAAGCCGGAGCTAGTCATGGTCAGCCGGACTTTCAACTGTTTCAAAATACTACGTTAGTTGTTCGAACTTGATAGAAAATTATACTCGCATGTTACCCTGGATTCATTGATAATAATGTAACTTACCTTGTCGTTTATTTCTCATGAAAGGGCTTGGGGCAGTTAAAACCGCTATCCATAATCCAATAGAAATGGCCCAAAATAATGCCATTGTTAAAATCTGAAACAAAACAAAGCTACAGTATAATTTACATACGACTGATTACGTAATAACTTGTAATTATTGATGTATCGTGTGGCTGAAAAGTTCCAGAAATACTAACTCAAGTGTCCACCACAATTCATTGAAAAAATTATCCATTATCAGTTTATAATGCCGGTGCCATTATACCCCCAAACACCCTACCTGCGGTCCGCCAAAACGTAGGGTTTGAAAATAAATGTTAGAAGAATATTCAAAAAGGAAATAGAAGGATAGATTGTTCCGAAATTCACCTTGTAAGCTGCTACTAGTCCAAACTGAACTCCTGAGTGGCTATTTGTTCTAAGTTTAGGGCAAGTTAGACCATATCACACACGAATGACAAAGAACCGACGTTTTACTGGCCAATGTAAAACAAATATGGTCTATTTGTTGGATAATAATGTGCCCATCAATCATCGACTTTTCAAAAAGAAAACAAAACATGATTTTCTATTTTCAGAAACTAAGTTTTGCTTATTGAAAAAACCTTTTTGCCATTAATCACAGACAGTTAATTAATGCAAAGTTTTTTTTTAACCTTTGTCTTTATACACCTGATATTATACATATAGTTTAAGAGTTTAAGTTGTTATTAAAATACCATTTGTCACTATTTTAATTCTAGCAATGTCTGCTACATGGAATTCGGCGTCATTACAACACATGCAGTAGAGGATGTCGACGGGCCTAACGTCCAATTTTGAGCATGACTTTTGTTACAAAACCGCCCTTTAAATGCTTAATAAAAAAAAGCAGTTCTAAACATTTCACGTGTAGATTTCCTCAGCATGTAAACCTGATATCCCGCCAAATCCCAAATTTATACATTAACACAATTAAACATTATTTCGAAAATTTATAACGCAAAACAAAAATTACTCTGCAACGTATTGAATCATATGTGTCCGAGCTTTTCCTATTATTATTTCGAAAATTTATAACGCAAAACAAAAATTAATCTGCATAGCACTGAATCATATGTATCCGAGCTTTTCCTATGGTTTAATCTTCCGTGAAAATCTTTCCGAATCGTTAGAAGAATCTAAAAAAATAAAACGGGACATACAGCGAAGTACCGAATATAATATTGTATCTTTGAAGTTGCAGGAATAGTCTAAAACCTGGATAAGTAAACAAAATGGTGGTTAGACCTACCTGCTCTTTAGACTGTTCGTATGATCTCCTGGTAAATATAAAGACAATATTTAACTTTACCTTTTATATACCACAGATATATACCAGCTCGCGCAAGGCACGTGAATTGTAGTCTCACGACCAAATATTTGCACGGCGATTAAAAGTAAAACGTGAAGACAGACTGGATGGTTATTAATCGTTTGTAAAAGCCATCTTCTAATTTACACTGAAAGTTATTTAAAAAGTGAATCGGTAACACTACTCTCCTAACACCCCAGTAGAGAGTGTGGAGAGCCACTGTGACATATAGCCTTTAACTTTGATTCATATACCGCTGAAATTAGGACTCACTTTGAAAGGTCAAACTTCAGAATTTGACCAAACCTCCAGTAATTGAAAAATAAAAGCACGTAATTTGAAAGCATCTCAACAATTTTCACCGGTTTTTTTTTGCTAGAGTATTACACTTTGAATCGGATAACAGTTCAGTGTTGAGTTTATAGATATGTAGTTCTGTGAAGGTATTTAAGGAGAGAGAGAAATTGGATTTAACGTCCACTCGACACAAACTAGGTCATTTCGGGACTAACATATGATTCAATTTTATTTCCATAATTCGCTTGCGCGTAGGAGTCTTTAGCTGTGGGAGGAAACCGGGGGACCCGGAGAAAAACCACGAGGTTCAACCCTACTCCTTGTCACGTACAACCGGGGAATCGAAACCCCGCCAGTTGACTCAATGACAGACCGTATGATACAGCGCGCGCGTCCTAACCATTCGCCCCCCCCCCCTATTTGGTTTAAGGAGCCATGTTGATAATTATAGTGATTAATTTAATATAAAGATAATTGCTATCTTCAATAATTTATTCGGGAAATAAATGTTGAGTGTTCCATTTTAGATCAATGTTTCATAGAAACATTAGGGTCGATCAAATGAAAAAAAAATTGATTATCTCGTAGTTATGGTTGGCCCAAATGGTCTTCCGCAGTAAAGCCATTTTTGTGGAAATAAATATACTGCCCTGGACAGTTTGTCGAATATTCATATACGACGTCTGTGTTTGAGCTATAAAAAAACAGAATGAAGCTATGGCAATTCTGTTTATCATCGATCCAGTAATATAAGTGTTTGAAATGAGGAAGCATATACGCAATCACAACATGCTGCACCTCAGGCATTATGCTCTGTTATATGGAAGAGTATCGCTGCCAATATTAAATGCTCTGCTAAAATGTCTTTTCTATTGATTACGTGTAAAAAGTACAATGTACAAAGTGTTAATACCTGTAATGATAAAATCAAATTACCTCTAAGACCAAAGTTAAATGCACAAGTAAAACGTCAAATGTTAAACATACATTATGCAAGAGCTAAATCTGATTATTACAAGTCTTTATTTAGGCTTCAGATGTCATAGAAATTATAAATTAGATCTTTATTTACACAACAAGCACAAAATCAACTCTGTAGACCCACAGATGGCTTGGATTCGGCTTGGATTTAAACAGGACTTCGTTGATTGATTAAATTTTTAAATGGCGTCGTAAGCGGAGATAAACCGTTACGTTGACGTCATACTCCCGGAAATAATTTTAGATCGAGGCTAAATGATAGATTGTACGAAGCGAGACCGCTGTTGAGCGAGGCCGCGTGTCAGTCAATTTGATTGAAAGTTCGATATACATGTATACGGCATTGATATTATGTTTAGTTGTTGTTAAAATGAGAGATTGGATGTCGGTATTACAGGCTACGCTCTTTTGTCACTTGCGTTTACAGAAAAATTATAGAAATTGATAAACATCGTAGCTAACATTACCCCAGTTGAATTGCAGCTCCATTGGAACACTGTTCGGGAGTTACGCAGGCCTACCAGTTACAGTACAAGAGTACACGCAAGCTAACAAGAAGTCGGCTATAATTATGCCTCATTGATTTGGTCCATTCTTATCTATATATTAAAAGTCTTATTTTTAATTTGTAGTAAAAATAAATGTGATACGAATTGAATTGCAACCCCGTATCAAACCACAGCCATTGAAAACGTTACTTGATAATCGAGATTATGTAGGTGGAGTTAACCCCGTCAATCAAACGATCGTCTATTCTCGGAGACGGTGAAGAGAGAATTGACTCCCATTTCTAGTCAAAAATTACAATAGTGATAACTTTGTTCAGAATAAAGTAATTTGACTGAAATTTTCAATATATTCTTCTTTCATCATCTATTTTTGAACTGTTATAGCAAGAATGGCCAACTCTCCCTTAAAATCTATCATAATGTATCTTTAAGTGTCAAATGTGCATGGGCGTGGATTTGGGGGGGGGGGGGGGCGAATAGGTCTCTGTCCCCCCCCCCCCACCATGATTTTGATCGCCAGGACAGATTTTCAGGTTTATATCCACATGATGGTGAGATTGTTTCTACGTATCTGGAACCGAATCGGGACTGGAACAAGAATTGCCATTCTTCAAGCGCCAGTTTTCGGCCAAATCTATTTCACTTGTGTACGAAGCGTTCCTCATTATGTCACCTGAAGTGAGGCAGATGCTCCCTTCTGTCGAAGCTCTTCTCATCCCACACTGTTGAACCCTGCTAGTTTCTGCTCAGCCGAGCGATCCTTCAGCACTCTGCTCCATATCAAAACTTGGCTACGCAACTCCATGACGCAAAACCGACTGAACCACTTGATGGCGTGTGCGGTGCATGTCGCCAAGAGAACAGTCCTGATCGTAGAACGAACGTCTTTGGACGATTCACTTAACTTCATGAACAATTAATATTTTTATGCAGCTTTGATGTAGGTAGTCAATTTTTCCATATTGTCATCATATTACCCCTAGTTGCAGCCTTCATCGAAATAACACTGGTACAGTAAACTGTTCGTAGGTTCCAGGGTTCATCCGTCACCCCCAAAAGTTATGACAAATCCACGCCCTTGCAAATGTGTTATTGGTAAATGCTGTTTTGACGTGTCTACTTTTGACATTTCAATCATCACATTTTACATTAGCGTTCTGTCGTATCTCATTTTTCCTTTACGCTTTCTACATAACATCTTACGCAGAGCACCAAGTTTGATATGCAAATGTAGGATATCACGTGCCTTAACATATACGGAAACGAGGCCGAGATCAACCTGGATATTTGCAGTTGTAATTGAATTTTACGATTTTGTCAGTGGTAATTATAACTGATAAAAGTAGGCCTAGTGATATCGTAAATGTTCATTTAAACAATTTTAATCAAAATCTAGACGCGAGATCGAGGTCATGTAATCTGTATTGGACAGTTTGAGTTTGGACAAATGCGTGTAGGCCTACTTTCAACATGTTATACCTTGTGTAAATAATATATATGTTCAGTCACTAAAAGTAGACTAGAAATGGTTCCACTACTGATGTCTCCCGCCTTACACAGTCCAACGATACATCGATGACCAGATATAGGCTAAAACTTAACGATGACAAATCCGAATTTGTTGTCATATTATCAAAATCACAATCCAGTAAATTGATTAAAGTGGGTTCCATTCAGATCGGTGATTGCTCTATATCTCCCAAGAAGCAGGCTAAAAATCTGGGCTATGTTACCGATTAATTTATGTCCCCAGTTCCCCAAATCAATAGTAACATACGAAAAATGAATCATCAAATGAGAGCTATTTCGAGAATACGCTCTAATCTTAATACTGGTGCTTGCCAGAGTGTTGTTCGAGCATTAGTAACATCGCACATGGACTATGCAAATTCTCTTCTATTAGGAGCACCAGAAACAGCTTTAAACAGGCTACAAATAGCGCAAAACAATGCTGCACGTCCCATAACTAAAACACGAAAATTTGATCATATATCAGCTAAGTTACAGAAACACCATTGGCTTCCAGTTCGAGCGAGGGTTCAATTTAAAGCTCTTGTGAATGTGTTTAAATCAATTTATTCTGACACCGCACCCAGTTATTTAAAAGAACTCTTTGATTTCTATACACCCCGGCGATCCAACCTTCGTTCTTCAAGTGATCGTAGCATATTGAGGATCCCCAAATATAATAAGCGCTCTGGTGAATATGCTTTCTCCGTCAAAGCAGCTAAAATGTGGAATGATCTTCCAAAAACTCTTCGAGAGTCCTCTTTCACCCAGAGCTTTAAGACTAACTTAAAGACATACTTATTTCAATGTTTTTGAACTCTTTTGTTGTGAATGCGCTTAGAAACACTCATGTGTAATGAAGCGCTATAAATCGAACAATAATAATAATAATAATTTAATTGTAGCTAAAGCTAGACCTGCTTTAAGGACAATGTTTCCAGCGTTCGTTTCGTTCTATTCGTGAGAATACACATTCTTAAATTTAGATTAACCCATCATGGCAGCGCCCAGTTCAAGGTTAAAATCCCTGATTTTGAGACTTTAACTGCCAAAGAATTGATCAAGTCAAGTTCTTAATACGTATTTAATCTATATAGATAAGCTGTTGATCAGGAAAATAAAATGTCATTGCAATTTTACAAAGGTGGTCAAGTAAAGAGATGAAACGTAAAGAGAAAACGTGTCAGTCTTCATCAACTTCAGTCTTGCGTAGCATTGTCTATGTGTAGCCATAGATAGATCGTATATTCTAGCACAGTTCTATGATGTAGCCTATTCTTTTTTTATTCATCATATTCAGCGACGAGTAAAGTACAACCCCCCCCCCCTTCCACTCTTCTAGCACTTATTCTAATTGAAAATTATGATTCTAACGATTTGTTTACCCGTTGGAAACTGTAAACTTTTCGTTTATTCCCGATGGTGAAGTAAAGAAAATGCCGCACACACATTAAATTAAAGGGACACGTAAAGGCTGACTCCTTTGTATCGGTTGGTGTAATATAATTTCCGTTGTAATTTCTAAAGTTACTCATAGTCAATTTAGTGATAATTTACAAGATAAATAATATTGTGGTAACACTATATTAAATAGCAGCAGTAGGCCTACAAGTTATGTAAGCAAAAGATATTGACCTTTATTCAACATGAAATTTACTCCACCACCTTGTTTGTAGAGATTCAACATTGACAGTAGTTGTCCGCAATCCCTCAAGTGATATTCACAGACTTTAAACTCTGTTTAGCATTGGGGGGTTGGATGGCTGAATTGTTAGCGTGCGCGCGCGGTATCATAAAGTCTGTCATTGAGTCGACTGGCGTGGTTTCGAATCCCCGGTTGTACGTGGCAAGGAGTAGGGTCGCCTGTCCAACCTCGTGGATTTTCTCCGGGTCCTCCGGTTTCCTCCCACTGCTAAAGACCCCTACGCGCAAGCGAATTATGTAAATAAAATTAAACCATATGTTAGTCCCGAAATGACATAGTTTGTGTCGAGTGGACGTTAAACCCCATTTCTCTCTCTCTCTCTGTTTAGCATTAGATTATATTTTTCACACATCTTATATCAACTTTCAGAATTTAGCATCAATTTTGAAGGAGCTATACAGTCAAGATGACCAACTTTTCTCAGGCTATACAACAAAAGGCCTACCAGTCTACGAGCAGTGCTATTCCTGAAGGTGCTATTCGCATGACCCGGGATGAAATTCTAGAATACAACAAGGACAGAGTATCAAATTGGTCTCCTCACTATGAAATGTAAGCTATGTCTATTTTAATTCTGTGAAAAAAAGGGGCCTTGTTATAATGATCAAAAAGAAATAAGCATAGAATTGCAATTTCCTGAAATAAAAATTTGGTATGGTGAATTGTTTTGAGGAATTTATGCCCAATCTATTGCTCCATTCCAAATGACTTAGATACATTGATGCATATGGTAATTATTGGTGTCAAATTTCATGCATGGAGTAGGGGGTGTGCTTACTCTCATTTGTTGGAAAGTTCAGATTGCAAAGCAGCTGATTAAGATTTGTATGTTTTAACCCAAAAGGGTTCTTTTATACAGTATAAAATTACAAATTAAAACACAAATTAGCAGTAATGACAAGCATTAATTGTGCAGTCAAGGCCTTGAAATTTACCCATTGTCAGTTCAGTTTTCCATATATTAATTTGACTGAAACTTGGTATGTACCCCTTGTCAGTTTATTTTTTTCTGATTTTCTTGCAGTGATTTGACCAAAACTTGGTATGTACGGTACATGTTGTGCATTGTGGGGTAGTACATGTTTGAATTACATTCAATTTGACTTTATATTTACTGGATTATCTTTTAATATATGAAAGCAATACCGTTAATTTTGGATTTTGATGACTTATTCTTCAAATATTTATAAATGTTTTTTTTTTTTATTTATGCTTGTTTTATACAGGTGGCCGTTTGGAATTGGTCAGGGAATTCTGGGAGGAATAGCAGTTCTAGGTTGCTTATCTATCAATTCTCACTACAGAAAGAAGTTCTATTTGGGCAACATGGGCAGATTCAATACATTTGCACCCACTGTGATAATTCCTACGTGCACCATGATGGTGGCTCATGAAATGTTTGTGAAAAACAAAATTTTAGCTGCAGACTTCAGCTGCCCTGTTTGTGAAGAAATTAAATCAGGTGTTATACAGGCTTTTGTTGGAACTGTTTATCCTTTAGTGTTGGGGACATTCAGTACAATAATTGTTGCTCGATCACTTAAAATATTTACGGTTCCTTCATTAGCACAGAAAAAAGACTTTAATTCCTTATTACGCAAAATTTCACCCAAATCTTCTTTTTTGGTCATTGCCATGGCAAACTTTGGTGCAGGAATGTTTGTCTGTGGACAGCAAATATCAGCATTAAATAAGACTATGTTAACCGATCGGCAAGATTTTGAAAGTGAGGGCTTTACCAACAGTTAATGCAACCAGCAAACTTTGTCGTAACTGTAATTGTTTTGAACACATTTTATATCATAATTTTCGACTTCCCTAGTAAACCAGGATTTCTCTAATTGGGATATTGTGTGCTGTGAAAGTGAAATTATTTCAAGATACACTAGACAAATTATATTTATGTTTTTGTTAAAGATTAAAATAATACAGGGGCTAGAATAAAAAATTTGAATTAGATAAATGGTACTTTTGTGAAGTATTAATGACAGTGTTGAATATTCATAGCAACTAACTTAAACATACATTATGCAACCCTTAAATATGCCTATTGCAAGTCTTTATTTAGGCTTCAGATGTTACAGAAGTTATTAATTAGACCTCTATTTACACGACAAGCTTAAAATCAACTCTGTAGACACACGGATGGCTTGGATACAGTTTGGATTTAAACAGCCTCGTCCATTTAAAATTAAATCAATAAATGGCGGACCAAGCTAACGTTTATCGTTACTCGCTGATGTCACAACCAGAAACTGGTGATGAAAAGCCTGCCAAGATAGGCTACCATAGCCATTGAGCATGTTAATTGATAATTAAAAATATGTGGATGGAGTTATCGTTTGTCAATCAAACGATCGCCAATTCTCATAGACGGTGAAGACACAATTGATCAATTTCTAGTCCAAACTTCTAACAGTGACAATTCCGTTCATAACAAAGTAATTTGACTGAAATTTTCAACATTATCTTTTTTTATCATCTATTTTTGAATTATTATAGCAAGAATGGCCAATTCTATAAAACTCTTAACTAATGTATCTTTAATACTTTCAGTAAGAAATTTTGGTAGAGAATCTTGTGGATTTAAATTTCTGGGACAACAATTTTGATATGATAAACAACATATTATTTTATGTATTGTGTAATAGTTAAAGAAATCATAAATGTTCTCAGTAGATATTATGTTTTATTTTTATATTATACTACATTCATGTCGGGGGTTATTCTGGATCTATATTGACATTGTAAATATGAGCCCAAATTACAGTATTGGGGGTAGGGGCAATATTCCAGAATAAGGGTTTATTGAGCTTTCTTTGTGAATCAATTCATATCGTTTCCCTAACAATTCTGAAGTTCATATGGATTGTCAAGAGAGAGATTGAGAGAAATGAGGTTTAACTCCACTTGACACAAACTAGGTCATTTTGAGACTAACACATGGTTCAATTTTATTTCAATAATTCGCTTGTGGGTAGGGGTCTTTAGCAGTGGGAGGCAACCGGAGGACCCAGAAAAAAAACATGAGGTTGGACAGGCGACCCTACTAATTACCACGTACAACTGGGGATTCGAAACCATGCTCGTTGACTCAATGACAGTTGTTATGATACAGCGCGCACATGCTAACCATTCGGCCATCCAACTCCCCGGATTGTCAAAAAATAGTTTCTACCTCAGATCCCCGGCACAGCAAAACATCCTTGCTTTAATAGCCATAACAAGGCTGGTGTAAATAACCCCTGGTAGTGTTCTCTTATTTTCATAAAAGGAAATCTGATTAGATGAACACTTAATGTGAGCAAATGGGTTATTGGGATATTAGTTTGTTCGACAAGGAATAAAATGATAAAATGAACCACTAATTGTCCCAGTCTATAGATCTTCCCTTAATTGAGTCAAAGCCGTACCATTAAACACCAACCCTTTTTTTAATCATGGCTTGTGGAGAAATCAAACAATTTGCTAATTGGACAGCAATGTTGGTAGAGTTCATTTAATCTGGATACAAATACAAATAAGAGCTACCCTTGCACCATGCATATGCCCACACCAGGGTAAACTTTTATTGTCCCCCGTCTTTCGAAGAAAGCAGAGGACTATTAAAATGGGTTTGTCCGTCCATCTCACGTTTTGGGACACAATAACTCTCTTTCTAATTGAGCTAGAATGTTCAAACTTGGTTTAGATGTTTATTAGGTCATGATCAATGCCTTGATGGATTGCTTAGGGTAAGCAGAGATAAGCAATTTGATTAGTTGATGCTTTTGGACATGATAACATTAGTTCTAATTAAGTGAGAGAGAGGACACTTTTTGTATAGTTTTATCACATCAATACCTTGACTAAGTTCGATAATAAGCATTTTCTGCTCAGGGTAAGCGGAGCGATAAGCAACTTGATTGGTTGAGACTTTCGAACATAATAACTCTCATTCTAATTTAGCTAGAATGTTCACACTTGGCATAGGTGTTTATTAGGTCAATGCCTTGATGGAATTCGAAGATGAGCATTTTCTGCTTAGAGTAAGCAGAGATAAGCAATTTGATTGGTTGATGCTTTGGGACACGATAACTTTAGTTCTAATTAAGTTCTAATTTAGCCTTGACTAAGTTCGATAATGAGCATTTTCTGCTCAGGGTAAGCAGAGCGAAAAGCAGTTTGATTGGTCGAGCCTTTGGAACATAATAACTCTCATTCTAATTAAGCTAGAATGTTCACACTTGGCGTAGGTGTTTATTAGGTGAATGCCTTGATGGAGTTTGAAGATGAGAATTTTCTGCTTAGGGTAAGCAGAGATAAGCAATTTGATTGGTTGATGCTTTGGAACACGATAACATTAGTTCTAATTAAGTGAGAGAGATGACACTTGTTGTATAGTTTTATCACATCGATACCTTGACTAAGTTCAATAGTGAGCATTTTCTGCTCAGGGTTAGCAGAGCGATAAGCAATTTGATCGGTCGATACTTTGGAACACAATAACTCTCCTAATTGAGGTAGAATGTTCAAACTTGGTGTAGGCGTTCATTAGGTGAATGCCTTGATGGAATTTGATGATAAACATTGTATGCTTACAGTAAGCAGAGATAAGCAATCTGATTAGTTGATGCTTTGGGGCACAATAACTTTGGTTTTAATTAAGTGAGAGTAATGAAACTCTGAGTATATATTCATTATATCATTACCTTGACTAAGTTCGATGATGAGAATTTTCTGCTTAGGCTAAGGAGCAATAAGCAATTTGATTGGTCAAGACTTTGGAACATAACAACTCTGCTTTTAATTAAGGTAGAATGTTTAAACTTGATGTAGATGTTCATGAGGTGAATGTCTTGACTGAGTTCAATGATTAACATTTCGAGCTACATAAGCAGAGCTGAGAAATTTCATTGGTCGATGCTTTGGGACAAGATAAATTTGATTCTATCTGATAGAGAGTGATGAAACTTAGTGAATAGTTGATAATAAATGTGCGATTAATTAATATGTGTCATCTATTTATTTTGGGAATTCGGCGGGGGACATCAGCCTCACTGTTCTGTTGGCTTGTTATCTTAAAGAATTGAATGGCAAACAACAAAATATGTTTTCAGTTATATTTATTTTCAATCCGAATCTGGTCCAGCATCGATGAAACTCATTGCCATTGATTCCACAGCTTTATTCTGTGTCTGTAAATAAAACATTACAATACAATTAATTAGTCCTAGTTTGGACAGGTTGTCAACATTTGAGAAAAATTGGCTAGATAATCGGGTCTTTCACATTATCATAAACAATGTCTAAGGGAGGTAACTCCTCTTAAAACAAGATGTTTAAGCCCATGAAATTAATTTAAGAATGTCATTTCAAAAAATCCATTTGATTGCATGCGAGTTCAATATCTAACACTCTTAATTTTTTATTGTAAAATTTCTCTCTTCATGGGCCATATCTATGCTTTTAAAATTAATCCCAATTCGTCGTCACGATTCATGTTTGTTTATATTAATGCAAGAATTATGGGATTTATTGTGGGACGGGGCGCAACTCTTACTTGACTTGGCTAAAGAGACTGGATAATCAACCACATTAAAAACCAAACTCCCGGTTACGCATGGGCAATGGACTTTACGTCAAATATTGACAACCTTTCCAGACCCTCCATATGTTGAAGACTAGGAGGTTCTGGGTGACCGAGAATAGGTATTTAAATGATTTCAACTTTAAATTCATGCTGCCCTTTAAGCAATTCGTTTCTTGACTTCTTAGTCTACAATTATTGCCTTACAATTATTGTAACAAATCAGAGATATTCTAAAATAATGAACATGTATATCTATATTCAGAGCCTCCAATATAACTAATTCAATCGCAAGTGAAAATAACCAAATAAAACTGTGATACAGCTATGTATGTATTTTGTAAGATAGTATTTGAGAATTTTCATACAGACATTAGGTGATACCCAGGGCCTAGTATTCAGAAAAGTAAGAAGATATTTTAAATATGCAAAATTTTTTAATTCAAATTAAGTAGGGCAGCTTCAACACCAAAGTTAAAAGGGATAATTTAAAAAAACTTAATTTTAATTTCACTCTTTGATTGGATGCCCCCCTTGAAATGGGGTCATCCTTCCCTCTGGCCCTCTCTCAGAACGCCACTGAAATTAATGCAACGATCAACAGTCTATATTTAGCAATTCATCTATTGCCTATTAAAAGTTTACAACAGTGAGTCATGAATGATAAATTTAAAGCTAAATTTGGCAGCCATTAGATACATGTAAGTAATATTACATTTGATTTAGCATACCTGAACATCAAGAGACATCGAATCTGGTTTCTCTTCTGGCATATCTTCTGACACAACAGAACCATGAACATCTTCAACTTGTGAAATCTTCTCCTGACTTGTACGCATTTCAGATTCTTCAACTGACGGCATATGACCATCTGCTACATCCTCCAATGTTTGCATATCTTCAAAGGATAGTTTCTTGGGCTTCGATGATGCATTATCTTCAGGTTCTTCATCTAAGTCAGAATCGGAGTCTGCTTCTATGTTTGAATCCTGGATAAATGTTTGCTGAGGCTGATTAAGAGTTGGCTTGACAGAAGTCTTTTCTACTTTTGAGCGTGAGAGAGTCAATGTTTTAGAAGGCACTAATGGCTTATTGGGTGTGTTTTGAATAGATGAATGGTTTACCAGTGTCTCTTTTTGAATAGATTTATCTGAATGTATTGTAGAAACTTCAAAATTTGGCCCACGAAGGCAAGGAGCCCGAGGATGAAATAAACACTCACTTATGGATAGTGCTTCTCTACAGAAAGATGAAACCTGGAAAAATAATGTACATGCATAGCATGACATAAGCCACAGTTAATTTATAATTAACACAGTAAATAATAATTACTATGCCATGATCTAAGGGCATTCAACAGCAATAGAAAGTGGGTATATAATATACTTTTCAAAAAAGTAGGGGATATTGAAATGCAAATACATATATATGCAGGTTGTGATATGATAAATAGTCATGGACACTTGACATGCTTTGAGAGTATGTTCACAGATGAAGAACTTATCGCCCCAACAGAACCACTGAGCTGCACATGCAACACGCAATAGCGCCATACACGTGGGGGAGGGGTTCGTTGTCAAATTTGACACTTCAAGGAAGAGTTGATGAAAACTGCCGCGTGCTGGTTTATCTTTCCATGTTTGCTTTCCTATCGGTTCTTCATAAGATTTACTGTTTAGCGTATCTTTGCTTTAGTGTGTTACGTTTTAATTTGATTGGGACGTCAACCGACAACACTGCAAGAATTGTCCGTGGCACTGCAATAGGAGTGGGTCAGATTGCCCCAAATCGTGATTGGACGGTTGATTAGGAGCATGCCACGATGAATTGCTGAATGTCTGAGGATTAGTGGAGCAATTACTCATTATTAAGACAAAAATCAAAAACGTCCATTTTCACTTTTGACAGTGTATCTCTTTGCGAGTGAAATGGGGTCGTCAGATAAGCCGCCCATATGAACTGTTTTGAGTAGGCAATTGGCCTGTTATTAACATACACTGGTTACCTCTAATAAAAACAGCAGTGCATTTCCGCAGTTTTGTATGGTTTCTGAATATCCCCTACTTTTTTTGAAGAGTATATATCATATTTTCATCAAAGAAATTTGTCTACAAATCACCCAAGGTGGAAGCAGACCTTAAGGTTTAAGTAATAAAAAAACAAACATCAAAGAAAGACCCACTTTTTGGCCAAATTTTGAAAACTTATATATGTATGTAATGTATGTAATATAATGTATGTAATATACTTGCAAATCGAAGCTTCAGAGATTAACCACGAATTTTACTAAGTCTCCAGCTATCTAAAAACTTGGATTTTGTTTATGTCGATTAGTGTAAATCAATAAGTGTAATGAGACCTATATTCTGTAGTAACCACTTAAAATGATCAGCATAGAAACCCTAATACTGATTGTGCAACAAACAGCATTATGCATATGTATAAAAAAATAAAATAAAGAAATGCCATTCGGTCTTACCATTACACTGGGGTCGTTTTGTCCAATTGTAAAAAATCTAACAGCACATTGTAATAATGAAGGTAGTTTAGAATGTTGTGATATGACGCAAGCTTTTAATACAGCATATAATCTTTTACGAGACTTATCATCACTATATGGTACTGGTGGTACTTCTCTATTACATTGTACATCTAATAATATAGACACTATTACTTCTTGTATATCCTATAAATATAAACATTGTATATCTGATAACATAGACACTATTACTTCTTGTATAGCCTATAAATAAAAACATTGTATATCTGATAGCATAGACACCTTTACTTCTTGATATATCCTATAAATATAAACATTGTATATCTGGTAACTTAGACACTATTACCTCTTGTATATCCTATAAATATAAACATGATGGGATACATCTTATAATATAGATAATATTACTTCTTGTATATCCTATTATACATCAAATACTATACAAACCAGGGCTGGGACTATTACATTGCAAATGTAATTAATTAAAATACCATTACCATTAACCTTTAAATGTAATCATTACAAAATGGCCGCCGCTTGTATGTGCACAGTGTAAAAGTATGGTATATCAAGGTTGTGGACCCGATTTTGATGAGACTAGAAATGCATGTCTATAACGCAAAGATCTTGGTTGCTTTCAATATTCGCGCATATCGGATCATAACTTTCTGAGGTATGTCCCCTGATTGTACTCAAAATCTCGTTTTAAGCTTGTGGTCCCTCTAGAGGTCACAATTATTATCTGATTTAAAAAACTGTTCGATTATATCACCGTTACACCGTAGTGTTGGTCGAGTTCAAATTTTGTGAAAATCAGATGAAAACTGCCAGACAAAATGGCCGCCCCCCTACGCAAATAGTGTAAACATCTGGTATATCAAGGTTGTAGACACTCTAGAGGTCACAATTTTGATCTGATCTTGATGAAACTTGAAATGCATCTTTATAACCCAAAGATCTTGGTTGCTTTCGATATTTGCGCATATCGGATCATAACGTTTTTAGCTTGTGGTCCCTCTAGAGGTCACAATTTTTATCTGATTTAAAAAAACGTTTTAGTATATCGGACCAAAACTACTGGACAAAATGGCCACCCCTTGTACGCAAATAGTATAAATATATGGTATATCAAGGTTGTGGACCCTCTAGAAGTCACAATTTTGATCCGATTTTGAACTTGAAATATATCTTTATAACCCAAAGATCTTGGTTCCTGTCCATATTCGCGCATATCGGATCGTAACTTACTGAATTATGGCCCTTGATTGTTCGAAAAATCGCTTTTTTTTTTTAGCTTGTTCTCTATCCATCTCTTGCAAAATGTGGGCGTATCCTGCCTGGCAGCAGCTGGTTTAAATGTAATCATTACAGTTACTTTCTCAGAATTTTATCAATGTAATTTATCATTACCCATAAAGCTTCTACAATGGTCAATATAATCTTTGGATCACAATAATCAGAATTTACATTTTTGTACATTGATTGTCTTTCTGTATTACAAAATAATACTGAAGATATATACACATTGTATAAATATAAATAATGTAAAACCATACTGTTTTAATATACATGTACATGTATAGTAATTATTACCTTGTATGACTTTGTTTGAAGACTAGAACCAAAACTTGATACAAACAACTGAAATACTAAACAAAACAGAAAACATATGATTTCTGTAATTTCACACCTCTTTACAGAAAGTGTATCAGTAACTCTAATATGCCGAAAAAGTGTGTTAATCTCTCTCTCCCCTCCCCCCTCAAATTCCACCCGAATTAAAATGATGAAACTCATTTTCCATCCAAATTAAAATTGTAAATTGTGATCTATTGTTTCATTTACCAGTAGTCGTGTACAAGAGAGGGTATATTTCCTCTTCCTAAAACACATAATATACCACATATTATTGTATTTAATACTAACCCTTTAGACAGTTACTAGTAAGAGTAGAATTAGCTAATATATTAGTTTTTCTATAAGAACTCATTCCCTGTGTTATTTCTTGATATCCTGCATTTTTCTTCTTCTTTTTCTTTGGAGGTTCTAAACCAGTATTCATACCAGTTGTTGAAAGCTTAAAATAACAGTATAATTATCAATATTAATGTCACTTAAATGGCAGACATAAACATACCCTGTTGAATTTTTGCATTGTACAATGTAACAAATATGGCATGTTACATCAGAGTGTTTTTTTTTAGCCCACTTGTTGCAGAAAAGTAGGATGTTAAACCCCCTTTTCTTTTCATTTGAATTTCAGTGATTTTAACTAAAAATGTGCTCTATCTTGCCTTTAAAATTTATGCAAAATTTGTCTCAAAAAACTGCTTTTGATTTATTTTCACAATTAATAGGAAATACCTGTTATATGATTTTGTTACCTTTATTACATCAACCTGTGGTGTGACATCACTGATTATTTCTTTAATTAGGTCTGTTTCCTCGGCAACAAGATTACTGGAGGAACCAAGAAGTTGTAACCACGTCGTCATAGTTTTATATACACACTCTCTTAATGTACTGAAACATCAAAGTGTATATATAACGGGGGCATTAGGCAGACCATAAACATATATATATAGCCATTATAGGCAGACCGTTTGATTAAGCAGACAAAAACTGGTCTGCCGAATATTTAAACTGATGATTTTACAAGTTAAAAAGTGAAAAATCATCACATTTCTATAGTTGGAATAGATTTTAGTTGCCTCTCACAGTAATTTTGGGTATTTGGATCTTAAAAAAAAATCAATAAAATTTATTTTTTACTCTTAAGTTTTGACCCAAGTATATTTCTTTATCTATTATTATGGGCATTAGGCAGACAGGCTTTGAACCTAAAAACATATGAATGTCTATATTTTTTTTTCATCCAGGAAACCTTACTTTTAATTTTGACAACAAATTTTTTTCGTGGTTTTAATTCATTTCGAAAATAATATTTTGTCGTTTTGTTACTGTCAAAATTCTCGTTTCGACGTGAGAGATCATTAATTGAAACATTCTCAAGTATATGACGTAAACGGCAAATGTCAACCTTCTGTCTACCCGGGAACTTTCGGGACTTTTGGTTTGCATTTTTGGTTGTGGAAAAAGGCAGCATATCTACCGTATGGAAAACGGATGGTAAGTAAAATTACTATTATTTCGAATACCAAAAGAATTTTAAGTAAATAAACTAAATCAAATGTTTATAATTGAGTATGGATTATGTGCGATTTATTTTTGCCAGAATGGTAGGCCTAATGGGGCTCACTTAGCCTAGATAAAACTTCAAAGATGGAATTTATCTACAGGCCAAGTATCTTGAGTAGGCCTAAAGTAGTCTACCGGTACTGTTCACTTTTTGGGCCACCATAACTTCATACGTCTAGTTAAAACCAATAATGGCCTTTTCATTCAAGTTCAGATATGGTCATCACGCAGGGTTGGGTGTTAAACCCCTCACTGTTCATTGTTTATGTGTTCGATCTAGGCTACAAAGTCGAGTTTACTTTTGGCACTTTTGATAAATCTAACATCAAAGAGAGAGAGAAAGAGAGAGATTGGGTTTAAATCAACTTGACACAAACTAGGTCATTTCGGGACTAAGTTGTGCCTAGGGCTCTTTAGCAGTGGGAGGAAACAGGAGGACCCAACCACGCCAGGTGACTCAATGACAGAACTTATGATACAGCATGCACAGGCTAACGAATTGGCCATGTATGTGCTTTTATGTGAGACACAATGTTTTAAATTGGACTATAATGTTTAAAACTGCTGTAGGTGTTTCTCAGTCGAATACCTTGAGGCTATAAGGCTAAGCATAGATAAACAATTTTATTGAATGATGATTTGGTACACAATAAAATCAATTCTAATTGAGCCAGATTGGTGAAACTTGTAGTCCAGGCATTTTAACTCAATTTCGCACCATTTCGGGCAGTTGCTGCAATAGAAATGCCGACCACGTTTTATGGTCGGTCTAGACGTATATTATCACCAAAAAAAAGTCCCAGTCCGAAATCCGTGCCCAAATGGGTCAAATTGGCAAAAATCCAAAATGGCCACCGGTTTTGACTGGAAAATGCCAGTTTTTATCCACTTACCATAATATGATTGAGTCTGGTATCAAAATATATCCTTTCGAGGTAGCTGGATCCATTCCCATATACATTTTGGTGATTAGTTATACCGCGGAGTCAATATTGGGAAATAATTCCAGATGGCGGTCAGTTTTGGCGGGAAAATTCGAATTTTACAAAATTATCAAATTTGGTGCCAAAATATATGTTTTGGAGGCAGCTGATCTCATTTTCGACACATTTGTTCCATCCTGGTAATTAACTGGTTCCCCTTGGTCAAAATAATGGGAAATCCCATTGGAGATTTGGGGATTACGAGTGGTCGAGTCCGCTTCAGATCTAATACGATGGCATTCATCAAACATCAACTAAATTTCATGTAGACGCTCTGGTCGACCACTGCTCACTACGGAAGCAACGTAGCAGGCATGACGAAACGGGTCACTCTCAGCCCACTGTGGACGCAGTGTCGTGGGCGTGTCCGATTTCGATCACCAACCTCGAAAATTGAGCCAAGATAGCCAACACGTGGCAAATGTATTTCAGAAAATGATTCAAATGTTGAGACACAGATGGATACAATATCGCCTGTTTGTCAGATATGCAGTGAACTACCCATCGTCATTCCCAAAATGACGGAAAGATAACGGGTATTGGAAGCCGACAATAATGAGCCGATTAAGATTCTTGGCTTACGCTCAAAAATGAGCGGAGATACCAATTTCAATGGCAGAGAATTTAGGACAGAATAAAACTTGGTGTAAAGTCATGACTAAGTTCAACAATAAGCCAAGGGCGTGCTAGGGCCTCCGAATCTAGGCAGACCAAAGTTAGGGCAATTTAGGAGGGGGGGGGGTAGGATCGGGGAAAATTTGAGTTCTGTGGCACATGATAGAAGCGATTTGACGTATATGCCATGACATACCATACATTGACACTTGGTTAAAGGAACAATAACACTCTTGCTGGCTTGATAGCTCCAGAAAATAAAAAATAGCCTGTACTAGATGTTTTATAAATAAGTTAGATGTGCAAGTAATTAATAAGTGTCATCTATTTAAGGACACCAGCCTCAATGCTGATTTATTAAATACAACTAGATTAATGTCAAGTCGTCATTTGAACTGTCTTGGCTTGTCCAAAAAATAGGCATTGCGAATTCTACTGTTTACTGTTGTAACAGCGGTCACCGATTATATATGTTGTAATGGACCGTCTGCTAGTCTTTCCTACAGACCATGTAAAAGACAACGGTCCGCAAAAATGAATTTTGGCACCGCGGACCCTCTAGACCTTGATAGAGACTCCTCCACTTCATTAACCTTAAAACATTGACCAATAACTATGGGTTGTTCATTATTAAATGGTTGACTGAATCATTTTGTGCCATGTGCTTCAAAAAGCACGACCAGCTTCCGCAGTGACCCGAGAGTGGCCCCAGTCGACATACCCCTATGCCGCTACCGCAGTGAACTGGGAGACACTCCAAATGAAATTTAGTTGATTCGGGATGAAAGTCATTGTAATAGGTCTAAGGTAGGAATATCATTAATCTCTAATCCCTAATCGAAAAACTAAATCCCAAATTGGAATTTCTCCTATATTGACACAGGGAATCACTTAATCACTAAAATATGTACAAAAATAGATTCAGCTACCTCAAAAACATATATTTTAACACCAAACTTGATCTTTATGTAAAATTTGAATTTTCCCGCCAAAACTGACCACCATCTTGAATAACCCCTAATATTGACTCAGTGGTAACACTTATCACAAAAATATGTATGGAAATGGATTCAGTTACCCTGAAAACGTATATTTTGATACCAAACTCGATCATATTGTGATAATTGGGTGGAAATTGGAATTTACAAGCCAAAAGCGGTGGCCATTTGGGATTTTGGCCAATTTGACCCATTTGGGCAGGGATTTCGGACTGGGACTTTTTTTTGATCATAATATACGTCTAAACCAACCATAAACCGTGATCGGCATTTCTATTGCAGCAACTGCCCGCACTTTTGCTATTTTGCCTGGACTAATATGTGTCGGTGGAACACCAAGCTCACTCTTGGCTTGTTTCTACCACCTCTACCAACTTGAAAATGATATTAGATTTAAGGGCATATAGCTCTATTCTTGGGAACTTTAGCATAGACAAAGTGTGTCTAAAAGCACATTTTACTGTATATAAAGTGAATTCTATTCAATGTTTGAAATTTTATTATAATTTTCAATCAGTTATGTTTGGTAAATACGTGAGTCCATTCTACACGATTTTATTATAATTATGGTAGTTTGTTGTTTGGGAATCAGCCCTTTTTAAATACTTCCGTACAATTGTCTTCTGGGGTAAGTTTTCTTTGTTCATTACACATGTCCCCCAAATCATTATGTCCTGACGCTAGCAAATACCTGGATGATGACACTACCCAAAATTCATCACTGCCCTCCTTCACAGCACCCCTCGGTTTGACCCTACATCCTTCACTGTTCTTGTACCACACCTTCCATTCCCATATGTGTGCCTCGCTTGACCCAATAGTGCTCCCACCAATTAGACCCTTACCAACATACCATATAATTGCTCCCTAATCATGTTATCGACACCGGTATAAATAACGGCTATATATATTACTCAATGTTTTAGCTTGAGACGATTAAACAATTTAAAATACAGACATTAGGCAACACAAATTAAATAACTTGTTTCTCGGGCACCGCCCGCACGCACAATTGGTTGCGCGTGCAGTCTATTTATTAGTCTTGATGAAAAAAAATAAATATGTAACGCCCGCCCGCACATCGACAAGCAAGTCGTAAAAAAAATATCCCGCATGTACCTACATCCGCCATACATGTATATCTATTCAAATGTATTAAAACTGATTCAGATGAACATGCTGTCTTTTTTATCCGAACAATGGCGAAGTTTGGCAGATTTGCCTTTTTTATTGATATCGAAAGAACCTCCATTTTGTATCACGTGATATTAATTACCTCCCCTGATAAACTAGAATTTGATTCGTGTTAAAAGTCATTGGCGACAATATTTCAATCATTCGATCGTAATCGGCTCATTATTGCCGGCTTCAGTCGGTCCTTGTTTGGAAAATCCTATTGATAAAATAATGAACCGTAGAACAGGTTAATTAATTATAGCTAAGAATACAATACGATGACGATAGTCGTCATATTAATGCATACCTTAGAATCTGGGTCATTATTAGCACATTTACGGTAGTTTCGATAATCCGGAAAATAATAATTGGATTACCGATTTGATGGTTTTACTGACCAGTTGTTAGTTAGATTTAAATAGTCATTCAATATAAACACCGGATAGAACACCGAATATCCTGAGAAACACACCGAATATCCCAAGAAACAGTATTTCCGGCAATCTCCAATACCGATGACACGGTGTGACGTGCATTGGTTGGAATTCGGTAAATAATTATAAATAAACCGGCGATACTAGATTTAGTTTTAAATACTGTTTACCATGATTATTATTTTTGATACACCTGGTGAAAGAGGCTTAGTTTTTAAAAATATTGTTGTCTTTATGGAGGGCTATTACATAGTCGTATGGAATTTTATTTTAAACCAATTTCAATTATGTGAATTAAATATGGAAAATTATTTTCCTTTCAGTCAGTGTTCAGTCTCAGTGTTTTAGTAGACTTGATTTTGGGTTTATGTTTTAAGTATGTACAATAAAGTTGAATATAACGGAAAGCAAAAACGTAAACAAGTAATGACTTTCTCATTAAAAAAAAAAAAATAAAGAAAGACCGCCCTCCCGCCCCAACAATTTTCAGCAATAGCCAAATTTTATTTTGCACCATCAATGAGTAAAAAAAAAAAAGAAACCGCCCTCCCTCCCTACAGTTTCAGCTGTCAGTTGCCCGAGAAACAAGACATTTATTTTGTGTGGCCTTATCTTGCATGTGCCTTTCAATGAAATACCTCCCGTGCGTCTAATATTGCATCTAGTATAAATAATGTACGATTGCCAAGTTGCTCGTAATTTATGTGAAGTCACACCTGTGCTTTAAGTATAAATACTAGCCTGTCCAGTGCCTATCCTGTCTGCCTAATGACTATATATATGTACTTGTCTGCTTAATGGCTATATATGTACTTGTCTGCCTAATGGCTATATATATGTACATGTCTGCCTAATGGCTATATATATATATATATGTACTGGTCAATTTCAGTTGGTTCAAGGCTGGAGAACAGTTTGGTTCAGCGATGGCGACGAGGCGAGGAAATACTGACGACAAAATGTCACTATGCGTTTCTTTTTTTGAAAAATATATATATATATATATGTTTAATTTTTTTTAGTAAAGCAACTGAACTCAATCAAATTAAACTGATATCTTTGTTTCATCTTCATGGTTTTGATTTTCTAAAGATCTACCATATATTCAGTACTATGCACCAGTGAATTTATTAATAGTTCAGCGGACAATATCTTGGCGTGATTGGAAGAGCTAAATTTTTAGTAACTGTTTACGTTCCACAAATAAGAACATGACACAATAAATTCAGAGAGGTCCTGAAACATCCTATATACCTTACCAATATTGTTTTTGTTGACCATATTTAGTATTTACTCTTGTCCACACCAAACTCTGTATAAACAGTTTATTAATAGTCGATGTAAAAGGAATTAGAACTTGTCTACACCTAAAAAATATATATATTACATAAATCAAACCACAACTTCACAATAATTAATATAAATTTTACAATATTTAACATAATATAAATTTCACATATATAACATAATTAATATAAATTTTACAAATGAAATGGGGTTTAACGTCCTACTGTTCTGCTCCGAACTGGGCTAATGAAGATGGCATACACCATACAGTGTGCTATGAGGGAAATTTTGCTCAGACTTTTTACGTGCATGCCAATGTGTACACGGGGTCTCGTTTTTTGTCCCATGCGAACGACTAAACAGCTGTCTTTCTCAGGTCCTCCGTCCTGCATCACTGACAAGGGGGAACCACGCCTGAAAATCTGAATGAACTTTCTCGGCCAATGTAGGCTAGCGAGCCAGCATCTTACCCACTTAGCCACTGTATGTGACCCCATAAATTTTACAATAATTTCTACAAAAATATAAATTAATATAAAAAAAAACATTTTCACTAAGAATTGAAATATAAGTAAACCTGCTAACCAGTGCGATAAAGGCACCAAATGTCCAGCCATGTATGTAATATTTGGTGTAATATAAAATGGTAAATGATAAAAGATATAAAAACTTACATTAAGATTAAACTATTTAAAATAGATAAAGCCGTTTTATGTACTGTAGGTAGTAAAGCTAATAATAACAGATGATCAGTAGATGGACGAGCTTCCTGGAATAATCATACAAGTATTTATAAGCATGTTCAATTTTCTCCTGTAATAATCAGATGTGTATATTTTGATAGAAATTTTCTACATTTTTTTCCTTCAAATTCTTCCTAGATACTTCTACTATCACATATTGTATATGCTAATTTTAAGACTTTTCAGTACCGAAACCCAGATTATGTACATGTAATTCGTCACATTAACTTATAAATCAAAAATGTTTGATTATTTTTAAACTTTAAGCTATGTTTTATTTATTTAAGACTTGTTGATATATCCTTTCCTGAAACTTTCTTCCTAGTTGTTTTATTTACTTACCAACATTTTTCCGTTAACAGCTAAACAATCACAAACTAGTCTAAGAATATTCTCTACTGGAATTTCAGCTACAGCTGTAAAACTCTCCCTATAATAGATAACACATTTCATGAAATATAAATCAAAATCACCATTGAAAACAGATTAAAAGCAGAGTTATTGTGTTCTAATAAATGTGACCGGGAAGAAGGGCGGGGGGGCAAAAAATTCTTATATCACATTTAAAGATATTATGAACCCGAAACTAAGTTTCCCAGCTTGCTCCGATATTCTAATTCCTGCAGTATGCTCTGGCATACTCAGTTCACCAGCATATTTATTTGTTAGCATGAACCTTTAAACTTACGTAAATAATGAAGATAAAACCTGACTAAAGACAGTAAATCTATGTATTAATACATCACGTCTATCTATTGTATTATCAGGTATTATATTCAGTTGAAACATTTCTCCATTAATATCATTACTACTTGATGATTCGTCTGTAATAAATAAATAACAAAGTTAGAGATGAGAGAAGGTGTGAATATTGTTTCAATATTAATCAAATTATAATCGTTGAGGATGAAATTCATTTTCTACTAGAATGTCCATTATAAATGTGCGCATTATAAATACACACTATTATTATTATTATATAAAACAGTAAGAGATAAACTTCTTGGTAAGGATAACCTTAGAATTAGTTCTATAGATTACTATATAAAACTTATGACAAATGACGGCTTAGCAAGGTATATATATAGAGCTATGGAAATAAGAGATGACTATTTAGGTGAAAAATTTGAATAATGTGTTAACATTTTATATCCATTTCCTCTTTTTTTTTTTTCTCCAATACATATTTATTTTATTTTATTTAAACTTATTTGTTATTTATATATTTATGTCACATGTAATATGGGCTGTAAGCCTGCTACTGAAGTTAATAAAAAAAAAAAAAAAAAAAAAAATAACAAACCAAATAAAAATATAGCAATCACAATGTTGATACGAAAATAACTACATTGTATACTTTAGTTCTGTGATCCTTTATTCTACAGATCTTATACCAACAATTTGACGATTATGATCATAATATTGATAAATTGATTATAGTATTAAACTATGTCAGATTTAGGTCACAATTACAAATCAGCTTAATCATATAAATATCACACTATCTGGTTTCTAAATTTTAAATAGAAATTCTAATGTAAACTGCTTATTTAAATTTAAACATTGATGAAAACTAGATGGTGACAGGTTGAATATATCACATTCTCTCCAGCCAGGGAGCAAAATATTTGTCCACAAATTAATAATAGTCACAAGAAGAGAAAAAGAATTGGACAGGCAGCATTTAACGAGTTGCCAACACAATACTTTGGTCACTTAAGTTTAAGTTTTATTTCTATGGGAGGGGAGAAATTTGGCTTGGACATTGGCATATATGAGGAAAACTGTCAGGATTTTTCAGGTCTTGATCTCACATTTTATCATGAGAAAAATGTGGCTAGTCATTCAAATTCAAGAACTGAGTGATACATGTAGTGTATGTAAAAGATCCTTTGACAGTTGGTATTTGATATGCCAATTTCCAATGTGTGTAAACGTACCTGTTTCTACCATATCATATAATTGTGATAATGTATGTTTAAGTGTATTGTATATTTTATCAAATTGTATTCTCCAGCCTAGTGAATGTTTAACTCGATTCTTGCCACCTGGACCACATCCTCCTAATAAAGCTAAACAATGAGCCGAGTCGGATTTAGGTATGTGACACTGAAGATCAGCCAGTAGTAATTTCTCTATTTTATTCTGAAATATAAATACATATGAAATAAAATGGGGTTTAACATCCTACTGTTCTGCTCCGAACTGAGCTAATGAAGACGGATATAAATACAAAGAAGGGATTTTAAACTATGAATGACCATACAGCCCTAAGTATAAATTTAAATTAGATATAATGGTTCCTGTTGCACTTAGAAATGTTTTAGTTCTGGTCACAAATGATTTTAAACTGGTAATTACAAGCCAAAATTTAATACAAAGGTAGTTTGTTTCAATGATATTGTAATTCATTTATGTGAAATAATAAATGTAAAACTTACCCTGAAACTACCTGTTGGTCCTGGAAAAGTTTCACAGCAAACTTTAATACAGTGAATAGCTTCATCTTTATACTAATATAATAAAAAATATTGTTGTTTTGTTTGTTATCAATCAAATATTACTGTAGCAAAGTAAAAGAAGATACAAATATGTGTTTGAAATACAAATTAAGTATGTGTTAGAGAAGTACACAATGACAATAATGCTTATAGTAAGGTTGATTTACTACACCAATGAAATATCGACAACCTCTAAGTCACAGAATATTGATTAAATATAGAAATTTGAGATTAAGACGATATTTCTTTTTTTGAATGGTGCTCCAAAAATTATTCAAATCCATCAATCCATGACCACTTAAAGTTTACATTACTTTTAACTGATTTCAGACTGCCATCTTTACGTGCCTTAGATAAATAATGTATTGAGATTTTTTTTATACTTTGATGTGTTTAATTACAAAATAAGAACAGTCCTTGCATTCAAATTGTACGCGTGTTGACTTTTGAGATATAATGTGAATGATTTGGTTTGTTCATCCTTTAAATATTTGACAACACTTTTTTGTTTTTTCTTATTTTATTTGCAATAAATTTACCCAATCATGATCACTTGTATAGTGAAGGTAAAAATCATGAACAGTGATCCATGTCAGATCACAATACAGTCTAATGTAGGCTATATAGCACACCACAATTCATTTATTATAATATAATATACAGTAGAATCTGTAAGAGCAGCCACTCCTATTCAGCGACATGACCTCGTAAGCGGCACAATAAATTCCCCCCATAGAAATTCTATTGTTTCATCTCTTTAATCAACGGTCACTCCTCTAACGAGGTCAGTGGTCGCTGTTTTAGTTATAAATTTAACAAAACATCGCCCATTCAATGGGCATTGTTGAATGATACCATCTTGTCGTACTTCGTAGCACCTCCGGGAATCCTGTGATTAATAGTTAATTATCTGGCTCCTACCGTTCAGGTAAAAAGAACTGTGAAAATAACAATAAACCTGGGGTAATCGGTTAATTAATCTTTTGTTTTATTAAAGACAAACCCTGAACTGCTGATCATTGTTTTCACATGTAACGAGAAACATTATTTGATACTGCTTGAATAAACTACAAGTACCGACAAAACCAAGTTTTGTCACGATCATCTAGTATCTATTTTCCATTGCCACTTTGTTGCTTAACAGAAGTTTTAGTGCCTCCTATATTACATTCAGAGTTACCCCCCCTGAATAACGGTGAAAACTTTAGCGATGGTTTTTTTTGGGGATATGTGCTTTTTTGATATTCAAGGATTTTCTTTACAAAAATGGATAAATATTATAGAATACATCATGATGGTAGACAGTAGTATCAACGATGGTACAAAATGACACGTTTATATCAGAGATTTGCATCAAAGAATTTTCGTTCAAAGCAAGTTTCAGTGACGGCCAAATTTGCCCATGCAAGTATTGATGTTTGCTCAAAATGCATTAAGTGGTCAGTCATGAAAATTTCTGTGAGTGGTTGCTTTATACAGATTCTACTGTCAGTCATGAAAATTTCCGTGCGTGGCTGCTTAATACAGATTCTACTGTACTTTGTGGTCTTCATTACAACACTGATGTTGCAGTCTACCATGCGCATTTTGTTAAAGCAGGATCCTTAGACAATCTACACAGCAACTTTGCAATTTGGTTATTGGGACATTTTAGTGAAACCTGCCTTCAGAAAAACATGCTACATGTATAGTAGGGACCCTGTGTATCTAAATCAAAATCCTGAATGGGTCCAGATATAGAATTACAATAAATCAACTTACAAAATCTTGGGCATTGAGTAAAACTGGTAAAAGTTGGGGTATGATATTTGTAGCCACATCTCGAGATATTTCACTGAAATCTGTAGATATTTTCAATATGAGAGAAATAATTTTACATGACTGTTGGTGAAACACTGTCTCCCCTGGACCCTAAAATATAAAACACACTAGTAGGTACTTTAAACTGCAATAACTATATTGATATTTAATGAGTGTCAGTGATTTATGTTACCACAAAATCAGACAGACAGACCCAAAAGATTACACTTCTCCTTTTCTAGTCCTGGGATTCTTAGTTATGGCTGTCACTGCCTGGGCACTGTCATTACCCCGTATTCATCTATTCAAACCTGTGACTAAACAGATATTCTGCTTAAAGACAATGCCTGTTAATGGGGGAGACGTATTAATTAATTCAGGAGAAGAAGCTGTATCAGTAAAACAAGGTGTATAAAGAATTTTTCTGATCTCATTTTTATGCTACGCCACTCTACCCTGCCACACTAGGAACCGAACCACGTAAATTAAAATTATACATCATTCGAAAAATGGTCAAGGATCATAGCCATAGCCTTAATTGTCCAGCCTTAAAATTAATGGATGTCTGGCTGTATACAGATACAGTTCGTGCACTGAAGATCCTAAGACATAAAAGAATCTCCATATGACCTTGTATTAAGTGCTATTTTGTTCTGACTGTCGACGTGGAGAAAATTTGGGCTGGAGCAATCAAGACTACAATGTTTATTGACATATCTTTCAACTTACCTTTAAAATTTGTAACAAAAGTTTAATCCATGTATTAACATAATCAGTAAATATTAAAGTTGAAGATTGTACAACCAGTTTCTCTAGTAATAATAACCCTTCTAATCTAAAATAAAGCAAATAACTCAAATATAATCCAAGAAATAACAAAAAGATAGGTTGCCAGGCAACGAAACATACGCCCACAGCAGCTAAATCATCCGTGCGGTCGACAAGGATTGTTGCATATTTATTCTTTTGTAGGTAATTGGGGGCATTTACAATAAAATTTCATATAGATCAGAATATAATTTTTGTCGTTTGAGGGTTCATTAGGTTCTACACCCTGAAACAAGGGACTTAACTCCGGAAGTAATTTACAGAAAATTTCATACAAATTGGTTGATAACTTTGTCATTCAAACATTCACAAGGTTCACAAAGTAAAACAAGGGCCATAACTCTAGAAATAATTGACGGAAATTGCTGAAATTCAATCGACCTCCGTTTCACAAATTTAAATGATGCATATAAATTTCATACATATCTGATGATAACTTTCATCAATCAAGCATTAACAAGGTTGAACAAAGTGAAACAAGGGCCATAACCCGAGAAGTAATTATTGTAAATGAATGGAAATTGCTGAGATTCGATAGGCTTCATATTTCACTAATTTAAATAATGCATATTTGTTATCATACCAACGTGAGTAATGACAACCAAGACTAGCCTAAAATTCATTGGCTAATATCTCGGTTCAGAGTGAAGCAATTTGACTGAAATTTTCAGCATATTTTGTTTTCATTATATATTTCTTAACTATTATAGCGAGAACTGTCAGCTCGTTATCTAATCTCACCTAATGCCCCTTTAAATGCACAAATAAGTCAATAAATAGTAGGGTTACCTTTTATTAGATGAGTTCAGGCACGTATGAATGTGGCTGATCACAGGATGCAAAGAATTTGTTTTCTGAAAAATAAGTCAAATATAAATTTAATTTATACAAGAAAAAAGCAATGTACTACAGGATGCCTCCAGGCCTACCTAAAAAAATATCTCCAAATACATTGATAATTATGCCACATTTATAATTATTAAATATAGGCCTATGTTCATGTTGCATTTAATAAGTTATAACCGCTTTTCCTCCGACTCAAAATAGTCACAATTCCCCGCAAGTCAAGATTAAATGTCCCAAAACTGACTTTAAAAAGTTTGAGTTCAGTTTTCTGTAACATGACCATGGCCCACGACTTTGACCCAGTTATCTTTTCTGAAGGGCGTCGTCTCTGCCTTCACCTCGAACACCGACCTTCATAATACAGCAAGATATAGGACCATGGCAAGCATAAATGCAAAGGCCCCAAGATTGATAGGAAATGAAATGAAATGAAATGGGGTTCTGGAAGTTTGGAGTCAAGGTCAAAGTTGAGGTCACGGTTGGTTAGCGTTGATTACTGGAGGTCACCACAACCTTTCATATTGACCACGCCCATAAACTTCCGTTTTCTGACCAAGCAGTGTGTGACAGGACCAAGGTAAATGTCAATGGTCCAAGCCAAGATGATGGCCTTTTAAAATGGTTAAGGGGTGGAGGTCGTAAGTCAAGGTCAAATTTCCCAAAACTGACTTTAAAAAGTTTGAGTTCAGTTTTCTGTAACCTGACCTTGGCCCACGACTTTGACCCAGCAATCTTTTCTGAAGGGCGTCGTCTCTGCTTTCACCTTGAACATTGACCTTGATAATACAGCAAGATATAGGGCCATGGCAAGCATAAATGCAAAGGCCACCCAGATCGATGTAAAATTTGATGTCAGGGTCAGCGATATTCACACTTAGAGGCCAATCCAACTAGCCAACGCCAAATAGTTGTTTATAGAAACTGGTGCTTTGGTGCAAAAATTAAAATATGCGAAAATTATTATTATTATTATGAACTTTAGCATTAGGAAGGAAGAGCAGTGTGTCGGAATCCGCCTTAGTGTCTTGTTATTCGATCAATTCTGCTGAAATTTGGTGTGGGGTCATTGCTAGTCCCCCTTAACATTCCCTAAAAAATTTCAAGTCTCTACAACCACAGGAACTGGTAGAGGTGCGAAAGTGCAATAGTGCCAGTTTAGCTATGTCGGCTGAATAATGGATAAGTAAAAGTTGTGTAAAATCAATAGTTTTTGACGGATTGGTCTGAAATTTGGTGTGAGATCATAGTTAACAACCTGGAACACCTTCAGCAAATTTGAAGTCTCTGGGTACACGGCAAATACTAGGTGTACGAAAGTGCATGAGCGCCCAATTTTGTAAATCATATGGTAATGGTATGGTTGTAAATACAACATTGTCGTTTGTCTAGTGATGATAAACAGAGAAACCTATGGTTAGACTTGTCACATATATATATATATATTGTAATACATACAGGGCTGTCGGTAATTTTTCACAGTTGATTAGCAGCACTGCTAATCAAAAAGTCCAATTTTGCCAAATTTGATTAGCAAATTTATAAATTGATTAGCAGTTTTTCAGTTTCAACGTAAAACACCTAAATAACAAGATATTACTTTAATTCATAACAAATATGACTAGATTCCATTCTGACTATTCTTTAAATTCTTAGATTTTTTAGCACTTGACAGTGACTTCCGAAGCCCCACTCATTTTTATTGTTATTTTTTGTCACGTTAGAAATCTTCGTTAGAAAACAATTTGTCTGCTTTTTATCGTGTATTAGTAGTATTACTATTTTTGTTCAATCGGGCGCACCTCGATATAGACCCACGCGATATAAACAATAATATTTTACGGGAATTTTTACTTTGATTTATCATTTTACAATACGTTAACATGTATTTATTTTTTTATATTTTATTTACAATGCGTGGGGGATACACTGGATTTATTTCTTTCAAAATGAATATGATATAATTACTTGATGTCTCGCAATGTGAGTGGTACTACTTGCTTCCCTATTTCCGGTTAAATAGTCCCTATTCATAGAGTTATGTCCATGTGTTATATAGTATTGTGTCTGGGTAGTTCGAGAAGAAAATGTCACGCGGAGAATTCAGTTTTGTTTATAAAATTTTATTCAACATTTTATACACGTTGAAAGTGTTGAGTAAGCCTTCTAGTCTTCAAAATGTGGATTATTCTTGAGTCAATATCCAAAATGACTGGCATATTAATGATTCGCAGTAACTGCGAATCAAAAACGTTAGATTTTAATTTTTGGTTAGCAACGGACAAAATATGTATCGCAAATTGCGCTGCGATACTGGTTGTCGGCAGCCCTGAATACATAACAATCCATATATTTCGAGATATTCTTTTTATGCCATGGGCATGGTGTACCTGTAAAGGCCTAAAGAGTGAAACAAGAAGATGGTTTTAAAGGAGCTAAATCGCTAACGGTTGGGACCTAGAAATTGACAAAAGTGGGTTGCAACACATATAATACTGTAATATGAATGTATATAAACTAATTTACATTCAATGGTTTCCGTTTTTACTCCAATTTCAAAACAGTTATGTTCGGCGAAATAAGCCAGCAGTCTCAAGCGAGTGCAAATTTCTAGCGTCTGGTTATTCGAGTCTACATACGTTGTTTGATTTGGTGCAATGTGTCTAGCCTCGTTCCTCGAGTCTCTTGATATAGAGCGAAGCAAAGCTCTTTTCCGGTAACACAGGAGCGTAATTGAAAATGTCACCCACAGACTGTTGATTAAAAAAAAATTCAGACCGGAACCGGATACACTGGGCAAAACAGGCAATGCGCATGTCAACTTATCAAATCTCGCCCAAGCGAGATCACGTAACGGTAAGCGTTTTTTTCCATCCACTGGAGCCAGGTGTTATGACGTCATATGTGGATTATGGGTTAGGATAAAGGTTAGGAATGGCCCACATATGACGTCATAACACCTGGCTCCAGTGGATGGAAAAAAACGCTTACCTCACGTAACTAACAAAAATAATTCTACCCTCCAAATCTCGTCCAAGCGAGATTACGCGCCTCATAGAACTATTTCTATGACGCGTCTAATCAATGACGTCACATATTTTTTACGTCAATGAAAATAATTCTCACACTTTTTTGTTTTTCTTTTTTTAAAAATAAAATTAATGTATAAAATTTAGATCTAAATAAAAATCAATTTTGAAAAACTAAATTATTTAACATTTTTTTGTATCACTTGAGAAAATTAATTATGAAGGTTTTATATTTGACAATAATCAGCCACGGAGTGAATCAGCTTCGCTCTACTCAGGCAATGCCTGTTACATATTACAACTGGGGCTGAAGCGCATTATGGTACACGATTCGTGTACCAATGCTAAAATGTTTATTTTGTCTTAAATATTGGATATCAAAAGCCCATCTTTTTTCCGGTAAGATCACAACATGAATGTTGATTTAATTTGACAAATAAATCGTATTTTCAATGTTGAAGATTTTGGATGATATTGTGGTTAGAGACTTAGCTACTTTAAATGTGAAACATAGCTTTGCAAATACAATATAAAAACCGAACATTTCGGTGTAACTTTTGAAATACCGGAATCGCAAACAGCTGATGATCATCCACGTTGGATATAACATGGGGAACGTGAGATAATGAGCTGTCATCTCCAAAATATAACGGTAATAGTGCTGAGAGCACGTTCTCACTGGAGGCTGCCATTTTAATTATAAAATTGAAAACCTAAACAATACGCCATACGAAATAAAATGTTATATTCCCAACATATTTTCTAATGAAAGTCTTTGAATATCTTAAGAAAATTTAAAATTCTATTAAATAATGATTAAATTTTAACTCAATAACAATTAGAAAATATTTCAAACCAATTCAATTGTATTTCGGAAAATATATCTGTAAGTCAGAATATGGCATTTACCCATAAGGGGAAGTCATTCTGGAGTGAAGACTTTATTTTTGTAAACAAGTTTATATTTTTTCAAATTTGTGTGTAATATTTTGAATTATTTCCAATGACGTTGTTGATTTGCAAAAGCTGATTACTCCTGAATGTTTTTAAGGTTCAAAGTAGGATGTTGACGCCCCCATGGCATGTAGGATCTGTCCTCTATCGCTGTAATGATTTTTCAAATAATTTTCAAGGACTGCATAATATAAGTAAATTAGCGTGTACGCTAAACTAATGGCGTTTTTGTGAGTCGATTAGATTAGGTTTTGATTTGCTAGTACGATTTGGTATGATTTCGATTTGATTAGCTATGGTCCACAAATGTGAAATTTGATAATTACGATTTGGTAAGATGGCTGCCATCACGGACACCGATCAGAAAAAAAAATTGTCTCTGCTTATTATTGATGACTTGTTAAAGACATGAAGGTTATCTACGCAAAAAAGTAAAAATGGTTGCCGTTAGAAATAATCTATGTCCAACAAGTTCAAGTATTTTTTTGAAAACTGAAGTGACAAAACATGTAAAAAGTGTCCTGAGAAAACCTAGGATCTATCAGTACATACATGTTTTTTTTTCTATCACTCAATGTGAGTATCACAGAACAGAAGGACAGATAGGCTAGACCTTACGCAACAGTGACAACCACGTGATAACACTTACTCAGAGAGAGCGACTGGTTACAGATATTGATCGATATGTCAAAACATGACGAGGGGGGCGTGTGTTTCAAGTGTAGTCCAAGTTAACGACTAGGCAGTAGACTACCTACAGTAACACTGCTGGCAGTGTTACTGTTAGGCCTAACGGGAGTGACTTAACATTTTACTAAAATTAGGCCACCCAGAGGACCTAAAATTGCTTAGAGGTGATCTAACATTCTTGTGGATTATAAAGTTAACATTAAACATGACAAATGCGTTTTAAAAAAACATTTTTTATGGAGAAAAACAACAATAAGCATTAAAAATTACTTACGACATCGAACATTCCGCCATTTTAAAAACATCAAATCTAATCGCCTAAACACCTCCTGGGAGGATTAGGTCGATTTGCCTAATCAGTTGAGTTAAATCGTCTCACAAATGTAACGATTAGCATAATCAACTTGGTTCACAAATGCGTATAATAGCTAATCGGTCTAATCTAATCGGTTCACAAAAACGACTTAAGAATAAGATAATCTTCGCAATACGTCAACTGATCACGTGACTGAATGTTCTAAAAATATTTCCTGTAATCACCGTAAACTTCAGTGTTATTTTTGTATAGTTGTGATAAATACATTTACGACAAACAGTTGATAGATTTTTAAATATTTTACAAAGTGCAATGTATTATGTACGTGTTTCTGAATTCTCGCAGGGGGGTTTGATGGCCGAATGGTTAGCAAGTGCGCGCTGTATCACAAGGCCTGACATTGAGTCAACTGGCGTGGTTTCGAATCCTCGGTTGTATGTGACAAGGAGTAGGGTTGCCTGTCCAACCTTGTGGGTTTTCTCCGGTTTCCTCCCACTGCTAAAGTAAAAGAAAGACCCCTACGCACTAGCGAATTATTGAAATAAAATTAAACCATATGTTAGTATGAAATGACCTAATCGGCGTCGAGTTAAACCCCATTTCTCACCCTCTCTCTGGATTCTCGTTACTGCTTAAGTCCTTAAAGGTAATCAGCAGTGTGATCATGCTTTTCTTTCCGGTATCGCCTTGCTCGTTCTTGTACAAGTAAACTGTGGGCCCAATGTTTTCAAAGAGCTGTCGGGCTGTGACGCAACAAAAAATTGGTCGGTTTTTCTTTCAGTATCGCCTTGCTCGTACTTGTTCCAGTAAACTGTGGGCCCAATTTTTTCAAAGAGCTGCCGGGCTGTGATGCAACCAAAAATTGGTCAGTTCCCACTAAAATATACTTTTGTTTGCAACTTCACATAAATATAATACCCATATTAATTATGGTTGTTTCGGGCAGTGGCATGCTTGCAATAAAAAAATAGAATCTTCTTCCTTTAAGGTAATCAACTATATGCAATCATACTTTTCTTTTCGCATAACCTTGTTCGTACTTATACCAGGAAACTGACGGTCACAAAATTCATTAAACGAATAAAACTAACGCAGTGATCCATGGTAAATACCACGTAGGATTAGGCGGATTATCAGTGTGTGAAATAGTTTTATTTAATGTCCGTTTCAACCTAAGTGATATCGCAGACAATTACATGTTATATAGTATATACATACACAATAAAATATTTCCAAGATGATCATGTATTAGCGAAAATTTGAATGGATTAGTGAAATATTTAATTATATGTACAGAACAGATGAAACATTTAATGACGGGATAATTGGCGGATAAGAATATGCGCATTGCCTCCTTGACCCTTGTCACATGAAGTTCAGAAGTTGAAATCTTTTAAATAAAGTAATTAAAATAGGAGAGCACTACATGTAGGTACCAATAATAGATCTGCACAGAAAAGTCAAAAATTTTAAATTTTTTAATAACTTTTATTGGAGGATTTTTTAAAAGCTTTCGGATAATTCCACGAATGCCTGTACCACCAGCTATTATTTATGGTAATGGACTGATTGGCAAGGTCCATGTTATTGATCAATTGCAGTGAAATAATAATGAACAAATGTATTCTTTTGACATTATTTGCCATGACATATTTTGATTGTTAAGAAAATGTTTAAGACTTCTGACAAAGTATTACAATTAACGACTTTTGTTACTTTAATGAAACAAATGCGATAGACTTATAATTAGTTCAGCATAACCAATGGGAATTGGGATGGATTTGGGTCATAAGTTGGGCATTAAATTCTTTCACTGGTCATGGAGCTATTTTATACAATAAAAGCAAGAGAAATTGAAGAAAAAACCTTTATTTTGTTCTTTAGGTGATCATCCAATATGGATACTCAAGAAAACATGGAATCTAATAAAGAGATAGATGGGGATGGTCATCAGACCAATCAAGATATATCTTACATAAACACTCAGCACCTCTTTAGAAATATTGACGATTGTTTAGACAATATGCAACCCGAAAACAGCCAGACACATTTGATAAGCTGTGAAAATGAACAAAGTTTAAAACAGAAAGATTCCAGAAAGGCATCCCAGGACATTACCACAATACATTCAAATAAAAGTGAAACTGACAATCAGGAACAAAATGCTGAAAAGACATCATGTAGTTCTGCTCATGTTGATTTGACTATCAGTGACAAATCTTTTAAAAAATCCAAGGAATTATTCAGTTCTAATAGTGAAAATAAAAGTGAACTTTCTGAATCAATTGTTGAACCTGTGATTCCAGCAACTGTAATTAGTGAAAATGTACATCAAAATATTACTGATAATACAAACACCAATTTAAGTGAAGAAACAACTGAATTAAGTGAAAATAAATTTCTACCGAAAACCAAACATAAGGTTGCTGAAGACGAAGAGGGTGTTCATTCTTGTAAAAGGCAGAGAATAGAAACAGGCGAGCAGTTAGAAAGTGAAAGATTGTTAGAAAATCAGAAACTGGAGGCTTTAAATAGATGTGAAGAGTTAGAGACAGCTATGGCAGATGAAAATATACCAGTAAATGAAGAAAGTATACCAGCAAATGAAGAGAGCACTGAAGCAGATGAATCTCACCAAAGGTGGGCCAACTTATTAGGCTTTCACCTTCGGTGAAAGACTATTGTTATTACTAAGATTAATATTATTATTATTATTTATTTTTTTGGGAGGGATCTTATTTCTCAGCAACTATAAAGAGATAGAGGTCTGCAGTTTGGTTTTCTCTTGGGAAAATGGGTGTGGCTAGTGTTTAAATGTAAAATGAAATTTGTGCGCATAGCAGATCTTTAACGTGCACGCAAATTGAAAATCGGCCATAATTCTGCTAATTCCCAACCAATTTTTCTCATATTTACAATTTTCTAAATTGTTTATTTCTAGGAATTTTTCAATTCTGATTACATTTTTGGATTCCAACGATATAAGTTTTGTTGTGAAAATCTGATTTGATTTTGATTGACTTTAAATTTATACACAGTGTTTGAGGTCTTGAGACGAAGAATCCTAAAGATTTCCGATAATTACTGCCAAAGTTATGACCCTTGATCACTTCAAAAACTCTTGTGGATGCTCTAGAGGCTAAAGTTAATATCCGATTGACTTTAAATTTATACACAGTGTTTGAGGTCTTGAGACGAAGAATCCTAAAGATTTCCGATAATTACTGCCAAAGTTATGACCCTTGATCACTTTGAAAAATCTTGTGACGCTCTATAGGCTAAAGTTATCATCCGATTGACTTCAGATTGATACACAGAGTCTAAGGTCTTGAGATGAACAAGTATAATGATTTTCAATGAATTTTGATTACTTGAACAGCTAAATCCATGATATTAAATGTTTCGTATACTAAACGTTAGCATGGGACAGAACTTTATAAAAAGCAGACAAATTCTAATGATTTTCTGATAATTACTTTTAAAATGAGTTGTTATTCTTAATCAGATTTTAGTGTATTATAAATGTTTTATTACCGAAAAAAGTAAAAATATGTGATAACTCTTGTTGACTGCCCGGACGATTTAGCTGCTGTGGTTGTATGTTTTGTTGCCTGGCAGCCTATCTTTTGAAATGTCAGATGTAGCAGAAAAAAGAAATCGAAAATCGAAAACTTCATATTTTTACGATTTAGAACATTTTTAGAGGTCTTTTTCTAGAAAAGTCAACATAATATTTTTTGGAAACTTCTTCTACAGAGAGTCTTATCGGTAGTCTTATGTATAAAATCATTGTACAACAGTCCCAAATATCAGGAGTACGAGAACAAAGGGATCGAAAATTGAAAACGGCACCTTTCATTGTTAAGCGAAACATGCAGTAAGGGTGGATACAATCTGTACGTTTTGTCAACGTATATAGAGCATATTCAAGAGTGTCTTTTCTTTCACATTGACAATATTTGAACTAAAATTATTGCAACTATGAGTATATTGACCCTATAACAGAAATAGTTGATTTCTTTGTGTAATATTTAGCCTTTAAATTAATATGGTTGCTTCTTTGTCAAAATTATCTCATAGCCGTAATCATCTAGACTGAATCGACGGCTGACGCTGTTTATAAGCAAGTCCAATTTGCAGTAATAGGGAATATTGTACTTGTGACTGAAAACTGGATGATGTTTAAGCATGGACTTTATGTGTAATTATTAAGTTTTTACATGTTAGTGACGTCAAACCTTTCACATGCACGAAACCAGAAAATTGGCGCATATTCATTCAATATTCAATCAATTTTTGAACCAGTTACATATTTGACTTTGAGTAGCTGACATGAACGCGATTCCGAAGTCCCGTGTACACATTGGTATGACCGTAAAAGATCCCTTGGCAGTTGGAATTCTATATAAGAGTAGACTAGCACCGCTGTACGGGCAAAACTTTCCTCCTGGCCCACTCCGAGCAGAACAGTTAGACGTTAAACCCCATTTCATTTTGTTTCTAATTACACCTTGAGTTTCAACCTAAACTCTATATTACAACTACAATTTTTACTTTGATAACATCTATTGCGATTCCAGTTTTTACCATAACTTCAGTGTGGACCACGACATTGCTTTTCGGCCAATTCATGAAACTGTTCTTTTTCCATTTCGCGTAGAACTCAGAAACTGTAAGAAGTCTGTAGAGTCTTTAATCAGTATTCTTGTTTATGTGTAGGAGAAAAGGGGACCGAGAATAGAAAACTGTGTATTTGTTTGTTAAGTGAAACGTTCGGTAAGAGTGTGATAAATCATACTTATATAGAGAGCTTTTTTTTTTCAAGGTGACAATTGTTGAACTAAGAGTGTTTTACTGTTAACCAAAATATGGGGTCAGTGATTCTAGAGTGAAAATATGTCATTTTAGTAAGTAATGTCCCAGGATTTTTCTCTACATGACGTCATCACTTTAACCCAATGAATAAAATGCGCTCCACTGCAGCTATTTATAAACAAAATACATAGAAAAGAAAAATTGATGTTGAGTGCTAAAGACAATGGAAAATTAATACTGCTTTTTCGACCCTATTGCAAAACTATTTTTTCTTTTCTTTTGCCATTATGCGTGTAAGAAGCGATAGATTTTTCCTCATGAAAGTTGTCAACAGTTATGAGTTAGACGTTAAAACCCATTTCATTTCATTTCTAATTACACTATGAGTTTCAACCTAAACTCTTATAAGAACTACAATTTTGACTTAATATCTAATAAGATTCCAGTTTTGACCATAACTTCGGTGTGTCTTGATTACGACATCGATTTCTAATATCAACTCTAATTACGTCCTTGAGGTAACTACTTCGATTTCGATGTAAATTCACATTACGCACAATAAGGTTTCCAATTTTTATCATTAAAGTGATATACGTTTCAATTCCGGTTTCGACTGCGACTTTAGATTTTTGGCGTCGACTCTAATTGTGTCTTTGGTTGCGAGCTTAACCAAGATTTCAAAATGTCGTCGAGAATGCTATCTTGGGCTCACCGTGACGTTTTCAGTGTGGGTAAAGCCTTCAGTACTCCGTTGGAGTTCTAGTTTCTTTTACTTTTACACTTTCAGTTATGAGATACAATATGATTTTAGCAAAAACCCTGGTCAGATAACTGGAGCATGGACCGAGTTTGAACATAAAGAACAGAACTTCTTAAAAGGCTGTAAATGGTGAGTTATTTACTTGTTCACAGATTATCTTAATTTTCTGGGCTTTTTTCTAGTGATGATAATTATTTATTACAGGTCACCAGGTATTAATTAATAATAGTGATGATAATTATCTATTACAGGTCACCTGATAATATGTTGTATATTAACTAATAGTGATGATAATTATCTATTATAGGTCACCTGATGGTAGTTGTATATTAACTAATAGTGATGATAATTACCTCAGATTATTTAACACACCACCAGAGGTATATTATGGTAACATGGAAAATGTTCCACAAATGGTGAGTTATTTGATAATGCAGTCGAACGGACAATAAGTGTAGGATATTAATCAAAAGAATGCACAGTGTTTCAACACTATCATCAAAATTTTAAAGTGAATTCAGCTGTTAGCCAGATTTCAAGCCTTCTGATCACTGGATTGTTTGTTAGGCCTGTAACAATATATCAGTATACTGGGTATTAATATACATCAATATCATTCGCCTAAACAATATATTGTGATATATTTTCTGATTATTAGAAGAGGTAGTATTTTAATACCATTTTACAGTAAGGAGATATACATAGTATCAATATTTTCATTGTACAGTTGTGAAATATCTCAAAGTCACCAAATTTGGTACCCTCCTTTTAATAATACACTACTTGCTATGCTAACTTGGACTGACTGGGTTAAGATTTAAATTACTGTATATGCCTTGATGTAATGTTCGATGTGTTGTACTGAATGTTTTTTTTATTTAAATTAAATCAGACAAGTATATTGAAAATGAAAGGAGGGGAGACCATCTATGATTACTGTTGGTATCCATTGATGAATTCTTCTGATCCTGCAACGTGTTGGTAAGTTACTGTGTTGTAAATGGATGACTTTTCAATCTAGACAGACTAGTCAGCACCCACTAGAACTTTTAAGGATTAGAAATAAAAGTGTTGATATAATTATATTTGATTTGTTTGAGAACTGGGTACCCGTCTATTTTTAAACTTTTTAGATCTGCAGATATAGAACCAACAATTATGATTTACTGATTTGTCTGATTTGCATGGGTCAAAAATATGATTGTTGCTTCATTTAAATGTTGATTTGATTTGTTTTGTGACAGTATGTAATTGTTTTAAAAAATTGTATGTCTCTAGATATATGAAACTACAATTGGTAAACAAGTCAACTTCTGCTTAATCTTATGAAACCAAAATTAATTGTATATATTATCCTATCACTAATTGAAATAACACATGAGATTGACCCAATTCAATCATTTAATTTGACCTAAATCAAAGATTTACATCTTTTAAACCAAAGACGAAAGATGAAACTAAAATTTGTAAACCCGCCACCTTCACTTATTCTTTTGAATTGAAAATTTAAAAGTATAGAGCTTGTCCCATCATGTATTGAAACACATCAGATAAATTCAGTTCTTGGTTTTGACCTAACCCAAACTGACTAATCACTCCAAAACAATTTCCAAAAAGGTTTACTAAATATTCATATAAACTTGTATTTTTCAGTCTGATCAGTACAGGTAGATGTATGCCTGTTCACATGTGGGATGCATTTACCGGAGAATTACTATGTAGTTATAAATCATATGATCAAGCTGTAAGTATGTTACACACATCTCAATTTATTCTTATCATGTTTGTTACTGAAACCTACACTGACCAATTTTTGGTCAAGTTTTTTGCATTTCTTATTTATTTCTATACATTGTATAACGTTTACCCCTTGTATTATTTCTGTGACCTTATCTCACTTCACACTGTTGTACCAAGCCACTGTTCTTGTGTTCAACTATAGTTATTTCACATGGTCAAAGAACCTCATTCCCTCAATTAGAACTTACTTCATTTCATATAGGTTTTTCTACATTCCTCTTTATCGTTTTGGTTTCTTGGTGTAGAATAATATCACACAGGTCTACATATTATGCATTCTTGTTTTGTAAATAAATAAATCCAAGAATTGTTGACATGTTATTTAGAAAACCCTTGTTTCATACTAAGATGCCAAATTTATGTCTGCTGTTGACCACCATACCAGGAACTGAGTATGACATCATCACAGCCATCTTGGAATTGTGATGTCATCAGAAATGGAAGTCTGTCAATCTATGCGCATTTGGCCAAGGAACAAGCGTGCCAAGTTTCATTTCGATCATACATTAATTGGCGTAGTAGCCATAGACTTTTTGTGAAGAAGATCTTCTCCCCCAAGAACAACAAGTTCCTTGGCCAAAAATAGTTGGGGTTTTTTTACCTTCAAAATGATAGATTTAAAGTTTATTTGAGATTATACCATCAGTGATTTATATTGTTATTTTATAGGATGAATTAGTAGCAGCTCACAGTGTATCTTTTAATCCTGATGGCAGTAAAATTTACTGTGGTTTTAATAAAACTATCCGAGTATTTGATGTATCAAGACCTGGCAGAGATTTCCAAAGAAGACAAACATTTGGTAAAAATAATGTGGTAGAAGTAGAAATAAAAAGAATAGTCATTGATATCATTTCACAATTAATTGTAGCCCATGGATTTCAGTGGATATCCTTGTTAAAGCTGCCTAACACTCAAGCTGGCACAGAATACATTCAACCATAACTTTATTCTGCCATAACTAATCTCAATTCTAGAGAGTTTATAAAATAATAGTTGCCTATTAGTATTAAAATAAATCATTAACATTAATTTTATTTTCTTTTATTCTTTTTGCTGTATTTTGTTTTGTTTCTTTTTAATAACATCTTGTAATAATAATGTCTTCAATTAGGTTGTCAATTAATTTCACATTTGTCCATAGTGTAATACACTGAGAAGACTGTATCTTGATGCTTCTTGTTTTGTCATACTGTTCGTCAGTTGCTGTTTACCTTTGCACCACAGAATGTTCTTAACATTGTGATTTTCAAACGATTTGCTTATCGCAGCAACATCGATTCTTAAGCGTTTATTATCAACTTGTTTTGTAGAGAAAATTGCCTCAATGACACTCTTATTATCAACATAAGCCCTAATAATAATATCACATTCTTGAAATCCTAGCAAGTCTGTTATAATTTTTCTATAGTAAAAACAGGATTCAAGTCCTCCTTGGAGGCTAAGCATATCATCTGCAATAGTAGATTGCACAACGCATTTTATTTTTCCAGCATGCCACAATATTGGACAGCAGGTTTTGTCACAGTCCACTAAGCACAGAATATGTGCACGTATGCTTCCTGTACTATTGTTTATATTTCTCAGATATGCGTCCGTATATAAGATTAATTTTAATTCAGATTTGTTGAATGTGAGTTGTGGAAATCTGATTATAGAGTTAATGTCTTTAAGTCTATTTATCTGCTTGATTGCTCTGGTAAGGTTCTCAATGGTTGCACGTTGTAGTTTTGTGCTCATGGTTATCTTCTCAAATGCCATGTCAGGCCTTGATTCATGTTCAATATTATACCAGGTGCTGTACTTTCCTATTGCTTTGCCAGCACGCCCCAGAACTTTAACTTTAATTCACTGATTACCATCTTTATACTGTATTTTGTCATTAACCCTAGCTGTTTGATCAACATGTTTATCTGTGACTGGAGGTAAATCATGAAAAGTGTCTATGTCGATAGAAGGCAAATTTTCTGTTATTGGTTTGAATTCTTTTGATGTTTCTGTGACTCTAGACTGATCATCCTTCTGTTCTTCCTGAATGTCTGTACAGGTAATGTCTTCAGCTTTTAGTAGTCTGTTTGGCAATACTCAACAAATACTCCACCATGCCTAGCAAATATCACTTTCCCATCCTGGAATATTACTTTTCTTGGTCCAAGCCATCTTTCTCTTCTTTCTCTCTTATAATATACTCTATTTCACCTGGTTGGAATAATTGTTCCGATGCTCTGATTTTTGTTCTTAGTTCTCTCCAAATTCGTTCGCTTGACTCAGATTCTATATAGGCTTGTCTTGACGCATGTAAAGCATTTAAATGCTTTGTAAATGTTTCGGTACTTGTGGTCCCATGCAATGCTGGTACTTTAGGGTTTTGTCCAAACATTAGCTGATGGCTGCTATATCCATTTTTCATCTGAAAGGAGTTTCATGCCATGTTTGCCCAGCTAAGCAATGTTTGATTCTCTATATCTTCATGTTCAGATGCTAATCTAGTCAACATTGTATCTGTGATAGCATGGACTCGCTCACATAATACATTTTGAAATGGGCTTTCTCTTGCAGTAGTGTTGACTCAGATGTTAAGTATTGATACTACCTCTCTTAATTCATCAGAACTAAATTCTCCACCATTGTAAGTCATAATTCCTCCCATAACTCCATATACACCCACCCAATGTTTCATCATAGCTTCTATTACATCAGATGGTCGCTTTCTCTCGATAATAACGGAGATGGTATACCTTGACCACATATCTATCATATGTAGAATTCATTGGCCTTTCCATTGTTTGAGATCCATCACAACTTTTTCATTGAATTCTTTGGCCATTGGAATTCCCACTGATGGACGGGGTGGTGTGGTTGAATAAAATTTACACAGCTGTCAGTTGAAATGCATATCTTGTAATACATGTATATCGGTATACTCATCTCTCCAAATTCCGGCATCCTTTAACAGTAGGATTAATCTTTTCATTGGTGGGTGATATTGTCACTGTTCTGTCCATTGGTACATAATAGTGTCCAGAAGCTGTCAGATTTAATAAAATATCTTTACCAAATATATTAGCAGTGTCATTCACTAAGTCCAATTTCACTCCAGCAGATTTCATGGAACTTCTTGATAATAGCAAAGGTATATCTGAAGATACAACATCTGTTTTAATTAACTCTTCCTTTCCAAATCCAAATTTAAACATCTTCACTCCATTATTTTCTTGAATCTTTTGTTTTTCATCACTGTTTAATGAAGCAATATACCTGTCAATCCAATTTCTTCCACAAACTGTACTGCTGCATGCACTATCTAATACAGCACAATTTGTGGCATCAACAGCTAACTCTTTAACATTATCTTTCTTACTTCCTGTGAATAGAATTACCTCCTCTTCTTGCTCCGCAATATTTACTTTTGCCATATTCTCCCAATTATCTGGGCACACAGAAACTAAATGTCTAAATGAACCACATGTTCTACATGTAAGTGTTCGACCATCACAACCAGTTGGGTTTAATTTTTTAGTTGGTATAACTTCATATTTTTCTTCTCTATTTTCGTATAAATAGCATCAAAAATTGATATATATATTCTGAAATAGTCTGATCCACTTCTCTCTTAAAATTTTCAAATACCTCAAATTTCTCTAAACTGTCTGTTAATAGTAGGGTGCCCCACCATAAATAAATATCTCCAAATATCTTGACAATTACACCACAATATTTATATATATACCAAGCCTTAAATCAGTTTCGCACATTTATAGTCATTAAATGAACGATCATGTTGTACTTAATAAGCTATGACCATTTAACCATCAATAAATAATAGACTGAAAAATGGTTACAAGTGTCAGCCATAATATCCGGGCACTTTTGAATTGTTTTGAAATTAGTCTTGCTTAACCAGTCTACCGACCATTCTCCATCTGATTGACAGGCTGGGATTTCAAGACTACTCTTTTACGAAACATAACAGAAAGCTGGAACAAGAAATTGAATTTAGAAACACGCACGTTAGGCAACTCAACAACTGTTTTAAGAACCTTGTAAACTACTGCTAGTTTCATGTTCTTGCCTAACCCGAGTGTTTCAGAGATATTATTTGTACTAAACCAAAATATGCCGCTCCTAATGGTATAGTTAATGATAAAGCAATTTAAAAGATAAAATGAATGTAATTTCTAAAGCTGTGGTAATAACCAAAAAGTTAAATATTACTGCTATTCAGAAACGTCAATAATAGGTTTTTTTATGGCTGTAATAGTTGATAGATGTGTAGAGAATTTCATGTGCGATGGCTATTTATAGAGTGTTATCGTGTCGCGGGACTAGCCAGAAATCACTTTCGAGACAAGCCACTGAAGCGAGCACATTCTCCATGTCGAGTTCAACTTCCAGTAGAGAAAATTTTCGCTGCACGGGGCACTTTATCAATAGTTCCAATCCATTATCTTTCTTCAGGCCTTCCAATTTCAGCTGATCAAAAACTTTCTCCCTGGTATTCTGATATCATCTTCTGGCAGACTCAGTGCTATTATTACACTCTGCTTTATTTTCTCCAAATCTGTGACCTTTCTCCAGGCAAACAATTCTTGTTTGTAATGTTCATATGGTTTAGACTTCAAGGAAGGTGGGTTTATTTTGGTGGATATTTTAGTCTAAATTTCGGATTGCAATATTCTCACTAATATAGATTGTCTACAGACTACACAAAGTTCTTCTCTTACTCTTAAAAATAAACCACAATCTGTTACTATTTGTTAAAGCTACCTAACACTCAAGCTGACACAGAATACACTCAACCAGAACTTTATTCTGCCATAATTCTAGAGAGTACTGTATATAAAATAATAGTTATCTCCCTTGGATAAGGTATTAACAAGTATTAATATTAAAATGAATCATTAATAATCCTTATGGGTAAAATAATTATATGCTTTCATTAAAAAATCACAACTTAAACAAATTCAACCGAATGTTACTGACACTCTTCCTGTTACACACAGAATCTTGACTCAAATGAAAATATCTAAAATGTAAGTGCCCCTGTTATACTGCTTAACTCTGTTGAATGAGAATTTCCCTAATATTTGAGACTGTTCAATGCTCATGTGGTATGCAAAATGGGTACTCGGTTCATTTTGACAAATGTAGATAAATGTATAATTTTATGGTGCGATATGTTTTAAGTGAATGGAATAGAGTTTTAACTAATCATCAATGCAATACTTTGGTCATTTTATTCTATGGTCAGTTAGTGTGCAGTATGCTAGGAATGAGACTCTTGCTAGATAGCAGCATTTCTGCCTACTCCAATCATCAATAGTATAAACAAGCTAATGCCACCTATATTTAATGTGGTAAAGGTCTATAAAAAAGATCAATTTGAATTTGAATTCTAGCTTGAGTTAAGCCCTGGAAAGTAGATTTTATCCAAAAAATGCCCCACCATGGTTTGTAACTTTAAGCTTTTTGATAATATATCATATTGCGTCATTTTTCCTGTTCTTCAAGTTTGCTTTAGATTTTATAGCATTAGTGAAGGTACTATTACATGTATTATGTTATATTATAGCAAAGAGTATTGGTCAGCCTGGTATTATATCATGTATAGAACACAGTCCTGTAGATTATAGTTTATATGCTGCTGGATCATACTCTAGAACCAGTAAGTTGACTTATTCATATATTATTATCTGTATATAATATTATTTAATAGTAGAAACTATGTTTATTTTTAATTTGAAGCATAACCCCTATAGTCATGCATATAAACTGTATGTGTATTGTAGGTGATGCTTGCCTACTCGATTTCAAGTAAAAGCTTGGGAGAATGATTCTTTAAACTCCTCGTATTTTTTTATGGCAAGGTCTGTCTTACACAAAACAACATGCATTCTGCTATCACTGTAGGACTTCCAAACTGCATAGCTGTTCTAGCGATACTTCTGTGTCTACCATTACAATGATCCCTATGAATTCCTAATCATATGACTCAATAATGTGGGGGATCACGGTGGCTAAGTGGGTAAGACTCTGGCTCACTAGCCTGGAGGTCAGGTGTTCGATCCCTGCATTGACTGAGGAAGTTCATCCAGATTTTCCGGTGTGGTTCTCCCTTGTCAGTGATGCAGGACAGAGGGTCTGGCAAGAACAGCTGTCTAGTCGTTGGGATGGGACAAAAAACTGAGGTCCTGTGTACACATTGGCATGACGTAAAAGATCCCATGACAGTTGGAATTCGATATAAGAGTAGGCCGTAGTAGTGCTGCTGTCCGGGCAAAATTTCCCTCATAGCACACTGTATGGTGTATGTCCGTTTTCATTAGCCCAGTTTGGAGCAGAACAGTTGGACGTTAAACCCCATTTCATTTAAATTCATTTCTCAATAATGTGAAAACATATTAATGTCTAAATTTACCGAATTTGTTTAATTTATCTATATGTTTACAGTTGCATTATATTATGAACCAAAAGGGGAATTAGCATGCTGTTTTAAAGGTCAACAAGGGGGAGTAACTCACATCAAGTTTTCTCCAGATGGCACAAAGCTATACAGTGGAGGAAGAAAGGTATTTAATATGTTCATATATACATGAATTTATCTCAAGTAGTGAATATGTTTTGTTTACATCTCACATGCAATAAATGAAAGGACGAAAAAGAAGAACCTTTTAGGATGGGTCTCGATTGTCAATTCCTTGAAATATGGGTTAAAAAGTGGTCCTTACCTTCGCTGATTTCTAGGCATTGTATGAAAAGGCAGGTGGGCTAGAAAGTACTCTATTCCTTGTATTTCAGCCAACTTTGGGGAATGGAAATACAAGTCACAGAATGACTTTCAAAGATGACTAATGTCTTTAGGGTTCCAAAATTATAGTTTGTTTAATTATTATAAACTTTTTTCCAACATAGGATCCAGAAATATTGTGTTGGGATTTGAGGAATCCAAGTAAAATATTGCTGACAATGAAACGAGAAGTGGAGACGAATCAGAGAATTTATTTTGATTTAGACAGGTTTGTATATTAGTAACTACATATTGAACAAATGTTTTACCAAAGTATTTTATATGCCAAGTAAGGAGGTTTTTTATACGCCCACATTTTCATGTGGACGTATTATGCCGTCGCCCCTGTCCTCTACAATTTGTTTGTGGACACTCTACAGGTCACAATTTGTATCCGATTTTGACGAAACTTGAAATATAGGTCTATCTCCTAAAGATCTCGGTTCGTCTCTATAGTGGCATATATCGGACCATAACTTCATGGATTATGGCCCCTGCTTGTACGAACAATCACGTTTTTAGCTTGTGGACACTCCAGAGGTTACATTTTTTACCCAATTTTGATGAAACTTGAAATGCATGTTAATATCCCAAAGATCTTGGTTCCTTTTGATATTGGCGCATATCGGATCATAACTCCCTGAATTATGGCCCCTGATTGTACGAAAAATCGTGTTTTTAGCTTGTGGTCCCTCTAGAGGTCACAATTATACTATTCAAAAAAAGTAGGGGATATTTGATTTTGGGGGCATAATACTAAAATATGCAAATGACTACGAAAAAAGTCACTATAGAACCTAACAGAAGAAACATTTCCAGTTACATGTGACGCCCAAACGCACCAATAGCTACCGCATGGAATGCAGGTGATGCTTGGGATCATCATGGGGGTCCAACCCAAGATTTGCACGACTCTGACTTTGAATGTTACAGTCATTGTGGCATTGAATTCCAGGGTGGAAACATCAGTTTAATTGTTTTAGTGACCAGAAAACAAATTTTGATATGCGTCGGCTTACCCAAAATGAAAGGTTACGTGCCCTTGGCATGCTACAGATCGGCACAACACAGGCGGTTGTGGCGCGGACGATGAATGTTTCTCAGTCTGTCATAAGCAGGCTATGGTCCAGATACCGTGATACACAATCTGTACAGGACAGACCACGCTCAGGTCGACCAAGGGCGACAACTCAAGCCCAGGATCGATTTATCCGTACCTTGGCCTTGAGAAATCATGTCATCACAGCAAATCAGATCAGCGCTCGTCTTCAAACAGACACTGGTGTGAGAGTGAGTGGCCAGACGATTCGGAATCGACTGCATAGGGGTCACTTTCGCGCCCGACGTCCTCGCGTGATCCCTTGTTTGAGAGATCATCACATTCAGGCAAGACGTCGTTGGTGTAGGGATCGTCAACACTGGGATAATCGACGCTGGAGCAATGTGATGTTTTCAGATGAGTCAAGGTTCACTGTTGATTTTTTGGACAGACGTAGGAGGGTGTGGCGTCGTCGAAACGAGCGCTTCCAAGACGTTAACGTCATCAGACATGATCGATTTGGGGGTGGTTCTGTTATGGTGTGGGGAGGCATCACTGTTGCTGGAAGAACGGCTTTACATGTTGTTGCAGGGCTTGTTACAGGCCAGTACTACCGGGACAACATCTTGGCAGTCCATGTTGTGCCGTTCGCACGACGTCATGGCCGCCGTTTCATCTTCCAGGATGACAACGCAAGATGTCACAGGGCCAGGATCGTTACAGGTTACCTCCAACAACAGAACATCACCACATTACCTTGGCCAGCACTGAGTCTCCCCCATCGAGCATGTCTGGGACATGCTTGGACAGAGGTTACGTCAACGTCAACAACGTCCTGCCAATGTTCAAGAACTTGCTGCTGTGTTGCAACAGGAATGGGACAATCTGGACCAAAATGACCTTAGACGTCTCATTAGGAGTATGCCACGTCGGATCAATGCTTGTTTGGCAAACAGAGGAGGATTTACCCGTTACTGACTTGGTTGTGATACTGTGGTAACTTTGCTGTTTGACCCCGGGTATCATTTTACCCTTATAATGGTCAGTCTGTGCCTTACTTAGTCTAACGATCATTTGGAATAAATCGATGAATGTGAACTTCATTTCATTTTGTCATTTGTTTCTTCGTCAGTTTCATTAGGTGACTTTAATAACACTTAAAAATCAAATATCCCCTACTTTTTTTGAATAGTATATTATCTGATTTATAAAAACGTTCGAATATATCACTGTTACACCATAATGTTAGTCGAGTTCGAATTTCGTGAAAATCGGACCAAAACTGCCAGACAAAATGGCCGCCCCTCGTATGCAAATAGTGTAAACATCGGGTATATCAAGGTTGTGGACCCTCTAGAGGTCACAATTTTAATCTGATTTTGACAAAACTTGAAATACACGTTTATAATCCGAAGATCTTGGTTCCTCTCGATATTCGTGCATATCAGATCGTAACTTCCTGAGTTATGGCCCTTGATTATACGAAAAATCGCGTTTTTAGCTTGTGGTCCCTGTAGAGGTCACAATTTTTATCCAATTTAAAAAAAAATGTGTGAATATATCACCGTTACACGCTAAGATTTTGGTTCCCTTTTGTAATTGCCCATATCTGAACGTAACTTCCTGGATTATGGCCCCTGATTGTTGAATGAAGGTTGAATTCGAACTTCGGGAAAATCGAAATGAAACTGCCTGACAAAATGGACGCTCTTTGTGTGTAAAAGTATGTAATACGAAGGTTGTAGATCCTCACAATTTTTATCCGATTTTGATGAAACTTATAAAAAACATAACTTTATATCCCAAGGATCTCAGTCCCTTTTGATATTTGGCATTTCAGACTATAACTTTCTGGATTATTGCCCCTGATTGTACAAAAAATTGCTTTTGTTTTTAGCTTGTTCTCTATCCATCTCTTGGAAATGTGGGCGTATCTTGCCTGGCAGCCGCTGGTTCAGACTAGGAAAGAAGTCACAAAACTGGAAGGGAAGACGAAAATTCATAAAAATATATGGTCATTGAGATATTAAAGTTCACACCAAATTTGAATTTCCAGAAAGTTATCCTCTTAGTTGGGGTCTATTTCTAGATGGTGATGACAATTGATTCTAAGAGGTGTATGCTTTAATCCTTGAGAGTCAATTAGCAAGTGATTTATGATATAATTATAATACTAGGACACTTAGTATGGATACAATCACTTGGTTTATTGTAATGTAACGTTTCAACAAGATTTCACAAAATGTTTTTAAGCAAGTACATAATGTACAAATGCTTAGTCTTCTAAAAGACCAGACTATTTCTCAGTCATTTATATTATGTTCATGTAACTAACAGCTGTGCCTGTATTTGTTTTATAGTAGTGGAAGGTATATGATATCTGGTAATCATAATGGTAGTATAAATATATGGGATGTATTAGGTACTGATACTACACCGCAACCTATTCTAACTTATCAAGCTCATCATGATACAGTTAATGGTGTCAGGTAACAAAATATAATTTTACTTATAAATATAGTTATATTACCAACTTTTTTTTAATTCTCCAAATAACTGTAGAAAATTGAATGCTCATCAATATTTTTTGGTCAAGTACTGTCCAGTTGTTTTCTGCCATACTGTAATTCACACTTCTTGTTAGTAGCCAAACGACCACATTCACTATTTTTGAAATTAGTATATCTATGGGTAGTTAACTTATTCAAGGGAGAGAGAGAGAGAAATCGGGTTTAACGTCCACTCGACACAAACTAGGTCATTTTGGGACTAACACATGGTTCAATTTTTTTTATTTAAACAATTCGCTTGCGCGTAGGGGTCTTTAGCAGTGGGAGGAAACCGGATTACCTGGAGAAATCCCACGAGGTTGGACAGGTGACCCTACTCCTTGTCTCGTACAACCTGGGAATCGAAACCCCGCCAGTTGACTCAATGACAGACCGTGTGATACAGCGCGCGTACGTGCTAACCATGCGGCCCTCCAACCCCCCTAACTTATTCAAGGAAGGAGTGCAAAGGTTTTCAGTGATGTATAGTCTGGTTCAGTGATGGGATTTCAAAAAAAATTTTGTCGGACATTTTAATGAAAATAAAGGGACATAACTGTTATCGTTATTTAAGCAGAAGAATTCATACCACAATTAAAAATCACATATTAACTCTGGTTAATTGAAAGGACACTTTTAGCAATTTTTGGATGATCACTTTGATGCTTTGTTGCAGATTATTGTTTGCACTCTACATAAAGACTGCAACTATAAATACTATAAAACATGAAAATTAAATGTTCACATATTATATTATTGTAAAAATTGTTGGTTTTTTTTTTTTTAGTGATCTCCCTCTCCCTGTGAAGTATAAAGGTTTTTGTGTTTAAATTCTGAATCATTTTATTTCAGTTTACATCCCAGTTTACCATTATTAGCAACCTCATCTGGTCAAAGACATTATCCTGCATTAGGAGATAGTGATGATTCTGATACTGAAGATTTTACACAGACAACAGATAGTGTTGATTATAGTTTAGGACTGTGGTGGCTTGGATCTTAATAAAAATGTACGTGTATGTCGTAAAAAATTTGTTTCTTTAGTTGTTCTGAAATGACTATGAATTTCAGTATATACTTACTTATTTGAAGGGTAGGTCATATATTGTGGCAGAGAGCTAACACATGTTGTTGAATTGTAGCTCACAGACAAAGAAAATGCCTATTCTTAAACATATTTAACATTTACTTTACATGAATAAGGAACCAGTGTCTTCATTAATCTCATTGGGGCAGAAAAGTAGGTTTTTATTATATCTGGAAGGACATGAGGACACAAAATAATACTCTCAATCATAGTTACTTATGAATCAGCACCTTCATATAATAATGTCTTAATGATTTTAACATTCGTTTCTAAGAAATATTTATTCTTTGGTAATTATAAATAGGTAGACTAGATACAAACTAAGATTCATATAATGTAAGTTCATATATTTCACACCTTCTACTTGCAGGAATTTCATCATTCTGTTTGTGTTTTATTGTAACAGAATGATTCTGCTATATTAAATGTACACTGTCCATTGCGGTGGTAAAGGGTGCCAAGACGACAATGTTGTATCACTTCCTTTCCTTGGACACACCAAAAATATTTATTACACAATACAGGGTGAGGGAAATAGTCACCATGGCGATTAGATCTACAGGGATGAATTGATTCAGCTGAAAAATAAATCTGAATTTAATTTATTTGAAATTTGAAAATAGTCTAAAAAAATATGCAACTTTAAGCATTGTAATATTTATAATTTTCGTCTATCATCATTACCAATCTACACAATAATTGCCATGTAAAGTCTATCTACATCAGTCCACACAGATCTAAGTAATCAATGTAATCAATATCATCCATATATTATCTATGTGTAATACTGTAATCCATATCACCTAATGTTCCCATAACATTATATCACATGTAATCACTGCACCTAAGTCGCCATTACTCATATGTAGTTATTACCATATACATAATAATTACCACATATACAGCAGTAAGCATTGCCACCTGCATGTCTACATTACCACATTAGTAGAACATATATGTAATCGTTACCATTTCAATACATTTGAATCTACATACATCACCTTTATTTACAGTAATCAGTTTACCTGAATGTGTGGTCTTTGGTTCCAGCAGATCACATTTCTCTGTACTTGGATTAAAACACAAACCCCGACTACATCTACTGATATAGATATCTGATATAGCACATTGTATAAAATATCTACAATCATTAGGATGAGGTATATAACCACCTTTTCTTTCTTTACATTCACTTTCTGAAGATAAAAACCCATACAGAATAACAACAGCCACAGTGAACTTATGAACGATAGACTTATGTATCTGATGAAATTCTATGTTCATGTCTATGTTTATCTCACCTTTAATCAAGATATTAGTACTTTTATTTGTGACAAGAGAGGGGCATTTGGTACCACCATTGCCATACCAATTACCTCCGGACAGTTATGTGCCAATTTCTACAAAGATATTTCTATCAAGTTATATTTAATTAGATGATTAGACTGCTTATCAAAGGGGGGGGGGGGCGAATTGTTAACACAAGTCATTTAGTCAAGTGGCGTAGTTTCGATTCCCCGCTTGTGCATGACAAGGAGTGGGGTCACCTGTCCAACCTTGTGGGTCCTCCAGTTTCCTCCCACTGCCAAAAACTCATGCACAAGAGGATTATTGAAATAAAATTGAACCATGTTAGTCGCAATATGACCAGGTTTGGGTCAAGTGGATGTTAAACCCCATTTTTCCCTCTCTCTCTCTCAGAATGTTCACTCATCCAGTCAGTTTTATCAGAAAAGATACAGACTTACTTTTCAGAACATAAAGGGTATCATTAACACTGACTGAGGGTATACCACTTGCATTGCGGACTTCACATTTTATCAACGTTCCATTTAGACTATCCTCTCCGGATACAAAATATTCCCCCTTAACTGTGGTGGTACATTGATCTTTCTCTGTAACTTTGGTCAAATGGTCAAACACAATATCATGGAATAGAGATTCATATGGAAGTCTTTTGCTTAGAATCAGATTACCTGGCGGAAAACCAACGTCTGCTGAACATGTTATGTTGTTTCGTTTAGAACTGCCATTAACAAGAGTTAGTGGAAGAAGCATTTCTGGAGGTTCTGGTTTTGCTGAAACAGAAGATTTTAACTTCTTTTATAAAACAACTATACCCTGAACTCCCGTGTCAGGGTACAATTATTACATTGCTATTTCGAGGATTTTCTCCGGGTCACCAAGTTTTCTCCCACTGCAAAAGACCCCTAAGAATAAGCGAATTCTCTCTCTCTCTCTCCGATATGTAACCCACGCCCCGAAATGAAATATATAGCTGTTTTAGATTGACCCCAGGAATATGTTTTGCTAGGAAAAGGTTCTGTAGTTTATGGTGGTAAATAACTTCCTGTTTACATGTAGTACCTAAGATGATTCTAAGGCCTCTGGTTAGGATACTGTATGAACCTCTTCAGCCAAAATCATGACTGACAGCCTATCTTATCTTCTCAATTTGCAATACGACTTTCTTACGAATTACAAACTACACCCCGCTTTGCTTACCTGACACCTCTAAAAATCTTTCGGCTTCTAAATTCCTAGAACCACTGGATGCGCGACAAGCAAAAAGTCCTTTATCTGAACATTGCAGACCGTAAATCCACAGTTGGAAGGTTACATCGTATCTGGATATTTTAACTTTAGTTAGTGATCTTGATTCCAGATGTTTATTAAACCAAATGACTTTCCGTTGTCTGTCAAAGGTTAGTAGGATCTGATGAATATCAATTTGATTATCTCGTTTCATTAAAAATATCGTCTGCCATTCTTCGAAATTGATCAATCGGCATGATATGGACGCCGCTCCTTTACCAGTAGACTCGACAGAAGTTTCAATATCCATGGCTGCGGGAAGAAAACAAACGAAGAGTCACTTTCAAATGGGATTTGTTAACTCCATTTGTAAACTCCACTTAAAGATGGGTTCCCGCGTACAAACTGGGTGATTTAATGGTCATAACTTTGCTTCAAATCCTTCTCAAACATTGTAATTGCGAAGGAATGTCCTGCTATAAAAATTCGATCAAACCAGGTCATGTTTACGTCACGTGACTTACCTCTCTTGGAAGTCTGAGGAGAATTCATGGCATACATAAGACGATGTTGTCTTTAATCGCTTACTATTTATTACAAATATCGAATCCTAATTAAATTCTCGGATTATCCACTACACGCGTCTTTTTCCGTCATTTTTATCTCAGAAAGTGTGGTACGTCTAACTTTTCATAAAGTTTATCAACTTGTACATAATGTTCGCGTGTGACCTTTGATATCACGCGTGCAGAAATTCCTAATCGTCGAGCTGTTGATTAGGGGAACCCTTACATTTTTGTCCTGTAGACGCTCCATGAGTGTTTTTCGGGGAATCCAGTATTTTTCTAGTAAGATTGGATATCTCTACTTTCCATATATACCAAAATTACCATACTTTTATTGGAAATAACCACCCGATAAATACTTTTCTGGGAACGCATCTTTAAGCTCGGCTTTATCCATATTGTCTATGGGATTTTATTTTTGCTAACAGTTTGAACTTTTTATAATTTTAAGACAGAGGACAATCTTTAAAAGCGGCATCCGGTTTTATTGAGAAAGTCTACAAGTGTATGTATCCTTGTTTAAAAGAGAGGAAGCATGGATGCAATGCAACATTGAACTAAACTGCCATATTGAGGCTGAAAATGGCTGCTGTCTGTTACGGAAATTTTAAATATTTAATAAAGTGCAACTTAGGCCTATTTACTGTCCTTTAATGTTTTGATACCAGAAAACCCCATTTTAAATTCCGGCTTATCATAATCTAGATGCAGATTATTATTTCTTTTTAAAAGATAAATCTATTGGTTACCTTGGTTTTAATATGTTTAACCTACCAGTTTCACCACATTTGCCATTTACGGGATTGAAACAGAAATCCTGTGGACAGTTGATTACAGTAGGAAGCCCATGATAACATGTAATATGTTTATTACAGAAGTACGGATGTCGTAACACCATGCCGTTACCAACTTTCCTGCATATTTGATCTACAAAATAGTATACTTCTTAATCCACTATGTTTTTGAGTTTTTCCATAGCCTTTTGTGGTGGATGCTGTGAGGGTTTACGACCAGAAGAGTGTTAGAAAAACAGCTCATGTTTTTTGTCTCTGAAGCTTCAAGGGTTTTTGAGAAATGCTGTTCGAGAGCTAAATCATTTACCTTTTCAAAGATGCATCTCCGACCGTTCTACTCCTTATTTACCAATAGTTGTGCACAAAACAATGGAGATACCACACTTCTATAGATGATTATATTTTTGGAATTATATAACGTCCAACAAACAAAATCTGATAGCCTACATATCTGAGAAGGTAACTTATAATGGGGGTCTGACTGAGAAAAAGGGGGTCGTCTTATCGTTCTGATTTTCCACCGGTATATAAAATAAGCGTGCAGTGTACAGTCATCACCCTATGCAGGAATGAAATAACAATATTTAAAATCATGTATACTTTGTTACTGGAATATAGAGTGTTCTTTTTTAAATATATTTTACAAATGAGAATCAAGTGTAACCCCTCATTGTACAATTTGAAGATGCACTAATCTTAGATTTGAGTGACAAAAGTAATGATATAATTGTATGGCTATTGTTGGCCATTCTTGTGGCAGAGAGTCCAGGTTGGCGCAGATTGCAGCTTGCTAAATAATTGAGCATAAACTGTTATGATAATAAGTTATTGATCAGAATAAAATCGAAACTTTCATATTTGCAAATTCCGATATACTTAACGCCCAAAAGAACTTTTATTCCTTTCATCGCTTTACACTGTCAGTAGCCTCCATTTGGGAAGTGTAGGATTAACCTGGTGGGGACCCTGGGGCCTCGGACCTGTTGAGGCCCATCTAACTCCAGATTTACGGATGCAGTCCGTTCATTGCATTACTGATGAATGGCGGGTGGTACTGTGCTAGGTCATCTCACCTTTTTGTTTTTAAGGACTTATACAGTGGCGTCGGAAATAGTAGATTTTCCCGGGTGCCGTGCTACGACTCGGCCTGGGATGGACCCTCCCGCCAGCCCCATAGCCGATACAAGGGGGAAAAGTGATGTGGGCTCAGACTGACATTTGTTGTGGGTTGCCGTGGGAGCCGTTTCCCAGTAGACCCATTGTCGATCCCGTTACTGAGTGCTTACTCTAATACTTTGGACGATTTTCCGTTACATACACTTACCCCCAAGAACTGTTATTTCTTTAGTCGTATTATAATTTGGTATATCGAACTGAGTATTATCAACTTCACAAAGAACTTTTGTACCATTAGCCTCTAAAATGGGCGTGTACGCCGAGATTAGAACAAATCCATTAACCAGACATTCGTTAACAGTATAATGGGTTTGTACAGGAACTTGGATAAAGGTAGAACTATGCGGTGTCTTGATCTTCAAAGTCATCGTTCCCACAGGAAACCCAACGATTGCTTGGCATATGATTGGTGATTTTATTGGCTGGTTTGCGATGATCTGATCAGGTAATGTCAAGACTGGCTTCTTTGGTAACACTATAATAAAATATAAGTACGTCAATTACGATCGACCCAATCAGTGCACGAGGCAGGATGTACATGTTCTTTCTGGAGTACTTCTCTTTTGTTTGGCTAAAAATGTGTGCTGTATTTATTTTGGCTATTGCATAACACGATATGCAGCTCACGGGTGTAGTGAAGGAGGTAGTGTATGTTTACTAATTACAAAACATCCGATTCCACTCCACTTATTCTGTAAGTTCACATAGCTAACATTTCTCCTGCACTTTTTGTCTTTTATACCAAACTATCCAAGATAATTTGTACAATACAGGGAGCCTCGGTGGCTAAGTGAGTAAGACGTTAGCTCGCTAGCCTGGAGGTCGCGGGTTCGCTCCCGGTGTTGGCCGAGACAGTTCATCGAGATTTTCCATAGTGTGGTTTCCCCTTGTCAGTGGTACAGGGCGGAGGGCCTGACATGGAGAGCTGTCTAGTCGTTTGGAATGCACGGAAAACCTAGGTCCCGTGTACACATTGGCGTGCACGTAAAAGATCCCTTGGCAGGTGAAATTCGATATAAGAGTAGGCCGTTGCGCCGCTGTCCGGACAAAATTTCCTTCATAGCACACTGTTTATTTGGTTGTTGGTTTATTGCTATAGGTTTACCTACAAGAGACCCAACAAACAATTTTTGTGTAACTGCTATGGCATGTTTAATATAATAATAAAATAATGCAATAACAGACTTTACCTTTGACATGCAAAAATCCACTTGAAGAAGCTGAAACGCCATCTTTGGTGAATACGGTACATTCATATTTCCCGCTATCGCTACATCTAACTTGTATTATATTTAATACTACACTGCCACTTGTTGACGTCAGAGTGGGTATAATAATCAAATGGGCATCCTGATTGTTTATTTCTTGTATTTGTTTCGTCGATTTGATGTTTACAATAGTGTTTGATTGGTGAGTAACTGTGATCATTGACCAATTCGCAACATTAAAAAATTTACAAGACATCCTGACGGATTTTTCAAGAAAGAAAGCAACTTCATTTGATACGATTACAACTGAAAAATAAAACTTGAAGCTGAAATTTTCACAGGTGCTCGTAACGTGGAAAACATATTCAAAAATAACATTAATCTGAGTATAAGTATTGTGCATAAAGTCTGTTGAGTTCATATCCATGGATTGTGAATGGATATTTATATATAAAACTTGAAAACGTGGATAATTCAAATAGACAGCGGGGTGTCTTAAACTATAGTTGACGGCGATAGACACACAAGTTATTTGTCGAGTTGTAGAAATGGTTCCACTACTGATGTCTTCAGTCTTGCTCCAGTCACAGTAGTGGACCGTCCTAAGGCCTTCCTTTGAGCAAGTTGTGTAGTCATTTGACTACATAAAAGTTACTGGCCTATAACTCCCTTAATTTCCAATGACACTGGCCCCAAACTGTACTGTACATAGCTTCACATAGTAAACCAATTCCCATTGAAATAAAGGTGAAACCTTACCGCATAATTATATGATTTGATTAAACCCAACTGCTATGCGAAATTTCTGTTAATTTAAAATGGCCACCGAACCAGAATCACGTGATTTCATGTCACTCGAAAATGCAGAAAAACTGTTCGGTAAGATAAGATTAAGATTTCAGTGTTCCACTCTTCACTATTTGTAACATAATTACCTTTTTCCATGCAAACTGTGATGTTATGTGTTGAAAATTCTGCAAATGAACCTAATTTTACTTGCGCAAAGCCTCGAATAGTGTATTAATTGTAGCCGGTTTACCTGGCTGTTCTGGTTTCATATCTTCAACTGCTTCGCCACTTGGTCGACCAGTACCTCGGCCAATGCCGGGGTGTGTCACCGGTTTAAAAGTTTTAATTCCTGGAATCATCAACGGAACTTCGTCTGAAAATTAATATCATGAGATGATGCTACACTCCGACTGGGCTGTTTTGAGCAAGGTTGTGCATATAAACACTATATAAATTTCAGGTAAATCAGGTTATACACTCTATAAGAACGTCTACAGATTTGTATAAGTCCAAAGTAAACCAATTGCAATAACTCCTAAAGAATATGCATCATAACCAACAGTGAATATAAATTTGACTTGAAGATGAATTTAATGACTTGTTAACCACACGCCAACCAACGAACGAACGGCCGGGAGACAGACAGGGTTGACGCCAATGTTCGATCACTCTCGTTTCCGTTGATATTTTTAAAAAGTGCATCAATATCATTAGTTCCCAAATGTGTTTTGGAGTGGGGTGGAGTGTAATTTGCTTCTTGAAACAAAGAGTGGCTTTGGTGAGGAGGGTGGGGTTAAAGGACGAATAAGTATAATTTGGATACCTACTTTGCAATTTTGGCTTTTGTGGTAGTTGAAATGTTTGGGTGAAAACAAGTCTGACATACATGCATGGCAAGCAAAGAATTAAATCTGCCAACTGCAAAACAAGTTCTTCCGCTCCCGGTAAAAGATCCCCACCATTTTCTATGACTTGAATAATTGTCTTTGATTCTTGTATTAAACCCGTATCCATAAACAATAGTTCTGTCTTGGCTTTAAGACTGGTTGGGCTAACCAAAAAAATATTTTACGAAATAATAAACAGAAATATGGACAAAGTAAACATAAATGACAGGGTTGGGGCCATTTCTTGATATTATGCGTAACTGCAGGTAATCGAATGTTCTATTGCGTGCGCTTTAGATCGTAAGATCTGTCCCTATGTCAAGCGGCGTGGTTTTGAACCCAAGTTTGTACCTGACAAGGAGTGTGTTCGCCTGTCCAACGTCCTGAGTTTCTTAACCATAATATGTTAGTCCAGAGAGTATGTGTCGAGTAGACGTTACCCCCCCCCCCCCATCTCTCTCCCCCCCCTCTCCCCCTCTCTCTCTCTCCCCCTCTCTCTCTCTCGTAAATTGTTTCTTACCTGAAAGTTAAAAGCTTGGCACCGTAAAAACTTTTGGACAATGAACTTCGAAGAAAAATTTCATTAAGCTGAAATAATCACAATTAATACTCGAGCTCTGACTTTATTTTGGCCACCATTTTTTTAACAATCTCAAAATGATTGTTAAATTCGAAAATTATTAAATACGAAGACACAACACGTGACTTCATTTTAAAATTTTAATCAGTGCTAGTACATTTGAAAAACATGCGATATTCTCTGTCATCAATATTAATTATCAACAGGAGCTAAGTAAGAGGGACGCAATGACGAGCTTTGGGTCATGGTTTTGAGTTTTTGCGCCCCTTGAGTTTTTGTGTTCCCTCGCAAATGACAAAGAATCACGCGGTTTCAATGTGGTTTTCAACATTATAATCATAATCATTGTCAAATTTTCAAACATACACCGTGGGTCAGATATGCTACCACACAGCCCAATACCCCCCCCCCCCCGGCACACACACACACACACACATAATATAATATGCAAAATCAAGGATCACCACGCCCCTGATTACCAAGTTCATGTTTAAACTCACCACATGGTTTAAGGTATAAGAAACATTTATAAATCTCTCGGGATTATCTACAGACTTTTCAAGGTGGAATTCTTTATTGGTAAATTTCATAAAAACTAATGCTCTTAAAACGGCTGAAATTAAATGAATACTGTTTCATTTTATGCAGATTAGATTATCAAGGAGGCAATTTAAAAGCTGGCTGTGGGTGCATACACTGTCGTCTTATGACAAAAGCGTTTGTGGAAGTAATTACTGGGTTATGGTCGGTAATTTCTCAGTGTAAAAATGCATGGCCCACGGAATTTTTTACCTGTCATGCCTCCATACTAACATGTCCAACAGCCACAATTCAGTTAAAAGCAGATAAGAGTAAAACCTATTGTGCCTCAAAAAGAATTAAACGGCACCTCTGCTGTATGACTAGAATTCCATTCTTATGTATAGATCTAGAACTAGGTGAGCGGATTAGAATCAATCCCGTGTATAGTATTATTCCTGAGCAGTTCTTTTTTATACGCCCACATGTTCATGTGGACGTATATTGTCGTCGCCCCTGTCCGTCCGAAATATAGGTTTATATCCCAAAGATATCGGTCCCTTTCGATATTATGGATTATGGCCCCCGATTGTAAGAAAAGTCTAGATAGAGGTCACAATTTTGATCCGATTTTGATAAAACTTAAAATGTATGTTTATTACCCAAAGATCTCGGTTCTTATGTAATACCACGGTTGTGGACACTCTAGAAGTCGCAATTTTTGTCTGATTTTGATAAAACTCGAAATGCATGATTATAATCCAGGGATCTTGGTTCTTTTCGATATTTGCGCATATCGGACCGTAACTTTCTGGATTATGACCCCTGATTGTACGAAAAACCATGTTTTTAGTTTGTGGACCCTCTAGAGGTCACGACAATTTTTATCCGATTTTAAAAACCGTTTAAATGTATCACCGTTACACCCCGCTAACGGCTGAGTTTGAATTTCGTGAAAATCGAACGGACATTGCCTGACAAAATGGCCGCTCCTTGCACACAAATAGTGTAAAAGTATGTAATAAGGTCGTGGACCTCTAGAAGTCACAATTTTTATTCGATTTTGATGAAACTTAAAATACATCTTCATATCCCAAATATCTCATCCCCTTTCGATATTCGCGCATTTCAGACCATAACTTCCTTGATTATGGCCCCTGATTGTACGAAAAATCGTTTTTTTTAAAGCAGCGGCTGCTAGGCAGGATACCCCCACATTTTCGAGAGATGGATAGAGAACAAGCTAAAAAGAAAGTGATTTTCCTACAATCAAGGGCCATAATTCAGGAAATTACAATTCGATATGAGCAAAGTAATATCGAAAGGGACCGAGATCTTTTGGTTATAAACTTTGTCTGTCAGTTTTGGGCCGATTTTCACGAAATTAGAACTCAGCCGTCCCTAGGGTGTAACTGTGATATAATAATACGGTTTTTTTTTAAATCGGATAAGCTAAAAGCGCGATTTTTCGTACAATCAGGGGCCATAATTCAGGAAGTTACGGTCCGATATGCGCGAATATCGAAATGAATCGATATCTTTGGGTTATAAACTTACATTCCAAGTTTCAACCAAATCGGATAAAAATTGTGACCTCTATAGTGTCCACAAGCTAAAAACGTGATCTTTCGTACAAACAGGGGCCATAATCCATGAAGTTTCGACCCGATACATGCCAATATCGACAGCAACAGAGATCTTTTGGAGATAAACCTATATTTCAAGTTTCGTCAAAATCGGATAAGAATTGTGACCTGTAGAGTGTCCACAAACAAATTGTGGACGGACGGACGTCCGGACGGACAGGGGCGACGACAATACGTCCACATGAAAATGTGGGCGTATAAAAACTCGTGCTTTATCCATCTCTTGCAAAATGTGGACGTAGTTTTCCTGGCAACCGTTGGTTAAAAAAACCCAAAGTGGTTGTGTTGCAAGATACGTCCACACTTTGCCAGAGATGGAAAGAGAACGAGCTAAAAAAAAGGGCAATTTTTCGTACAATCAGAGGCCATATTCCTTAAAGCTAGGGTCCGATGCATGCCAATGTCGAAAGGAGTCGAGATCTTTGGGATATAAACCTATATTTCAAGTTTCGTCAAAATCGGATAAAAATTGTGATCAGTAGAGTGTCCACAAACAAATTGTGGACGAACCGGGGCGACGACAATTACGTCCACATGAAAATGTGGGCGTAAAAAAATGGTTTATGAGACTTTGTAAGGAGTTAAAATATAACTATATATTATTATCTATCCGTAACTCGGCTAACTCTGATACGATTCTACTCACGTATTTTTATTTGATTGACAGATTCAGGTGATTTATCTGAAAATAAAAACATTAAACTCGTACATAAACAGAATAAATAATTAAATTATCAACTTATTCTCATGGGTTATAAATCCAAGTATTTTCTCAGTCATCATCAACTTACAAAGTTATAAAAAAATTATTTCTGGTAGTTTTACGAAAATTCTTCAAAATATTTAGAAATTCCCATTATAATAGACAAGCCCTCGCTAAAATACTGTTTCCTGACTTCAAATGATCGTTTCACACGGGATTGTTATCTAAATCTGCCTATTGCAGGTCTTTCTTTAGGCCTGAAATGTTATATAAACTATTAATTAGACATTTATTAACATGAAAAGACCTTATATGTGTTCGATTTTCACTGGATTTTAATCCGATCTGTTGCTCAACGCTCATTGACTTTAGTAATGATGATCGAGGCTAAACCTAAAATTCAATCGCTAATATCTCGGTTCAGAGTGGAACAATTTGACTTAAATTTTCAGCATATCCTTTTTTACATTATCTAGTTTTTAACTATTATAGTGAGGGTTGTCAGCTCTTTATATAATCTTCCATAATGCCACCTTTAATCCACAATATAATGTAAAGTACTATTTAAACTCACTGCATTCCACTCAAATCGAGTAAAACTTAAGTGCATTTATTATATAAAACACTGTGTCCCTATAACGTCCTTTCGTTCTATTCTAAACGACACTATATTGTTATAAAGCAACCATAATAATCAGCATTAGGGTCGTAACTAGCTCAGAGCAACAGGGGGGGGGGGGACTAGAAGTGTTCTCAGGGGTGCATGTATCGGACCGTAACTTCATGGATTATGGTCCCTGATTGTACAAAAAATCACGTTTTTAGCTTGTGGGCACTCTAGTGGTCAATATTGTTATCCGATTTTAAAAACCGTTTAAATATATCACCGTTACACCATAATGAAGTTTGAGTTCGAATTTCGGGAAAATCGAAACGAAACCGCTCGACGAAATGGCCGCGCCTTGTACGCAAATTTAGTGTAAAAGTATGTAATACGAAGGTTGTGGACCCTAGAGGTCACAATTTTGTCTGATTTTGATGAAACTTAAAATATTATATGTTTATATCCCAAAGATCTCTTTTCCTTTCAGACCATAACTTCATGGATTATGGCCCCTGATTTTACGAAAAATCTCGTTTATTTTAGTTTGTTCTCTATCCACCTCTTGCAAAATGTAAGCGTGTCTTGCATTGCAACAGGTCGTTTTATTTTTAAAAAGAATATACTAACCCGTGCTGTATATATTGATAATATATATTGTTAACCCAATAAATACAGTCACAGCAGTAACAAGTATTAATGTTACTAGGCATGGATTTCTGGGGTTAGAGGCAACTCGAGTAGGGGTCAGTGTTGATGATGAAGATGCCACATAAAATGTCTGTTCTCCTAGGTTTGAAGATTTTTTAAAAATCACTTTCTTATGAGCAGACTTAACTTCCGTTAGCTTTTCTTGTTTCTGAAATAATTTAAACAGGGGAAATAGCATTCAACTTTTTATTTCGCTTATAAAAGTTGTTAAGAAGTTATTAAAAAAAAAACAAAAAGAAAAAAAAGAAAAAAAATAAATAATAAAATAACACCAGAGAACCACCCGCACCAAAGAATTAAATGCACTTACCTGTAGAATAGGGTAGTTTCCTTTTAAAATAACTAACAAATTTTTAAGACTCCTTAACTGGGAGTTCTAAGGAGTATATCCCGACGATAAATTTTACTTAAATCATGAAGACCCCAAAACTCAATGCCTCTAAAAACATATGTTCGATGACAAGCAGCCACAAAGAATACTGATAGCGGTATTAACGTAAATGTCTTCTATCGATTTCAAGATTCTATTACAGTGTTACGTTAAAATATACTAATACACGTACCTTAATTTTTGTATCTTCTGAATTTCCTTTGTTTAATTGTCTTTCAATATCATGCCATTGTGATATCTCCATTGCAATTTTTTCTGTGATTTTATGTAGGCCTAATGTATTGTATTATTTGAATTAATATAGAGCAATTGGAAGGAATTCACACGGATTTGCCAACTCCTAATCCAAATTAGCATTGCCGTTTTGTTTTTAGCGTGGATATATTGCTTTACGCTTGTCTCCCCAAAGCAAAATATATATAAAAAAAAGTCTACTTCCAAAAAGTGAAAAGTTTGTAGCCTAGATTTGTTATTTATATCATTACTTACCCATAAAAATAGTCGTGACCTCGGGTGACAATCTGAGTACAGAAAGTTAATCATAGGAGTAGAAATATTTGGTAGATTTAGGCAGTGGCGTACCAGGGTCTAGGTGAAGGTTCTAGCCTATGGCAGCTGTTAATTAATAATCATGCCTTTTTTTCAGATTTTATTCCTACTCAAATTTAAGTGACAACATTATTAGAACAATGCCTGTTATAAAATTTATTCAGTCCAGTTATTAAATATATTTCATTTCTTTTTTGGATTTTACATATACATATGGTTAGCACATATTGTAAAATAGGCCGAAATTATCACTACCTGTGGGGACGTCGAAAGGATCTTTGCCTCCGAGTGCTGTATACGTGAAGCCGAAATTCTCCGATGATGGCCTTTCCCTTTATTTTAATATGGTGATGTCGTAAATATCAAATCATAATGAGTAAATTTAAATAGATAAGGAGACATGTAGTTTCACAATAATCAACCGGTAGATGACAATAAACTCAACAAATCAACTTTAATCCCTTTTAAAAAGGAAATGATATATTTCAAACCTGTCCGGTTGTCGTAAATACTATACGACCCATTTCATTCACACATGGTCGGAAATTTTAAGAAATGACTCAAGAAATGGCATTTATTCATAAACTATGTGTTAGTGTTGGCCTTATTGCTCTTGCACACGCAGCCTATTCAGCAACACAGCGTAAGACACTTATTCAGATATATTTATAGGCCTAATTACAGTTTACTAAAATTAGTAATATGATGCTACCAGGGTATGAAATAAGTCTCTTAGTTATGGTAACCTCAAAATAGGTTACGCTAATCTGCACCAAATTTGAAATGGTAACCTATAGGTTACAATGCATCAATTTGCTGCCATATTTGTTTAGAGCCGACCCTCGAATTAGCCTAGGGGGATTTGGGGCCAATTAAAAGATTAGCCAGCTACCCCTAAGTTTATTAAATCAGCAGGGCCCATATCCCTAAGCCAATTTAGTGGATTATTGTTAATCCTAATATTAGGGGTTTCAGGTCAAAGTTTCAAATGACAGAAAAAATTTTATTAAAAATATTTTGTGAAAATATACATAAAATGCTACCCAAATTTTTTTATTTCATCAAAATATTCTAATTAGATCCAAAGTTATGGAATTTTAAAATCCGAGATCGACGTCAATAATGTAATCAAAATGCTCTATACCAGTCAATGCGTGGCATGGCACCAAAATAAGTGCTTTTCAGTCATATTTGAGTGACGTCATAAGCGGTATTTTCCCTTCAGAATCGCTAGTACCAATTTTAAAACTGAAATCCGCACGTTATTGTCAGCTAAAATTTATTAAAATCGTAATAATTTGAATGATAATATGTCAAATATTTATAATCTGGATGATACCTCAAGAAAGTTTTTTTATAGTTAGTCGAAATTTGGCAATTTTCAGTCATCAAAACAGATAAATCCCATTTTCTACGGGTCTACTTGTCCGATCACGTGGTATCAACAACCATAATAACCACAAAACTGTTATCTATCGTTTGATTGGTTCTATATCAAAATCCCCCGGTAACTAAGCTGCGGATTCACCAATGAAGTGAGTCGTAGCAATGGAAAATCTCAGGCCGTATGACGTCAGAGCGGTATTTTCCCGCGAGCGTCTCATGTAAACAAACGGTAATTTCGCTTACATTTCGATAATTTTTTAGCCTGAATCTTTGCAGATATTGAGATTGATATTAAACTATTCCAATACAATTGCTAGTAATGCATTTACATAAAAAAGTAATTCAGAATCGTAGATTGAAGTGGGCTATATTTCAGTCGCTGGCTGTCCGATTTCACGCTAAAGTCACGTGACCTGAAACCCCTACTAATATAGGGCCTACTCTCTACAAAATTGCAAATAACTAAAAAAAAAAATTTTTTATACAAAAATGTACAGATTGTCGTGTTCTTTCCAATGATATAAAATTCAATTGACAAAGTAACAATTATATTACTATAAATAATATTGAAAGGTCAGTTCCACTAAAATTATGACTTTTCTCTGTCATAATAAACGTGAACATGTATCTCCTAAGATTTTTTTTTTTTAAAAAAAGAACAGTGTTCAAAGTAAATATAAATATAACTTTTAAAAAGAAATATCGCCCCAAATGACCGTCACTTCATCGCTATCGGCATTTGACATTTCTGCCTTTCTTCATTGCATCGAAAATAAAAATATATAGGGCCTAGTTGAAATCTTCGACAATGTAATATTCCTCTATGTAGCTTATATTAAATCCTAAAAGTTTTGATTCAATTTAGCTTTCCAAACTCTAGAATTATTATCCGTAAGTTTTGTGGTATCGTCTGTCGGGAAACGTATCCAAGATATGGCGGCCGACAAGCTTGATCTCGACTGCTTCGCATCATAACATCCCCCAAAAATATAAATAGCTGATTTCTTCGACATTATCATGTTCTACGATATGCCTGGCAGTAAATCATAAAAAATCTGATTCCATTTCACTTTCCATGTCATAAAATTATAAGCCGTAAGTGGCAACGTGAAAATATTGGAATAATGCCAAAGTCATTGACACGGTGTGAATTTTTACCTATGACCTATTACGTAAATACCGGAAGATCCTTTGTTGAAAAGTAGGTTTTTTATTTGATAATTTGCGAATATAACATTCCTTTTCATTGGGTGTTTTATTTTTATTACTCAATCACCATTAATTTAAGAAATAAAAACAATAGAAATCAGTTGATTGATCTGGCGCTTTCGTTCGCTAAATAGGCTAATGACATTGCCATGTATGATGGGTCCGCGAGTTGATTTGCTACTACCAAATGACAGGTGCGAACTTAAGGATCTTTCAGGTATTTATTTATAATTGTAATATGTTTTAATGTAGGAGTGGAGGGAATATTTTAACTGAAACCTTTAGTTTATAAATTATAGCTCGGTGGTCGAGGACGGAAATCTGTTCGCGTGTTTCCGGGTCATGGTAACCGATGCGTAACCTGAACGACCGTTCTCGTGTTATTTCGTACCCTGGCTACTCTGTTGTCACTTTGTCAGTGATAGTTACGTACCATACTACGTAGGGTAGTTCAGCTCTGAACGTAGGTCTCATTATACTCACCCTGTACATTCAGGAACAGTCCTATTGAATCCTTGGCGAAACTGAAATCGCTTCCCAGTCAATTTTACTGCTAAACGATGAGTGTCAATCCGTGTGAACGCCTTACAATGTAAATTAACATCTCAGTGAGAAAATAAGACCTTGCTTACCTAAATCTCGTCTATCTTATAATATATGGCCGAGTTCGTAAATTTGTGTGTTACCCTAAATGTAGATTTCAATGAAGTCGGTTAGAAGATGGAGACATATTTTTTAACAGCATATTGTGTCGCTCATACTGACTCTAGCGAGCTAAGCAAGGTCTTATTTTCTCACTGAGATGTTCTTTACATTGTACAGGCTTTCACACGGATTGACACCCCACCGTTTAGCAGTAAAAAGTTACCCAGTAAAATTGACTGGGAAGAGATTTCAGTTTCGCCAAGGATTCAATATGACGGTTCCTGAATGTTTAGGGCGAGTGTTATGAGACCTACGTTCAGAGCTGAACTATACCTTGGGGTGCGGGTTAGATAAGAAATCTCATCTCTCAACCCTGTGTGTTTCGAGATAAGAGATGGTGCTATAGAGTTTCAAGTGGCAAACCCCCAACGCTAATCACATCAAGATTCAAATAAGCAAAATTGACAATTTTTTCTTCACAACAAGAGAACAACGATTGATTATTGTTATTTATAACATTAGCAATGCAAAAGCTTTTTTAAATTTTTGAGTCTGACTAAAATTGAATATACTTGTTTTCTAACCCCTCCCCCATTTAAGAAACCCAAAACAATTTCAAAATCGATTAAGAAATAAGAATGTTCTTGCACTTTTATGACCCAAAATTGATCGATTTCAGTATACACTTTTTTTTTAAATTTGCAAAAAAAGTGACCAAAGACAGTTTCTCAGCAACCATTAAACATATAGGCATCAAATTTTCAGGAAACATCCATCCAAGCATTAACTATTTATTGAAATTTTTAATTTTGGGCTATATAATTTATTTCCTTCGATATAGGAGTCTTTCTATGAGAAAATACGTTTACTTTCAGTGACGAGCGTCGTTTTTGCCTTTTCCTGATAATTTATTTTTTCAAAATATAAGAAATAAGTCGTAAATACGTTTCTGAATGTCTAAACCACGCTTGACACAAACTCTGTTTTCATCTTAATACGAAACGCACAAAGTCGTCGATGTTGGTGTTCATACAACTTCCCGAAGTCGCGGAACAAAAATGACACATTTTACGGTCAGTTTTTTTGACATTGATAAAAATAGTATCAGTGGCGCATCTAGCGAACTTTTACATTGCTAATAACATTTCTGACACATCCAACTACAATTAAGCAGAAAATCCTACCTGACAAGGGTACAATAGATTGCTTTCTCCGACATTTTAAAGTTACGTCTTTAACACATAAAGGCGGGGCCTTGTGTACAGTAGCCAATCAAAGTACTAACCTGATCTGAGTTGCGCAGGGGTACCGTAATACATCGTAGTTATGATTGCTCGTATTAATTTTAATAAAAACAATGCTTGATTTACTTTATTGTCAATATTTGCTGATAAATGAAAGTTGTTTCAGTAGACTGGGCTGTGTATGTGTAATAAGTTCTAATAGTATGAAATTAACTTATTTTTAAGATGTTACATATACATTAACAAAGAAATTAAGTTTGCCACTAAAGGCACCCAATTGTAGCTAAAATCAAGCACATCAGATGTATATCTCAACGTTTTTAGCTACGTTCTCGTAGCTAGGTGCGGGTCAGTTCATCCCACGACCGTTTCACCTTGGGCTGTTTCAACCCAACCTATTTTTTTTTTTCAGGCTGTTTCATCCCCCTTGTGATTAGAACAGCAGTTAATTAACAGTTAAATGAGTTGTACTTAGGCCGCGGTTAATTAATTGTTTGTTTCTCATGACCCGCCTGCATGTCTTTTTTCATCCGTAATAATTACGCACTTCCATAATTATTTGGTCAAATTTAGCAAGGTCACAAATTCGTCCTGTAAGACTATATTTGTTTGCCTTTAAATATGAACAATGAATTCACGCATTAAAATCGACTGTTTATCGATAAAAATGACACTAGGTGATAAGTAAAGTATGCTAGAATGTGGAAAAAAAATATGTAATGTAATGTACGTGAAACAGGAAGTTTAAAAAGCTGTATCATATCTGTCATTATAACCAAGGAATGGTTGCTGCAGCATTTTCTTTCACCAAAGATGACATACATACTTCATAAGGCACTTGTCATATGTAATTAAATTCATGGAAAGATATAAATGTCTTTAAATACCTGCTAAAATATTTTATTTACATGACTAGCACTCTGTGACAAATGTTTGGTTCCAAACCTCCGCCATGAGATAGCTTCGAACATGAGGTACCGGCTGATTGACACTACATGTACTTTAGAGTATTTTATTAACCATAACACTCTATAGACACAGTCTCAAAAGGACACAAAGGTACTAATAAATGTGATAGACAAAATTATAAAAGTATTTATATTATCACAATGCCATGTGCCGATGGGGTCAAAATTGAAGACAATTAACACACATATGTAATAAATTCTTTGGACTGAGACGTTGATAATCTAACTTCTGTTGTATCAAAAATCCAAAGGTATGCTTTTAAATATTTGTCAGAACAAACCATCAACCTGATTGGAACAGGTCATTTTGTAAACCTGTCAAAGTACGGAAAGATCATGAAGAAATGAAATGCCAAGAATGAATGAATTAACGAACGGTTAACTTAGAAGCATACCACTAATAATTTAGACCTATCATTATGATCAAGTTTCCGATGCCCGGCTATTGTGTACCACTAGTACCAGATATTTTAATCTATAAAAATGTAAATAAATTGTGAACGCCGGTTACCGTTGGGGTTTCAATGACCAAGTAACTAACATTAGTTATTGCTGAAATAGACACAGCAATAAACTCAAAAATTTTAAATTCCATCGCATTAATTAATAATTACCTCATGTAGCATGTATATTTGACAAACACAGGTCATGAGAAACCAACAATTAATTAACTGCGGCCTTATTGTTAAATAAACTGTTAAACACTTATTTATTGTTAAATAAACACGTAATGCAAGACTTGCCACAAAGATGCGAACCATCATTTGCCCGCAGACTTGTTTTTCCGCGAGTAGATAGTCGCTCGCGCACATCGTTCAAAGGATAGTTGTTACCGTACCAAACTTGTTGCCTTTTTGGTCAATATTTATACGTTTTTACAAATCAATATATTTTTTTATTAAATTACAGCGCATTAATTACTTGTTGATTAAAGGGACAATAACACTCTTGCTGGCTTGAAAGCTCCAGAAAATAAATAATATCTCTATCTAAGTACTAGATGTTTAAGTGTCCTACCTGTTGTGTAAATTAACCATTACATCCTATTTTACTTGTCCAGAGGGTTCGAAAATATTTTTAAATCGAAGTTTCATTTGAAAATGTTTACGTTAGACGTTTCAAACCATTATGTTGGAGTTTTCAAATTTTTTAAATAAGGTGTGTTAAGATGAAATTTGTATCATCAATTAATTGGAATACTGTAAAATAGTACAATTTGTTGACCAGAATAAAGATTGGGACATATTATTCAGTTACAACAAGAGTGGTATTGAGCCTTTAAGAATAAGAAGTCAATCAACATACTTATCGACTACAATAACAGTCATACCATGTGGTTCATAATCTGAGTAATTAGCACATTTAACGGTAATTTGATAATATGGTAAAAATAACCCAAACAATCATTCCGATTTTTCATAAATGATCCAGTAAGTTGCCTTTTGAGCTAATAAGCCACGTGGCTAATGAAGACGTTCTCGGCATTGTGAATCTTGGGATTTGCGCCGTGTTCAACGCTTGATCTGTACGAATTCCAGGTAGATATTAAAATAATAATTGGATCATGCATTTAATCGGTTTCGGTTTCACTGACCCAGTTGTTAGTTAAATTTAAATGTCCATTGAATATAATCCACTAATAGAACACCGAATACACAGAGAAATAATATTTTTTTCCAACAGAATCTCCAATGCCGAATCCCTATGACACGTGACATGTATGACCAAGTAGTATTTAATACAGCCATTCACCCAATACAGGGCTAGACTTACACCACAACTTGGCTCCCAAGATGGATTATCTATAGTAAGTTATCAATGGTCAGCTATGATAGAGATTAGAGACAATAGTAGTAATGAGATAATCCATCTATAAACATTAGGCAACTTAGTAAATGAATGAATGGATGTCACTTAAATACTACCCATTAACAACTATAAAATATTATTAAGTTTAAATATATATAATTACTATGTATTGTTTATTGTTACCAAGTAACCTCTAGTATATTAGAGGAAAGATTGTAGATCATAGGTAGAACCACACAGGCAGGCAAGGGACATACTGAAGGGCAGGTCTCTGATAAGTTATTTCTTAGATACTGTTCCTTATTAAGTTACTTAGCATGTGGGTCAGTATTATGTATATATATTATCATTGTTAAATATTGTTACAAAATATAAGATTATACTAAGAGAAGTGAGTTATTGAATTATTGTATGTTCAATCGTACACCCCCAACTAGATTGAACATACAACCCATCGTCGCAGGTTGGACCATAAGCAGGTCCCCTAAACCCCGGATGATACATGCATCAGTTGGAATTAGGTCAATAAACCAAGCGATGAATAAAAACTTTGCAAGTTACGTGATAGACAAAAACAAAAATTTGTGTCAAATGTATCAGCTTATTTTGGCAACAGCTTTTTCTGATAAAAAAATCCTAATTTCGATCGACTGATGAACTACTATTACGAAAATTTCGCTTTATGCATAGTCTATAACTCCCTTAATTTCCAATTACACTGACCTGACCCTTAAACTGTACTGTACATACATGTAGCTTAACATATAATAAACCAATTCCCATTGAAATAAAGGTGAAACCTTACCGCATAATTATATGATTTGATTAAACCCAACTGCTATGCGGAATTTCTGTTCATTTTAAAATGGCCGCTGAACCAGAATCATGTGATTTCATTTCACTCGAAAATACAGAAATTGTAACATAATTACTTACTTCCATACAAACTGTGAATGTGATGATATCTGTTGAAAATGTTGCAATTGAACTTAATTTTACTTGCTCAAAGCCTCGAAGAGTGTATCAATTGTAGCCGTAAATAAGAATTATCACGGCTACAAATACATGTATTGCAGCTACTCTTCTAGTTACATTTTGTCCAATTTAATCCATATAATAAAACACATTTCAAATTACAGGGCCCTTATTCACGAAAACTTAAACTAAGATACAATCGAAATTTTAAGAAATACTGCAATTCGATTGGCTGACCAGTAAAATCAATTTGCATATATCCAATTTGCATATTGGTCAGCCAATCGAATTGCAGTATTTCTTAAAATTTCGATTGTATCTTAGTTTAAGTTTTCGTTAATAAGGGCCCAGGTATGAATTCACACTTTTTTTCTTCAGTTCATCTTTTTTTCTTCAGATCATGCTTACCTGCGTCTTACTGAACAAGAATTTGCATGGCTACCATTAGATGTAAGTATAAGTGATTACACTTTTGTTAATATATTTATTTATATTATATACAGATATATGTACGTACAATGTACACTGTACATGTACCATGAATAGCTCTTGAGGTATAATAATGTGTGTTCCTTATTGATATACTTAAACAAAATGTAACAGTTCCACTGAACAGCACATTCTTTATTGCATTAAATGATGGATGGAGCTGATTACTGCAGTGTTTGTCTGAAACATGTTATGAACTTTTATTGTCTTTTTTCCAGATTATTTTACAATGTCTGTTTGGGCTTTCAATAACATATTATGGTATAATAAATATAGCTGGCCAGTTTAAAAGTATTAAAGCTAGTGCTGAAATGGAAACAAAGTAAGTTTCTCCAAACGTCTTTATAATAGTTTTATACTATACTATAAAACGAGAAATTGAGCCTACTGCCTCACAAATTTATGGGGACGCACGACTCAAAATGATTAAAAAATGTAAAAAAAAAAAATCAATTTTAAGATTATGTTTTTTGAGTTTCTTTTGTTGTGTCCTTTATCCGAGGAAATATGTATTTTTTGTCAAATAACTTATTTTTATTGTGAATAAGATCATTACATGGTATGGGGGTGTTGTTTTTCTGTTATATTTGACTGAAAATTCGGAAAAAATATGCTTTTTATACGCCCACATTGAAATGTGGTCGTATATTGTCGTCGCCCCCGTCCGTCCAGCGTCCACAATTGCTTGTGGATGCTCTAGAGGCCAAAGTTACTGCCAGAGTTATGGCCCTTGATCACTTTAAATAAAAAAAATCTTGTGGACGCTCTAGAGGCCAAAGTTAATATCTGATTCACTTTAAATTGAAATTTATACACAGTGTTTTTAAGGTCATGAGGCGAAGAAGCCTATTGATTTTCAGCTATTTCGGATAATTACTGTCAGAGTTTTGGCCCTTGAGGCCAAAGTTAATATCCGATTGACTTTAAATTTATACACAGTGTTTAAGGTCATGAGACGAAGAAGCCTATTGATTTTCGGTGATTTCCGATAATTACTGCCAGAGTTATGGCCCTTGATCACTTCAAAAAATCTTGTGGACGCTCTAGAGGCCAAAGTTAATATCAGATTGACGTTAAATTTATACACAGTGTTTAAGGTCATGAGACGAAGAAGCCTATTGATTTTCAGCGATTTCTGATAATTACTGCCAGAGTTAAGGCTCTTGTTATATTTGACAGAAAATTCGGAAAAAATATGCTTTTTATACGCCCACATTGAAATGTGGTCGTATATTGTCGTCGCCCCCGTCCGTCCAGCGTCCACAATTGCTTGTGGATGCTCTAGAGGCCAAAGTTACTGCCAGAGTTATGGCCCTTGATCACTTTGAAAAATCTTGTGGACGCTCTAGAGGCCAAAGTTAATATCCGATTGACTTCAGATTGATACACAGAGTTTAAGATCTTGAGACGAACAAGTATATTGATTTTCAATGAATTTTTATGTATGGAACAGCTAAATCCATGATACAGTATTAAAAGTTTTGTATACAAAACGTTAGCATGGGGCAGAACTTTATAAAAACCAAACAAATTCTAATGGTTTTCTGAGTTGTTGCTCTTAATCAGATTTTAGTGTATTATAAATGTTTCATTACCGAAAAAAGTAAAAATATGCGACAATTCTTGTTGACTGCCCGGACGATTTAGCTGCTGTGGGCGTATGTTTCGTTGCCTGGCAACCTATCTTTGACATCAATTTTCCAATAAAATCATCCATTGCCTGGATTATTAGGCCTGATAATGCTCCATGCAACCGCCTACCAGCAACCCTGTGTAAGGCCGGTACAGATGATTCGGGAGTTCCACAAGGATCAGTCCTTTGGCCTGTCCTTTATGTAATGTATACTAAGAAATTGGGACAACTAATCGATAAGCATGGTTTCTAGGACGACAATCTTATGCAGATGATACACAGCTGATCACAAGTTATTCCCATTCAAAAATTGTTTCATTTCCTAATTATTCTGACATCAAATTGTGTACACATGACATTAAAGATAGAATGACAAGAAATATGTTGAAATTAAATTTAATTGAATTAAGTAAATCAGAATGTATTTTATGTGGTCAAAATACACATCTGAAAAATACAAGTTCAAATGATGTGGTTGTACAAGATGTAATATTTGTACCATGAGACACTGTGAAGAGGTTAGGTGTCCTCTTGGGGTCCAATTTGAGCATGGACAGTTACATTAGTGAAAATTGGCCATATAAACACTTTATTAGCCAGGAAGCAGCGGCTAAACTTATATGTTCTTTGGTATTCTCAAGGATTGACTACTGTAACAGCTTGTTAGTAGGAACCTCTCGTGCCAATATTAAAAAACATCAACTTGTAGAAAATACTGCAGCTCGAATTCTTACCAGATCACCAAAACACTCTTATATTACTCCTGTTCTGAAATCAATCTATTGGCTGCCAATCATCTTCAAAAGTCTGTCTTTGACGTATCAGTGTGTGAATGGCTTAGCTCAAATATACTTATCTAACTTTATGTACATACAAATTCCCTCGAGTAACCTCCGGCCGAATACACATTTATCACATTCATCAGGTGGAAATTAATATCATTTGGATACGGATCGTGCTCAGTGACTGAGTGAGTGCGCCTAAACTGCGTAAAAATCTTCCAGAGATCATTAAATCATCTCAAACCCTTTCTTGTTTTACATCAAGACTTATCAAGATTAATTAAATTAATTTAATCGTATGCGCAGTGGACATTCTTCTGTACATGGAGTACGTGCGCTATATAAATGTACATATTAATAATATTATTATTATTCGTCAGGCCGAAGTTAGATTTGCACTTTCGTTTAATCTGGGGTCTTCCCTAAAACTTTGGACAGTGATTTAAGGTATTAAAAACGGTGAAAGTATTGTTCGTCTCCAAATAGTATTGTTTACATTGTAGCCATGTGGATAGCCTCGTTTGTCACGCAATTAGTTTTTCTGCAATATTCTGCTATGCACTGGTTAATTGGGCGTAATAAATTTCGTGAATCATGACGTAATGTTATGTTAACATAATTGAAACTCTGTTTAAACCAGAATTATATTGTTACACAGTTAGGTATTGGTTGTTAATAGGACTATTGACCAATCATAATTTGGAACAGAAATTTGCTTTCATTACGGCAGTGTTGAGTGGGATTAGGTCTAATCAAACGAAACACTGCGGGGAGTATGCTAAAATAGTGACCTTACGGTCATATACAATTTGTTTTTTGTCTTTTTGAAATATCGCTTGATTCGTTTGTCAAGTATAGACAGATATATATGTGACTACTACACTATTTAGTTTTTACGATTTGCTGTTCAAAAATTCATAATCCTTCTACTAGATCATGAGGTTATATTGCCGAATTAATAAAATGTTGACAAATAGTCTAGAGAGATTAATTGTATTTACCAAGAACAGCTCTTTTGGCATTTACAGTAAATTAAGCTTTTCAAATTGTGAGCTCCATTTTCGTGATTAGATACTTATTGGATAGATAGATAAATAGATAGATAACGCTAGATAGATAGATTGATAGATAGTAATAAGTATTAACATATAGATAGTAATAAGTATTAACATATAGATAGTAATAAGTATTAACATATAGATAGTAATAAGTATTAACATTTGTAGTTTTGAATGGAACATTTTTTAAACTTGAATTTTTTGATGAAATTATATAATCTGCGTTTATATTTATTTGTTTATTTCTATTTTTATTATGGCTTGCTCTTAACGGAACTGGAAACCAAGTTAATTTGGTTTCAAGTGCCATGTTACACTTTTGACTGTGTAAATAAAGCGGTTTATTTTTCGTCATTTTTGTTAAAAATCGTTATTTTTATACAAAAATGGAAATTATTTACTACTAAATGGGTCGAGTGCCACTCAATTTTTTTCTTGATCTTAATACTATAGATCATTGTCTTTTCAGTCAGCTTTCCAAAAAAATACTTAAACCCGCAGTGGGTGAGATATAGATAGAATAAAATGACATACCTAAATTGAGCTATTTTGGTACCTTGCATCACGAAGTCCCTATACCACAAACCCCTCAATGAAAGTCTATCAAACTTTCAGAATGTATATTCCCTAACCATATCTGCTACGCTATTAAGTTTCATTAATCTACTCGCCGTAGTTTAGTTAGTTAGATTGATCTAAAATTGTGGCAGTGGGGTTTGGAGGGGTTACCCATCATACATAAAAAAAATGGTGAAAATCGGTCACCCACCATGTGCCGGTCCCTGCATGGTTCTCTCGCAAATGCATTCTTAAGATGTCAAACCTGTGTGTCATTTGAGAGTTAACTTGTTAGACTGTTTATCTCTTGATAATTAACCCCTTCATAACCACCTGTGCCATGTCAGTATTTGTTTACTTTTCAGAACCTGGGAAATGCTCAGTAATCGCCAGTCATTTTATACCTTCCATCATCGAGGTAAAGCTCTATATGGAGACAGAGAACGAGTTGAACTGGAGTGAAAGTGTTGTGTGCAATCAAACTTTTCAATATTTATACAAGTGAAAGAAAACTCTGGAAATAAGCAGATTCTTTTGTGTTGAGGTTGATGGAACCTGTAGAGTGAATCAAGTCGAGCATTACCACAAAATTTGAGTGCGGCCTGAAATCTATTAGTTTGTACAATTGCAAGACAATATCTTCTAATGAGAATAACCATCAGCTCATACATTTAATTTTGCTTACTAATAATTGAAATCTGTAAAACCTGAAGAATGTATATTATGTTTACATTTTGTGGGCAGTTATTTTAAACATCAAAATGACTCATTTTTTCAAATAAATCATTAGGGAAATGGTGAAATTTTATTTTTGTCATAAGCATGGTGTATATATATATATATATATAACTACATGTATATTAATTCCATTCCAAAGGGCCACTAAAGCCTTTTTTCCTCTCCTCTTAAACTTAGGTATGTCTCTCTCATGGATTAGAGAACATGAAATTTATAGAAAAAGAATTCCTTCTTTACACTTGCCGGAGTATTTTTATAAATAATTCAGAGTATAATATATGCAAGTGGTGGCTAATCTGTCATTTATTATTACCTTGATATATGTTTTTTGTATAGTAAAGTTAGATCTACAAAGTTATAATACATGTATGTCCATTGACAAATAAAATGTTGTTATGATCTAGTTTTCTGTGGGGGTGATTGAATGGATTTGAAAATGGGTATTTGAATGTGAACATGTATATGAACAATATTTTGAGTGTGAATTGTAAATGATATCAAATAACACTTTATGCCACATGTTTTATTTGAATAACCATGTGTATGTGTCTCTTTAGATATTTAATATGTACAGGTTTATCAAAAACAATACATTTTTAAACCTATGGCTCAGAACGATTGCTTACAATAGTTGTCTATGAGACATCATGTTCATTGAAGGAATTTTTATCTAAAATATATAATTGTAAATTTAGTAAAAATATTTATAGAAAGTGTCAATTTATTGTCATTTAAAAATAAAATTATCAAGTGAAGAATTTGTTTCTGTTATCTTGTACCTTTTATTTAAATGATCTAGTTGTTCGTATGTTACAAAAAGGTAGGTTGCTAGGCAACGAAACATACACCCACAGCAGCTAAATCGCATATTTTATTTGTCGGTAATGAAACATTTATAATACACTAAAATCTGATTAAGAGTAACAACTCGGTAATTATCAGAAAATCATTAGAATTTGTTTGGCCCAAGTTACCAAATATCATTGAAAAAAAAATCATTATACTTGTTCGTCTCAAGACCTTAAACTCTGTATCAATCGAAACAAATAAATATATATATATATGGTCTCTAAATAGGTTTCTTCGTCTGATGACCTTAACTTGAGCCTCTAGAGCGTCCACAAGGACGGGGGTGATGACAATATACAACTGATTTTACAACCACATTTCAGTGTGGGAGTATAAAAACGATGTCAAGTGTACACGTTAGCTTAAAACAATAGGCTGTAGTGCCAATGTCAAATTTCCCTCATAGAACACTGTATGGCATATCCCGACTTCATTAGCTCTGATGGGGCAGAAAAATAGGTTGTTAAATTTTGCTTTATTTGTCAATCAGTCAAAACACATGATTAACATGGTAAACAGAATACATACCAGTACTTGTGAAGTTCCACATGTACAATTGCCAATCTTTACAATCTCTGGAAGGCATGCTTCCTTTGTTCTTTTTTTATCCTTCAACTTTACTTGGGGACTACTACCCAAACCCGATCATGATGGCTTTGAGTGACCACAATATCAATATAAACCAGCTTTGGGACTGATGTCAACTACCTCAATTCCAATATTAATAGATGGCACTCATTAATTACTAGCACTTTTATGTGTGTTCGAGAGCACAACATTAATATAGACACTATCCTAATGAAATCGCCTCACAAGTTCAATATTTCATTGAGTATAAATAATGTACGATTACACGTTTCCCATTATTTGAAATAACAGTACGCCAATCGTCAAGGGATGACGTCCGACGGTCTAGAGGCTAAAGTGATTATCCGACTGACTTTTATACACATTGTTTAAGGTCATGAGACGAAGACGCCTATTGATTTTCAGTGATTTCCGATAAAGTTAATATCCGATTGACTTTAAATTTATACACAGTGTTTATGGTCAGGAGATAAGAAGCCTATTGATTTTAAATGATATCCGATAATTACTGCCAGAGTTATGGTCATTGATCACTTTGAAGTATCTTGTGGACGCTCTAGAGGCTAAAGTTTAATATCAGATTCACTGAAGATTTTCGGCTAATTACTTAATGAGTTGTTACTTTTAATCAGATTTTAGTGTATTATAAATGTTTCATTACTGACAATAGAAAAAATATGCGACAACTCTTGTTGACTGCTCGGACAAATTACCTGCTGTGGGCCTATGTTTCGTTGCCTGGCAACCTATCTTTATAAATGAAATGGTGTTTAACGCCCTACTCCGAACTGGGCTAATAAAGATGGGCATATGCCATACAATGTGCTATGAGACAAATTTTGCACAGACAGCGGCACTACAACCTACTCTTCTATCGAATTCCACCTGTTTTTCGTCCCATCCGAACGACTAGACAGCTGTCCTTGTCAGGCCCTCCGTCCTGCATCACTAACAAGGGAGATCCACGCCGAACTTTTTATTAAGTATAGAACATTTAAAACCAGCGGTTGCCAGGCAGGATACGCCCACATTTTGCAAGAGATCCATAAAGAACAAGCTAAAAACAAAAACGATTATTTGTACAATCAGGTGCCATAATCCAGAAAGTTATGGTCTGAAATATAAAGATATGTTTTAATAAGTATCATCAAAATCTAAAAACCAGCGGCTGCCAGGCAGGATACGCCCACATTTTCTAGAGATGGATAGAGAACAAGCTAACAAGAAAGTGATTTTTCCTACTATCAAGGGCCATAATTCAGGAAATTACAATTCAATATACGCGAATATCAAAAGGAACTGAGATCTTTGTTATAAACTTACATAAAGCTAAAAAGAAAGTGATTTTTCCTACAATCAAGGGCCATAATTCAGGAAATTACAATTCGATATGTGCAAATATCGAAAGGAACCAAAATCTTTGGGTTATAAACTTACATTTCAAGTTTCAACAAAATCGGATAAAAATTGTGACCTCTAGGGTCCACAACCTTGATATACCATATTTTTAAGCTATTTGAGAACGAGGGGCGGCCATTTTGTCTGTCAGTTTTGGGCCGATTTTCACGAAATTCAAACTTAGCCGTCCTTAGGGTGTAACGGTGATATGTTTTTTTAAATCGGATAAAAATTATGACCTCTATAGGGTCCACAAGCTAAAAACACGATTTTTCGTACAATCAGGGGCCATAATTCAGGAAGTTACGGTCCGATATGCGCAAATATCGAAAAGAACCGAGATCTTTGGGTTATAAACTTACATTTCAAGTTTCAACAAAATCGGATCAAAATTGTGACCTCTATAGGGTCCACAACCTTGATATACCATATTTTTATGCTATTTGAGAACGAACGGCGGCCATTTTGTCTGTCAATTTTGGGCCGATTTTCACGAAATTTGAACTCAGTCGTCCTTATGGTGTAACGGTGATCTAATAATACGTTTTTTTAAATCGGATAAAAATTTTGACCTCTATAGGGTCCACAAGCTAAAAATGCCAATTTGTACAATCAGGGGCCATAATTCAGGAAGTTACGGTCCGATATGCGCGAATATCGAAATGAACCGAGATCTTTGGGTTATAAGCTTACATTTCAAGTTTCAACAAAATCGGATAAAAATTGTGACCTCTATAGGGTCCACAACCTTGATATACCATATTTTTACGCTATTTGAGAACGAAACGCAGCCATTTTGTCTGTCAATTTTAGGCCAATTTTCACGAAATTCGAACTCAGTCGTCCTTATGGTGTAACGGTGATATAATAATACGTTTTTTTAAATCGGATAAAAATTATGACCTCTATAGGGTCCACAAGCTAAAAACGCGATTTTTCGTACAATCAGGGGCCATAATTCAGGAAGTTACGGTCCGATATGCGCGATTATCGAAAGGAACCGAGATCTTTGGGTTATAAACTTACATTTCAAGATTCAACAAAATCGGATAAAAATTGTGACCTCTATAGGGTCCACAACCTTGATATACCATATTTTTACGCTATTTGAGAACGAACCGCTGCCATTTTGTCTGTCAATTTTAGGCCAATTTTCACGAAAATCGAACTCAGTCATCCTTATGGTGTAACGGTGATATAATAATACGTTTTTTTAAATCGGATAAAAATTGTGACCTCTATAGGTTCCACAAGCCAAAAACGTGATTTTTCGTACAAACAGGGGTCATAATTCATGAAGTTTCGATCCGATACATGCCAATATCGAAAGCAGCCGAGATCTTTTGGAGATACACCTATATTTCAAGTTTCGTTAAAATCGGAAAAGAATTGTGACCTGTAGAGTGTCCACAAACAAATTGTGGACGGACAGGGGCGACGGCATAATGCGTCCACATGAAAATGTGGGTGTATAGAAATGCTTATCACAGAACTTAGTTGAGGTATCTATATATATATTTGTGACTGTCGTTTGTCTGTTCGGGGTTGGCGGCTACACTAGGTCTGCCCCGAGTCTGAAATTTGGGGTATAGGGCACTCGGCAAACCTCAACAGATTCCAGTACCCTACATCTAATCTCGGCTGTATAACAAAGTCCGCCATTAGAACTACTTTCAAGTTCCCGGATTACAATGGCTTTGTCTTTCAAGTTTATCCGATTTTCTTTAGACAAGGACAAATTTGCACTGAAAATTCTTCGAACGACGCAATTTTGAGAACTTCTTTCTAAACGCGGGCAAGTTTCCCTTATAAGTAAACTGGTGCCGCATCGCAAATGTATAGGCGTAGGTACATATCACTTACTGTCACACAGCCGAGGCTAGATGTAGGATACCGGAATCTGCCGAGGTTTGCTGAGTGGGGTATAGGGGTAGCTCGGACCGGGGAGTAACATAGGCCAGGTGGCGTTAGTCTACCACTTCCGGTTTCGGAGTTATGACCCCCGAGCGAAGCCGGGTATCCTGCTAGTAATGGATATACTACTTCTGAATTTTACATTTCAATACACATACAGGTATCGTTATCAAGTTTCGTCAAAATTGGATAAAAATTGTGACCTGTGGAGTGTCCACAATCAAATTGTGGACGGACAGCGGCGACGACGACAAGATACGTCCACATGAAAATGTGGGTGTATAGAAATGCTTATCACAGAACTTAGTTGAGGTATTTATGTAATGATTGAAACTATAACCAATGTTCATCACTCTCATACAATTAGAATCAGAGTAATCATGTTCCAAAGCATTGATAAATCAAATTGTTAATTTCTGCTTAGCCTAAGCAGCAAACGCTCATCAGCAAACTTAATCAAAACATCTGTACACAAAATTTGAACATTCACCTCAATTTAATAGAAGCAGATTTGGTTATTGTTTTCCAAATGGTGTGATAATCAGTTGAACCCATTTTAATAGTCCAGTTTTCTCCGAAAATTAGGAGCTGAAAGTGGGACAATAAAAAGGTGTGGATGAACATTTATATTCAGAGAGTCATTTCAGTTACTTTGGGAAAATTTGCTCCTTCTGTAAGCAAGTACCGTAGCACATATTCCATTATATGACCCAAGAATCTAAATCTAAGATTCACATAAGCCTTGGAATTTGATTTAATTGAAGACTGACAAACACTGTTATTGACTTGTGAAAGAAACAGAATGGATTCTAAAGTTGGAAAGAATCTAAATTTAGATAAACATCAAACAGGTCCTTGATTGAAAATGAACAAATTGCAGATATTTTGAATCTTTATTTTCTCATTCACTGACAAAAGATCCACAACAATTATTGTTCAAGAATTTAAATATAGCATTATTCTTGTAAATGTACAAGCCTATATATATATACAACAAAGACATACTAAGAGTATTCTAAATCTTTTAACACCACATATACACAAAGAATATCAACAGATAATGGCATTTCTATAAAACACTAACGGTAAGTAACAATATTGTGATAATTATTGTCAACTCGACTCATAATGTTGGATCTACACTGTCCAGTTTTTGTCAGTAAATCAAGATTTTAAAATTGACCAATTGCTTAGATAACTCTCTATATGTATAAGTTATCCAATGTTCTGAACAAAATGTATAAGTATAAGTTATCCAATGTTCTGAACAAAATTTGACCTGCATTAGAGAGTTATCTAAGCAATTGGATGGATGTGCCTGCTTTCCTTGCAGTTAATAAACTTTACATAAGTCTAGTATTCAAATTCAATATATACCTAACAAAAATGAGTCAAATATTCATTTTAACGATTTCTTAATAAAAATCTCTGGAAACCCCCCCCAAAAAACAAGCCAACAGTGAGGCTGATGTCCCCCGCCGAAATCCCAAAATAACTAGAAGACACATAATAATTAATTGCACATTTATTTTTTTCAAAAGTATCGAGCAATCAAACTATACACTAAGTTTCATCACTCTCTATCAGATAGAATCAAGATTATCTTGTCCCAAAGCATCCACCAATGAAATTGATTAGCTCTGCTTAGCTTTAGCTCGAAATGTTAATCATTGAACTCAGTCAAGACATTCACCTAATGAACATCTACATCAAGTTTAAACATTCTACCTCCATTAAAAGCAGAGTTGTTATGTTCCAAAGTCTTGACTAATCAAATCGCTTATCGCTCCTTAGCCTAAGCAGAAAATTCGCACCTTCGAACTTGCTTATCTCTGCTTACCATCAGCAGACAATGTTCATCATCGAACTCCATCCAGGCATTCAAATAATGAACGCCTACACCAAGTTTGAACATTCTGTCTCAATTAGAAGGAGAGTTAGTGTGTTCCAAAGCCTTGACCAATCAAATTGCTTATCGCTCTGCTTACCATGAGCAGAACATTCTCATTATCGAACTTAGTCAAGGTATTGATGTAATGAAACTATACACTAAGTTTCATCACTCTCACTTAATTAGAACTAAAGTTATCGTGTCCCAAAGCATCAACCAATCAAATTGCTTCTCTCTGCTTACCCTACGCAGAAAATGCTCATCTTCGAACTCCATCAAGGTATTGACCTAATAAACACCTACACCAAGTTTGAACATTCTAGCTCAATTAGAAAGAGTTATTTTGTCCCAAAAAGTATGACAGACAGATAGACAGACGGACGAACGGATGAACCCATTTTAATAGTCCCCTGCTTTCTTCGAAAGGCGGGGGGATAAAAAAATCAGATGAAAACTTAACAATAATTCTCAATAATGTTATTCTGTGCTAGTGTTGTTATTAGTAGTGCCTAAATTTTTCACAATTTTTTTTATATATACAAATGGTACTACAAGAGTACAAGTGAGGTTAATTCTGTGCTAGTTTAGTTATTTCCAAAATTGTTTTCATACAAATGGTATTTTAAAAAAATTTATACAATATAACATGCAAAGATATTAGAAACAAATCTGATGAGATTCTTTCATTGGGGCAATTCACTGATACATACATTATAATTATATATGTAGTCCTAATACGTAAATTACTCGATCATACCAACCAATACTTAATACAAACGTGTGGAAGCATTAATTCATAAAAACACTGCAATCTCTTCAAAATATTCTTAAATCAAGTGATCATTATTACCAGTATTAAATCCGAATTAGTTGAAAGATCGAAAAAGGATGGCAGAAAGAACTAAAACATGGTATTTAATTCCATAATCTTTGGCAATAGGAAGAAAAGAACCAAGACAAAATCCCACCAAACAGACACGTTCTAATCTGTATCGTCAAAACCTATAACCAAATTGGTGACAGACATATGACACAAAGTCAAACAGTAGTCTAACCACCCCCTAGAAATCGAAAGGAATAATTCGGATGATTGGTATGCCAAAACTGATTTGGTCTAGTGAAAGAAGTAAACATAATCTGAAAAATAAAATTTATCAACAAAGCATAAATAAAACATTTAGAAGCTCTAATTTCTTTTAATCATCTTGGGGTGATCTTTCAATTTCTACCATTCATCATGTTATTTAGATACTATAGTCGATTAAACATTTCATGCTTCAAGTCTACATGTTTACAAGTTAATATTATCAAAAATATTTGTTTGTTTATTTCACTGGGTATCTGTTACATTGAGCAACATTCTAAGTCAATTAAATCTTTAGCCAACAACCTTTTGAATTACAGGCAAGAAGATGGCGGCTGGCACATTGATGAGAAACACAAGAATTATCTAATCTGATGACTTTAAACTGAATTCTTGGTTGACTAATCTAGGCATTAAGAGCTACATTCCCAAAGTGTAAGCTGAGGCTAAAAAGAATCTAAGGCCTAATTGCTGGTTGGACATAGGCTTTCAAATCTATCATGGGCATGATTCATCCTCTAAGAGAAAAAATTGCCCTTACAATGGCTAAACGTCCAACAAGAAACAGAATACACAAGTTTACACTGTATACAGTACTGCAACATTCTACACACTCAAAGTTCTGTGCACAATCCACAACAGATCATCTTTTGATCACACGCAGAGGATCGAATCCATGTATATAAAAAATCTTTGTAGTCTTGAATGTCATTCTTGAAAATTACAAATAAAGCCCACATCAGCCTAATTTACTATGGTTGTACAACTGTTAGTCATTGTTATTAATAATCCCAACAATCCTGTCATTATATGCCACTGATTTTGCACCTTAATTCTTTCAAATTTCGAGATACTCTAGTTCAGGTACTGCAGAAAATGAGGAATGCAGCCATATTGTATGTCTAATTTGATAAATGTGATCCTGAACGTACAATTTCTAATAAATATATAACTAAATCATACACATGAATAGCTAATTTTCCTAATAATTTCAGCTAAATAGTAAAATAATCTTTAATGACCTAAAGTATAATACAAAAGTCATTTGCAATCTTCTCAGGTTTGAGAATAGTGACTATACAAATTGAATTCTATCCATTGAGAGACTATTAAAGATACATTAGTTTAGAGTTTAATAAAGAGTTGGCCATTCTTGCTAGAATAATTCAAAAATAGATGATAAAAAAAAAAGAAAATATTGAAAATTTCAGTCAAATTACTTTATTCTGAACGGAGTTGTCACTGATGGAAGTTTAGACTAGAAACAGGCATCAACTGTGTCCGCACCGTCTACCAGAATTGCCGATCATTTGATTGACAGACGATAACTCCACCCACATGTTCTCGATTATCAAGTAACATTCTCTCAATGGCTATGGTTCTCGCTTGGTAAGCCATTTCTTGATTTAATTTTAAATGGACGATTGTTTAAATCAAGGCTGTATTCAAGCCATTCGAGGGTCTAGAGTCGATTTTGAGCTTATCATGTAAATAAATGTCTAGTTAATAATTTCTATAACATCTGAAGTCTGTTAAAGACTTGCAATAGGCAGATTTAGCTCTTGCATAATGTATGTTTAAGTTTGTTTTTATAACTTCATCATACTGCAGTATGTTTTGAGTCCAATACTTTCAGTTGGAGACTGTGTCAACTTAGAAGTTACTGCTTTTTTATGGCTTCTTAATGTTATTACCATGTGAAACATGCTCATGCTTACATATAACAATAATTAGGTCGTGTTATAGTAACAATCACTAGATCCTAAATATTAATATTATAAACAGCAAGGTATCAAAAGACATCAACTGCTGTATCTACCATTTGCATTTTAAACAGTTGACAATCAACTATTTAGAATTTATACCACAGCAGTACATTGTACCACGATTTAATATTATCTCCATATTGCACAATATACAGTAACCGTCCAATTAATAAACAAATTAACAAGCTATTGGAATTTACACATATATAAAAGAGTTATGGCACAATTTATTTTTGATTAAATTGTTGATTTCTATTTTTTGAACACGATCCGATTAATAGAACATTCTCAGGATGATAAAATGTACATTTCAAAACTGTAAAACAAGTACATGTAGAATCTAATATAATCAGAGAGCACTGAGTAATTTGTGTCAATATCAAATACAATTTTATGCATATCCGCATGAAACATTTTTTTAATTAAAAAGTTTCAATATAGCAACAGTGCTTATAATCACACCACTTAATTTTCTGTTAGGGCTAGACTTTGAAATGTAGCTTGGTATCCATATTTTGGGGTCTGGAAGATTATTATCATTATACAATAGTCTCTGCTTATAATTAATTAGTGTTTCTAGAGTTGTAAAATTTCATAATATTTAAGCTCCTTAATCCATGAAGACTGCAGATAGATAAAGATCAAAATCTTACAAAACCAATTGAACATATAGAAATACATGAACAGACCTTGCCGTAATAATCTGACCACACCTAAACGCATCTGAATGACAAATTGGAGAGCAACCTTGCACTTAACTCAAGACATGTTACAGGTCGATGAACTGCATAAGCTCTTCTTCTTGTCATATTGTCTTATCGCAAGATCTGCGAAACACATGTAATGTAAATTTAGCACTATAAATTTATAGATGATTATAGATTAATATGAGTACATGTTGATCTAACTTCTCTCTGTATCACAGTCGTATTACCCCTTTTATATTAAACCATAATACTTCTATAGGTTACATGTAATACATTTGTTGAAATAGAGGTTCCCGATTTCTCGCTCTCAACAATTTCACCGGTAAAAAAAATCCTGAAATGAACTCCTATCACACTTGTCTCTCTTTTTTTTGTGTGGAATTCAATAGGATTTCTTCAACTGTTCATACGTCATAAAGAACTGCACAATAATTAAGGAATATGAACAATTTTAAATGACCAGTTATTCCCTGTATAATCACACCATCTTTCATAACCAGCGGCTGCTAGGCAAGATACGCCCACATTTTGCAAGAGATGGATAGAGAACAAGCCAAAAAAACAAAAAACACGATTTTTCATACAAACAGGGGCCATAATCCAAGAAGTTATGGCCTGAAATGCACGAATATAGAAAGGGACTGAGATCTTCAGGATATAAAGTTTTATCAAAATCAGACAAATATTGTGACCTCTATAGGGTCCACAACCTTTGTATTACATAATTGTACACAATTTGCATACGAAGAGCGGCCATTTTATCCGACAGTTTTGGTTTGATTTTCATGAAATTCGAAATCAACCTTAATTACCGTGTAACGGTGATATACTTGAATGTTGTTTTAAATCGGATAATAATTGTTATCTCTAGAGGGACCACAAGCTAAAAACGCGATTTTTCGGACAATCAGGAGCCACACAATTCAAGAAGTTACTATCCGATATGCGCAAATATTGACAGCTACCAAGATCTTTGGGTTATAAACATGCATTTGAAGTTTCATCAAAATCAGATCAAAATTGTGAGCTCTAAAGGGTCCACAACCTTGATCTATCAATTGTTTACACTATTTGCGTAGACGGGCGGCCATTTGTCTGGCAGTTTTGGTCTGATTTTCATGAAATACTAACTCAACCAACAATACGGTGTATTGGTGACATATTCGAACATTTTTTTTAAATCAAGATAAAAATTGTGACCTCTTGAGGGACCACAAGGTAACAACGTGATTTTTCATATAATCTAGGCCCATAATTCAGTAAGTTACCATCCGCTATGTGGGAATATCGAAAGGAACCAAGATCTTTGAGTTATAAACATGCATTTTAAGTTTCATCAAAATCGGGTGAAAATTGTGACCTTTGAGAGTCCACAACCTTGAAATACCATATTTTTACACTATTAGCGAACGAGGGGCGGCCATTTTGTCCGGCAGTTTTGGTTCGATTTTCACGAAATTCTAACTCAACCATCATTAGAGTGTAACGGTGATATATTCAAACGTTTTTTTTTTAAATTGGATAAAATTTGTTACCTCTAGAGGGGCCACAAGCTTCAAACGCAATTTTTCATACGATCAAGGGCTATAATTCAGGAAGTTACAATCCGATATGCGCAAATATCGAAAGGAACCAAGATCTTTGGGTTATAAACATGTATTTCAAGTTTCATCAAAATCGGATCAAAATTGTGAGCTCTAGAGGGTCCACAACCTTGATATACCATATTTTTTACACTGTTTGTGTTCGAGGGGTGGCCATTTTGTCCGGCAGTTTCTGATTTTCATGAAATTCTAACTTAACAATCATTAAGGTGTAATGGTGATATATTCAAACTTTTTTTTAAATCGCAATAAAATTGTGACCTCCGTAGGGTCCAACCTTGATATACCATATTTTAACACTGTTTGTGTTCGAGGGGTGGCCATTTTGTCCGGCAGTTTCTAATTTTCATGAAATTCTAACTTAACCATCATTAAGGTGTAATGGTGATATATTCAAACTTTTTTTTAAATCGCAATAAAATTGTGACCTCCGTAGGGTCCACAAGCTAAATATCGTGATTTTACGTACAATCAGGGACCATAATCCATGAAGCTACGGTCCGATACATGCCAATATCGAAAGGAACAGAGATCTTAGGGAGATAAACCTATATTTCATGTTTCTTTGAAATCGGATAAAAATTGTGACCTGTAGACTGTTCACAAATAATTGTGGACGGACAGGGGCGACGACATTATACGTCCACATGAAAATGTGGGTGTATAAAAATTCAATGTTTTTGTAAAGTCTTCACACCTGCAAGTGGATATATAGGGTTAGCCATTTGTTTTAAAGGATACAATTATATTCCAAGGACCAAGTCTGAACCAAGTTGGTATAAAACCTTTATATAAAGCCATGGGACCTTCTGTTTTAACAGTCTGAAATAGAATTTATTTGATCAAACTATAAAAGCTGTGATTGCTGTGATTAGCTAACCTTGACTGTTTGACTAGTATGTATTTATATTTTCTCTGATTAGAAACATTATCAATTCTATTGTCAACTACTATGGCATAAAACAGGGATTTCACTGAAACATTTTGTCAGCTGTCAATTTTTGACATATTTGGTTTACTTTGGATTAACAAGACATTTTCCAAGAATATAATTCTTACCATTATTCAATTTTTAAACATATTTCTAAGTGTTTTTACAAATTAAAACTATAATGTTTAAGTGTATTTATTGTGTATTAAGATTTAATTCTAAATTCTACAGCTATTCAATTTCACTGCAAGTCAGTCAAGACTAAACAAAAAAGACTGTAACGACAACCCTGGCATAAAATGTGAACTATTCTTACCTGTACCAAACATTCAAATGATGAAGAGTATATAACTGGTACAACACCACTTCCTACACTAGTAGGTTTTAACTTCTCTTGATTCATCATACGAGTCTGTAAGGAAACAAAAATAGAATACTTATAGACCGATCTCAGAGAGGGTAGGAGGTATATGTATGTATATTTATTAACAGACAAAAATATTATGGTAATTGATGATATCATGGGTTGTTGTGTAATTTGTATTTTTGTGAGAAGGTAATAAATTCACAGCCAGTAAATCAAAGGAAAACCAATTTTAAAATTTAGTGGGTAAAAATGAGGGTAATTATACTGGCAGAGCGAAAAGTATTCAACATGATTTGAGATTATCAGTCGATACTAGGTTTTCATTGCACATGGACAAGAAATAGTCTGGATAACACTTTTCTTTAATTCAAAGGGTAAATGTCATGTTTAAAAGCAATTTGTATGGGTGGGGTTGGTCTATTTACATCACACATGTAATAGGGATGATGATTCTCCATTTTAGAAAAGTACAAAAAATTTTTTGGACATAAATTTACTTCATGTTTGTGATCAAATGTATCAGTCTGTAGAGTTATATCATATGTCATATATTAAAGATACATTATGGGAGATTCGATAACGAGTTGGCAGTTCTCACTATAATAGTTAAAAACTAGATAATGTAAAGGCAATTTGCTGAAAATTTCAGTCAAATTGATCCTCCATGAACTGAGAAAGCAACTGAATTTCCGCCTAGCCTTGATCATCATTACTAAAGTCAGTACGATAACCACCATAGTCTCGATTCTCCATTTAATCGTTAAATCGTGAAGGAAAGTTATGCAGTAAATCGGCTCACAATCCACTAAAGATCGCAGGCTACCGATGCCATCTAGAGTTGATTATGGTCTGGATAGGTTAATTAACACTATACGACTGGAACCGTGGAATCTCGGGTAAATAGCGTTATTATCTAATCTATGTAGAATTATTCATAAATATCATTGAATTTGGCCTAATAGCATTCAATTTGTCCTTGTATACAACTTAAATCTCAACGTGCAATTTTGATTACCAAGCGTTAATTAACTAGTGTTTAGTTTGTCGACACGTGTGTAATTATAAGCATCCCGCTTAATTTTCACGACTGTTCAATAATTAGTTGGAACGTTCATTTTCCCGAGTTGTGATTAAAATTAGTCAAGGTGTCCAATTACGCCAGGTATTCAATTCCGTTGCCGAACATCCAATTTCACATGAATTGGGCGACATTTAAAGTAGATGTATATTGTCACAGCGGAGATTTGTCGCCGATTAACACAGACAGACTAAGAATATAGTCCCAAAAATGGCGCGTTTCTGACCATGTGACTTACCGTTAAGCGCCCCTTGGAGTGGATCGAGTGCTCTATGAATGATTCATTTAGATTAACTGAAGCTGCAAGCTCATCGTATGACGTATATAATTTAAAGTTTGGATTTTATAGCAGCCAATAATTGATGGATTACATCTAAGTTATAGACGAAGATGTAATGATACGTTGTAAAAAAATTGTAAGTTGTTCATTGTTGCATACATTTTGGCCGACGTTATATGCATGTAAAGTGCGTTAGAAAAAAATCCTAACCGATACAGAATGCCGGTAAATGTTTTCCTGAGATTACCGAACTCATTTTGTTGTTATTCAAACCGGCCTGTACATTATACATGTACACGTTTTCACGGCAGCATTACTATATTACAACTCCTTCAATATAAACATTTCGTGCATGTGAAATTGGATGTTCGGCAACAGAATTGAATACCTGGCGTAATTGGACACCTTGACTAATTTTAATCACAAATCGGGAAATTGAACGGTCCAACTAATTATTGAACAGTCGTGAAAATTAAGCGGGACGCTTATAATTACACACGTGTCAACAAACTAAGCACTAGTTAATTAACGCTTGGTAATCAAAATTGCACGTTGAGATTTAAGTTGTATACAAGGACAAATTGAATGCTATTAGGCCAAATTCAAAGATATTTATGAATAATTCTACATAGATTAGATAATAACGCTATTTACCCGAGATTCCACAGTACCAGTCGTATAGTGTAATGTCTAATTCATAATTTAGATAACATTTTACGCCTAAAGAGAGACCTGCAATAGACAGATTTAGCTCTTGCATAATGTATGTTTAATTCAAATTTTAACTGAAAATATCCTCAAATATTTTGTATGAAGACCAGCTCTCAATTTCTAGATGTCATTACGATGTTTCTCATGTTTTTATTTTATGAAAAATCATCACCCATCATACTTGTATGAAGTAAGCAAGAGATGACTGGACATTTTGACCAAACATTACCATCTCACTGATAAATGCATTATGTCAAATATGTGAACATTTTGAAAAGATGTGTTATAAATTTTGTTAATTATACTTTTATTTCATAGATCTCTTAATAAATTTTGTATGATAAAGACAAATATTCTATGGTGAAATAATATAGCCAAAATAATTTGCTAGGGTACCAGGTCTTTTAAGAGCCTCAATCAGTGTTATTTCTTTTGCCAAAAAAATTCATGTGGATGGAGCTGTTTCTAGTGCCAAAATAATTTTCATTGGCCATATAAAAAAAATGTCTTGAGCCTAAATCTTTTTGGACTGAGATTAACTAGTTTTAATGCCAAAATAATTTACTTGGTCTTGAGTCTTTTATAGTGCCAAATAGTATAATGATGATGATGATGAGTGCAGAATATTGTGAATTCCATAAATGACAACTGAAAGTTTATACAATTGTACACTAAAGTTTGAAACTACCATTTCACTCATTTGTTACCGGTATCTTAAATAGCAATTTATTCATTATTTGATTAACAATATAACATGATTTCTGTGACAGCAGGTTGAATTTTTGTCATAAAACGAAGTCATAACATGTTAAATTAATTTCAGTGTGAAAATACATGTGTAATAAGATTAAAAAGTTTAAAGAGATATAGCGTTATTTAGTCACAAATATAGACTTATTTTATCTTCATATAGGACAAGGAGTTCTGGTCAGATGATGAGGGAATGTATTTTAAATTAAAGAATTCATTAGAAATGACAATTCTTTTAACCATTTATTGAACCAAGTGAAATTTTATGCAGAGTTCAGCAGAAATGGTAGTTTCAAAAAACACTAGAGATTGTCACTTTGATAGGAAAACTAACACTTGATAGATTTATCAGCTTGCGACTTAATAAGAGGGGAGACAACTTAACTACACCCACTAAAGAGGGTGCGGGCACAAAAAGTCTCCTCGTGCCTACTGCCATCCCTGTTTTTGTGGGCTTCGTTCGTGTCGGCTTTCTCCGTTTCTTCTCAGATGTCAGACATAAGCTAAACCTTAAAAATCAATCAACCAATCAAAGTAAAAAATAGTGGTCAAAGACCACTTTAATCATTCATAATTTAAATTTAAATTTTAATTTGTTTGTAATAAATAATATAATATAATTAATTTGTGATTTTATGAGTAAATTAAATTTCATAAAATGTATCCAATATGAATCGTAAGGGAAATGTGTTCTCATTCAGAATCCTTGTAATTATCCATTTAGAAAAGGTTTAATAAAACTTTTAATTATATTGGTAATTATCATATAGAGCACGACTACCGTCTAATTCATTTTTATTATCCATATGTTGCCTAAAGTGCATAGCAATGGTTAAATCCATTTTGCTTGCTACTATTTATTTTGTGGGTTATAGATATGTTCCTTGATATATGAAGTTTTAATTACAACCATTGATAAAAGACTAATAATATTACTTCCAAACTACTGAGAAAACTAAAGCTTTGCCCAAACCAATATATTTTATGAGTTGTAATTTATTTTTCCTGATTTCAAGTTTGGATGGAGGAATAAATCTCGAAGGAAAATGCCTTTTAATAAATTCAAATAAAGAAGAAAATGATGTTACTGAACATGCATGCGATAATAAACAAACTATTTTTACAATGAAGAAATTAGGTTCTTTTTGTTTAATATGAGTCTTACACAGGTTGTTAATGATTGAAATAGGATACAATCCTAATAAATTGCAGAGAAAAAAAAACTTTTCTAAATGAGAAACACTTCCCTTTACCCTTCCACAAAAGAAAACAAAAAGTTTTTAACCAAAATTTGAGATTTACATGTAAGTATAACCATGCTTAAAATCAAAATAATAGACCTCAAAAATAGTTTTCTATAATTCATACATTATTCAATACATATATATTTCTAAAGATCAAGGTATGCCATAATTGTTTTTAATGACACAAAATATAATTTACTGTATTTCGAGGAAATTTTAAATTTCAACAGGTACTTGTTATTTTTTACTTCAATGTTACAAAGTCTTTGTAACAAAAGTATAAATACTTGAATCTGCCTGATATAATTGATGATCTGTATCCAAATGCAATGAATTTATGAATGATCCCTTGGGAAAATAACATTCCATTTTAATCATCATCATGGATAGAAAAATTATCATTCTTCAGGTCGGGCAAATAATTGGCAGCATTCCAAAAGTGTATTAAACAAGCTAACAGTGCGGCTGATGTACCTCACCTCCATCCCAAAATAAGCAGATGACATTCATTAAATTACTCATTTATCTTTGTGGAAAGTATGGCACAGTCAACCTACCTATCACTCACTAACCTGAGCTGAATATATTAATTCTTCAACTTAGTCAGAGTACTGATGTAAGGACTATACACATTAGAATCAACAGTTACCATGTTCAAAGGATCAACAAATCAAATTGCTTGTCGCTGCTTCGCCTAAGAGTAAAATGCTGATCATCGAACTAAGTCAATGCATTCACATACTGACATAGGTGTCGAGCCAGGGGGGGCAATCTGACTCTTCGGGCAGACATGTAAAGTGAAAACAAAAATTATAATTTCATCTAGTTAGCAAAATAAAGTGCCTGAAATCTAATAAAACACTAATTTTACTTTTCTTTTAATTGAATACCATGAATCTGTACTGAATTGTTAATGGATTGAAACATTTTGTCTGGAGCCACTCTACTTTGAGCAACATTTTTCGGGCATCGATTATTATTTGTGAATGCAGCCGGAACAGTCTGATTTGATAGTTGTAATTCAAATTGGCATAGAGTGGGATTTCGGTTGCAAACCGATTGGAAACTTTGAAGTTGCTTAATACACGGATTAAAATAGCAGAAATACCCTGCGACGATTGATTGCTTGTTTAGGATTCTGGTAAGTCATTAAGGTAGGCTATACTGGACCACTTTGAAGTTGCTGTATTCATGGGCTGGAATAGCACGAAAACATGTTCACGGGCATTTCAGACTCTGCCCCCCCCCTAACATTCATAGAGCCTGTACGCCTATGCATACGGAAGATCTACACAAAGTCTGGGGAGTCAAAGTGGCTAAGTGGGCAAGATGCTAGATTGGTAGTCTGGAGGTCACATGTTTGATCTGAGAAAGTTGATCGGGATCTTCCATGGTTTACCTATGTCAGTGGTGCAGGATGGAGGGCCTGGCAAAGACAGCTGTCTAGTCGTTCGGATGGGATAAAAAACTCAAGGTCCTGTGTATACATTGGCATGCCCTTAAAAGATCCCTTGGCAGTTGGAATTCGATATAAGAGTAGGCCATAGTGCCGCTGAACATTCTACCTCAGGGTTATTCAGTGACCGCCCTAGACTCTTAAAACCGTTAGCCAAATTTTTAGCCAATTCAAAATTTTATTAGCCAATTCAGAAAGTTTTAGCCAAATATTTTATATCATTTTTATTCATATGTTTGTTAATTAAAAATGAAAATAAATGTGTGTGTGTGTTTGTTGTATTTTACGTCCGCTTCCACCGAGGTGATATCGCGGACAAAATAAATGTTTAATATGTACTTTTATTTTATGATCAGTAGTGGAATATCGCGTTTTATCAGTGAAATAAAAGTGTTATTCCACTGGCTAGTTGTTTTTACCTAAAATGATTGTAAAATCATAAAATAAATAGAACATTTGTCGTTTTGTCGTGAATAACATATTTTATTTCATCTCTAAGCAAGAAAACGTTTATGTTTTCACTCATGCTACGCATTCGTGAAAATATAAGTTTTCTTGCTTCTCGATGAAATAAAATATGTTATTCACTCTAAAACGACAAATATCCTCTATATATAGTACACAAGAATATTATTTTATCTCCTTGTTCATGCAAAAGTTCACATTATTGAGAGAATGAATGCAGATAACAAAAAAATGTTTATAGGACGTACTTCACAGTCAAATGATTTAATTTACTTCATCGTCATAACAGAAAAGACACGACGATTCTTTTTAAGACACCGCTGATTTGAAATTTATGTCCGGTCCATCCATTTTTATAAGCATGAGGTCATTGAGGGTTAGCTCGACGGTCTCGGTTAAAGGTCTAATTTTTGTCCACATGTTGATGAAGCCAACGAAGGACTTGCGTCCGAGATGACACGCTCACTCACGGAAGTAGATTCTGGACTAACAGTAGTCGTAGGAAGGAAAAAGGAATCTATCCTTATTTTGGGTTTACTAGTATTAGTTGTCATTAATGTGCGTTTTATTTATTTGCTGCGTAAGTAAAGAAAACTTGTAGTGAAGCGAATGTAAACAACGCAGTGCCACACAAAAGGGGCGTAACTGTGTTTTATAGTCTCCAGACTCGATCTTTCGGTCGTTTTAATGCGTAATATTGTAACATTGACTGATTTGCGACTTGTAAGATTGAGACTAGAGTAATTAATGTACTAAAAATAGACACTCCATCGAGTCGATCGAAAGAAGCGTTTAACGAGACGATTTCAAGTTTAATATTAGCAGATTTACGAAATAACACTCTCTAAAATTCATTCGCCAAATTTTTCGCCAGTATCATCACTTTATTCGCCAATAAAAATAATTGTCGCCATTGGCGAATTGGCGGATGTCTAGGGCGGTCACTGGTTATTGTGCTCTATAAAGATTGACGGACAGACAAACTCATTTTAATAGTCCCCTCCTTTCTTTGAAAGGTGGAGGACAAATGAAATTGGGTCTCCTTAAAAACAATATATGGCACACAGCGATGTTATAGATGATATTTATATCACAAGATGAATTGGATTTTTATTAACTTTTAAAGAAAAAGTACAGTCAGCCCACATATTTGAATACCTTATATTTATATATCAACGACTTTTCTTCATAACCACAATGACATCTATTCCAAAAATATTTTCTAAAATGCGTTGGAATTTCTACGCTTTAATTCACTGTATTCAACTACCAATTCACGAAATACAATAAGCCATGCAAGAATTTCATTAAGAGACCTTTCAAAACCTTCAAAAGATTTTTATTAGAAAGTACGTCTTGTCAACTGATTTAACATTTCCGTCTAAAATAACAAAGAAGTATACATCTAATAAACATAAATTTTACAGAACAGAGAACATCAAAAGGTAATTTAAGATCCAACTCCATCTTGTGATAATATTTCTTTTGATGATTTATGTCCTGCAGGGATAAAGGCATGTATTAAGATAGACCACATATTTACCTTAACAACATCTATAGGATTTGATGCTACAGCTCCTACAAATCCAGCAAAAAAACTTGCTCTAAAATAAAAAAACATAATTCATTTAATCCCAGCTTGAAGTCAACCATTTTCTTTTCAAACATTTATATCACAAATGTAAATGTAATCCTACAATTTCAAAAGCCGTAGGATTTTACGGTGACAATATAACTTTGATCAGACATTTTATAAAATTTCTAACAATAATAATGATCAGGGCATATTTAAATGATTTACAGTTCATAGCACATATAAATATACAACATGACGACTTACAAGAAATGTGTTTCTTTGGTATCCCCTAGATAACCTGATTTAATAATATGTTTTTTACACATATCATATGCTGGTAATTCTACACCTGCTACTACTGCTGCACGCTGAGCTGTTGGTCCAACTCCCTAAAAATTAATTCAAATGATTAAAGGGTTTTACAAACAAACATTAAACTGATGAAAATACAGTGGACTCTTGCAATTCCAACATTGTACAGGATTGATACAATATGCCGGATTAGACAGCATGTCGAAATACTCAATTGCCTCAATTATACAGGAAGTATTATAAATTGTACCTTTGAATAACTGAAGTTTTATTATAATGCACCCTCAAATACACAGAACCTAAAATATGGTAACGCTTTCTGTACATTCAAAATTTTATTACCTTATATCAAACAATTGCATAACAAGACACAATAACATAACAATTTACTTTGAATATATATAATCATCTAAAGTTGACTAAATACCACTTGTCATCCAAGCCTTGCGATTGGCTGACCAATTGACTGACAGGTTGTGTTTGTCCATGCACTTAAACCACTCTGAATTTTCTTTTTGCTTTAAAATGTTGGATACTGTTGTACGGCCAATTGAATACTTAACGGCTAATTCCTTCTGTGTACGTCATGAAACTTTCTCAAAATTTTCTATAATTTGCTGCTTGACATACAATGTCAAATCTGTATGGGCACGCTTTGCAGGATGATTACATATTATGAACACATTATAATTATGATGATAGTGATTCTTCAACTCGGCAATTAATTTATATACCAACAGATAATAAAATTATCAAGGTAATCAAAGACCAACACATGTTTTATGCTCACAGATAATTAGTGATTGCTTGTCGGTTAACACCCAAGATTGAAGGACGGATTATCCAATGTTAATTGTACGCAAATCGTGTGTCAGAACTGCCGATTCATGTCGTAATTCGGAATATTCAGAATCCGGATTACTCAAAACTTTTTTTTTGTTTTTCGTTGAAGTAATAAGGAAATAAATCGGGACATGAAAATGATAGATTTCACAGAATGCTGTAGTATTCAGATGTCGGAAGTGACAGAGTCCACTGTAGTATATTGTAAATGGATATAATACTAAAACTAAAAATTATATTGTTTTTTCTCTTTATGAACAATGAATAATATTACCATACAAAGTCTGACTAAATAATGATCCAGAAAAATAGGTGAATGTTGTTTCAGTAACGCAAAATATTCTTAAATTGTGCAGCTTGACCACAGAACTTTTAGTTCCTTTATTTATTAACATTCCTATATTATGATAGTAGACCTACCCTCCATAATCCTGCAAGACCTTCAGATTGATATATTTTTATAAAAGAACATAACATAGAATCAGTAGCAGCAGTATGACCACGTGCTTGCATCCGCACCTTTAAAACAAATACAGAATAACTTAAATTATGTTATAATGGAGATAAACAGGTTAAGTGTAAACAATTTATCTAATAAATCAATTCCCGTTCACCTAACAAAACAAGTTTGTTCAGATCTCATTATTTCAACAACTAAGTACAGTAATAAGAACTGTCTACTTCAATTCAATTGTAAAGAGATATTATATAGGTATAATGCTAAAAACAGTGATTACGATATAATTCTATATCATTTACAGAACACGATCAATCCCAGCTTGCTTCCATTAATGTGAAATTTTCTAAAACTAGTTCTATCTTAAGATGAAATTAGATACCTTTAATACATCTGTAGGATTGGCTATTGTACTTGATAATACTCCTGCCACTACTCCACATAATACATTAATAGCTAGTGTTTCATCTGAAATAATACAATAACACATTCATTGCTAATATTTCATCTGAAATAATGAATAAAACATTAATTTAATAGCTAATGTTTCATCTGAAATAATACTAAAAGAATGTGTCATATGAAATACTACATTAATAGGTAGTGCCTACCCCCACCCTCCTTGAATCAATAATTTATTGACACTAATTTCCAGCATAATATCAAAGACGACCTATTAACAATTATATATAAGAATGGCCTACTTTTTGGATCAGCTACAAATAATCTCTTTAAGGAATGGTAAGCTCCTATTTTTATTGTTCCATATGTGGCTTGTCGTAATAATGCTGGGGCTATACTAAAATATCAAATAAAAAAATCATAAAATATATTATCATTTAATACAAAGTCTAGATAAAAATAATATGGGCTTGTTATACACTCATTATACTGAGCAGCAGCCGAGTCCTGATTTGAGCGATATAGGAATCCCTTCCAAATCACAATTAAGTTTTGTTCATTATTCACAAAGATATGATAGACTGAAATTCCATCAATCCATGTTGTTCCCTTCTATTTTGCAAAATCTAACTGTTGGGTCTGTTTATACGATGAAATCCAAGCTGCAAGATTATCTAGCATTGATATTTTGATTTGTTAATGAAATGTTAAATAATCAAACTCAGAACATCTTAATGTGGATCAGAGAGAGAGAGAGAGAGAGAGACAGAGAGAGAGAGAGAGAAATGGGGTTTAAGGTCCACTGACACAAACTAGGTCATTTCGGGACTAACATATGGTTTAATTTTATTTCAATAATTCGCTTGCGCGTAGGGGTCTTCAGCAGTGGGAGGAAACCGGAGGACCTGGAAAAAACCCCACGAGGTTGGACAGGCGACCCTACTCCTTGTCACATACAACTGGGATTCGAAACCACGCCAGTTGACTAAATGACAGGCCTTATGATACAGCACGCAGTGCTAACCATTCGGCCATCCACCCACCCTTAATGTGGATCAAGTCGTGAGAAATTTGATATATGAAAAATGCAGTTACTTTGAAAGTGTGTGCATAATAACCAATGGATAATTTGGATTGGCCCGTTTTATATTTTTGCTATTCATTAATATTCAAGGAGACCCATATACACTATGCGTGACTAAAGGATTAACCTATATCTATAAGTGTGTGAAAACTAGTTCACAAATTTTATTTACATCGGAAGACATCATTTTGTTGATTTTAAATATCAACTATCAAGTATTTTGTACAAGTGATACTTGCTTAGCCGCTACTTACATGTAAGTAGATAAGAGTGCTAAGCAGAAAAGTCTTTATTTTCTGTGTCTTACATGTACAAGGACGTACATCAATGAGGAGCACTTTTTAGAATTTACATGAATTTGTTCATTTATATAACTTGGGAATGAGAACATAGCATTACATATCACTTCTTTATAACACTTGAGACTTTTTATAAAAGATAGCCCCAGGTCATCGCAAAGGATGAGGTGTCAAAATATTTTTTTACCCTGTCACACAAAAAGAGGTAAACCTAGCTGTTAAAAGGCTTTTACATTCTTTAAAAATTTCTCATATTTTTCATGTCTAACAGATTTGACAAACTATCATAATAAAATTGGGGCATACTCAAAAGGCAATTTGTTTAAAGAGAGAGAAATGGGGTTTAACGTCCACTCGACACAAACTAGGTCACTTTGGGACTAACATATGGTTCAATTTCATTTCAATAATTCGCTTGCGTGTAGGGGTCTTTAGCAGTAGGAGGAAACCAGAGGACCCAGAGAAAACCCATTAGACAAAATCTTAGCTGTCAAATCGGTAGACATGCAAGGTATGTCTTCGAATACAACCTTGTTTACCATATTTTCAAGCTAAAAGCTTGATTAACAGACCAGTAACTCAATTCCATTGTCAGCTGGGGAAAGCAATTTGTTTTATATACAAGACAAGAGTCCTACATAGGACTTGTACTTACCCAGAGTATAGAGCATAGAAACCTTCATCTTTAAATATCCTAATTAATGCATGGGACATGCCTCTATATTTTAATTCTGTTAATTTTACATCTATTCTTTGTCCTTGTATTTGAAGACGTGTTTTGGTGGTATCAATTGGAAATGTGCCTTAAATAACAAAAAAAACAAAAAAACATACAATTTCTGTTACAAACACTAGATAATTATGGTACTCATATGACCACTACACCATTTTCTGATCAATGACTATTCTGCATTTCAACAGTTATATGGTCACCATCACAAATTCTTGATCGACTGTGGCGAGTCCTCTTAATGTTACTACATCTCATTATCGTTCAAAATCTTTTGATTATCAATTGTTGATTATTAGAGATGTTAGGGGTTCCATTTATTTTACTTTGCAGATATCGTTCCAAAGTGAATATTCCAAAAACTCTTCACAATTCATTGAGGACAAAAAAGAAATGTTCTGTTTCAGGCAACCCCACTGACCCATTACAAAACCTGCCGACCCTTAAATTTTTTTTAGTGTCAAGAGAAATAAAAAAACTTTTTTGTTCAACGAGCGACCGTTCAGAATACTCGAAGCCTACCGGATTTGTGAAAATGCCTATATTATTTGTTGCTATAAATGAATATAAATGTCATCGTTCTTTGAATTTGCATTTACCGATCGGAATAGGCGGATATACTGTACAGAACGATTATTAAGAACTGCCATACTGTTGACGCGAGATTGCTAACTGACTGAAAATCGAGACAAGTTTCGTATAGATTTACCACTGCACATTTGAAAAGCTATAATCCTCACAACCTTCGTTCTAATAAGTAAAGGCCTGAACAATTCAATTATTTTTATCTACATGTTGATCACAAGTTAGTGTTCAATAATTCTTTGCCATTTTTGATCGCAGAACACAGGGTTATCAATTCCCAACAGAGAGTGGTGTAAATAATTTACTATCTGCTAGAAATAAAGAGTTCTTTTTATTAATGATGCCAGAACTGATGACCATCGTAATGATATATATCTCTCTCTTTCAATATTTCAAGTGAAATAACTTTGTAAACTAAACTTTACAGATAGCGAACAAATGGGCAGTAGGGAGAAACTCTGCACTTACCACATTCTGCTGTCATTGAAGCCAGACCACCATATACAAAGGGTCTCCAATCATTAGGACCCATTGTATTGGTTTTAGAGGAATGTTGTTGAAAGGATTCTTCTTCTAGTCCCTCAATGATGAGAGATAAATCCTTAATCGGTACTTCCCTTCTTTAATCTGAAATATAAAAACACAAACATCTATAGTTTGATGTTAATGCAGTTTCAAGTTTAACAGTCTCTAATAAGACTAGTAAATATAATCACTGTCCAATTTAAATAATTGAAATGATTACAACCTCGTTTATGTGAACAATATACAAATCTACACATATACATGAAAACTGTATACATTGATGTCAATACTGTTTCAAGCTAAATATTCAGTATCCTGTCTGAAATAACATCTACCTGGGTCTTTTTCAGCTTTTCACATCATTCACCCCCTCCCCAATTCAATTTTTCTGAGTGTTAAACTTCTAGAAATGAAAAATAAAGGTCTTCAGGTACAGGAAAACAAACATTTTGAAACAATCTTATTTATTCTTATAATTTAATCACCATCATTGATTAATAAGCCAAGGTATTAATGACAGTCACTAAAGATTATTTTCTTTGTAATTCCCCAAATGTATCACAATATAAATTAATTACAAGCCAAACCTATTAAAGGAATACAACTTTAAATAATATAGCGATTATCTTTTAATTATACAGTACCTGTTGTAGTGCGATACAATTTAACACTCTACATGTAGGTATAGTATGTACGTATGCATTATGTATATAACACCAAACTTTAAGTGTCGCACAAAGAGCTGCTGGCGAAAATAATTAAGTTTCCTTTTCCTTGAGTAATGGAAGCTCATTACTGGTATCAAACCTTATAAAGATTTTTAGGAGAATGTAAATCACCACATCACACTTAATGGACTTGTTGTAGGACAGAAATGTCGTGACAACAAAATGTAATTTCCAAACCAAATGTTAGATAGAGAAAAAGCTAGAGTGATTCATTATAACTAAAGTGAATGGAGCTAGTATTGATTTTCTGTAGGAAAATAGACATCCCTATATAGAACTATTACAGAATATAATCTTTAACATAGGGTCGATAATGGCTTGATAATAACCAAGATTTCAAATATCATCTGTACGAGATGGGATTGTTAAAGCAGGAAAACCAATATCTATGAATGAGCCATTGATCACTGACACCATGAGAGTGTTTCTTATTATTAGTTACAGAATTTTCAATTCAAAGTATTACATTTCAAAACTATACAGTTCACAAAATACTATATTATATACCTGTTGTACCGTACATGTACACATGTTTTTCATTTCTGCCATACAGGTCCTCGAAATATATCTCTTATTTTTACTGGTTCCCAAGTATAAAAGGGTTATTACATGTACCAGGTACATGCCTTACAAGTGACATACAAACATACAATATTGGCAACAAGATACACACCGAACAAATCATACAAGAACATAGCTCACAATTAAATAGGTACATAGATAGGCCACAGTGTATACACAGAGTAGATTATTATACGCAACCTTATACAAATGAAACTAAAACAATTTAATGGAAGCGGGTATGTGAGCGAAACCTGCACAAGTTTGTCTCAGTGATTAAATGAAAAGTCTGTAAACAAGCTCCAATTGAGAAAAAGATAGGTTGCAAGGCAACGAAACATACGCCAACAGCAGCTAAATCGTCCAGGCAGTCAACAAGTGTTGTCACATATTTTTACTTTTATCGGTAATGAAACATTTATAATACACTAAAATCTGATTAAGAGTAACAACTTATGAAGTAATTATCAGAAAACCATTAGAATTTGTTTGGTTTTTATAAAGTTCTGCCCCATGCTAACGTATACAAAACTTTTAATATCATGGATTTAGCTGTTCAAGTCATAAAAATTCATTGAAAATCAATATACCGGTACTTGTTCGTCTCAAGATCTTAAACTCTGTGTATAAATTTAAATGACCTAGTTGTTCGTATGTCACAAAAAGATAGGTTGCCAGGCAACGAAATATACGTCCACAGCAGCTAAATCGTCCAGGCAGTCAACATGAGTTGTCGCATATTTTTTTGTCGGCAATAAAACATTTATAATACACTAAAATCTGATTAAGAGTAACAACTCAGTAATTATCAGAAAATCATTAGAATTTGTTTGGCCCATGCTAACGTTTAGTATACAAAACATTTAATACCATGGATTTAGCTGTTCAAGTTACCAAATATCATTGAAAAAAAAATCAAAATACTTGTTCGTCTCAAGACCTTAAACTCTGTATGGTCTCTAAAGCAGCCACAAGTGATCAAGGGCATAACTCTGGCAGTAATTATCGAAAATGAATAGACTTCTTTGTCTCATGACCTTAAACACTGTGTATAAATTTAAAGTCAATTGAATATTAACTTTGGCCTCTAGAGCATCCACAAGATTTTTTGAAGTGATCAAGGGCTATAACTCTGGCAGTAATTATCGAAAATCAATGAAAATGAATAGACTTCTTCGTCTCATGACCGTAAATACTGTATAAATTTAAAATCAATCGGATATTAACTTTAGCCCCTATAGCGTCCACAAGATTTTTCAAAGTGATCAAGGGCCATAACTCTGGCAGTAATTATCTGAAATCGCTGAAAATCAATAGGCTTCTTCGTCTCATGACCTTAACACTGTGTATAAATTTAAAGTCAATCGGATATTAACTTTAGTCCCTAGAGCATCCACAATTACGGTCGACAGGGGCGACAACAATCTACGAACACATTTCAATGTGGGCGTATAAAAATGTATCAAAAACAGAAATTCTGAACAAAGATATAGCACAGCAGTAAACACCTGTATGTCTTATCTCCGATTGTATATTAACCAGCGGCTGCCGGGCAGGATACACCCATATTTTGCAAGAGATGGATAGAGAAAAAGCTAAAAACAAACGGGATACAAACAGGGGCAATAATCCAGAAAGTTATGGTCTGAAATTCACAAATATCAAAAGGGACTGAGATATTTGGGATATAAAGATGTGTTTAAATTTCATCGAAATCGGAAAAAAATTGTGACTCTAGAGGGTCCACAACCTTCGTATTGCATACTTTTACACAATTTGCGTACAAAGAGCGGACATGGTGAAATGGTGATATATTTAAATGGTTTTTAAAATCCGAACTAAATTACGGTGTAACGGTGATATATTCAAACGTTTTTTTAAATCGGATAAAAATTATGACCGCTATAGGGTCCACAAGCTAAAAACACGATTTTTCGTACAATCTGGGGCCATAGTTCAGAAACTTATGATCCGATACACGCTAACATCGAAAGGAACCAATATCTTTGGGTTATAAACATGAATTTCAAGTTTCATCAAAATCAGATCAAAATTGTGACCTCTAGAGGGTCCACAGATGTTATTACACTACTTGCGTACGAGGGGCGGACATTTTGTCCAGCAGTTTTAGTCCGATTTTCACGAAATACGAACTCAGCCAAAAATTACGGTGGAACGGTGATATATTCAAAGTTTTTTTTTTTTTAAATTGGATAATAATTGTGACCTCTAGAGGCACCTCAAGCTAAAAACGTGATTTTTTGTACAATCATAATTCAGGAGGTTACGGTCTGATATGCACGAATATTGAAAGGAATTGAGATCATTGGGTTATAAACCTATATTTCAAGTTTCAACAAAATCGGATAAAAATTGTGACCTCTATAGGGTCCACAAGCTACAATCAGGGGCCATAATCCATGAAGTTACAGTCCGATACATGCCAATATCGAAAGGAACCAAAGATCTTAGGGAGATAAACCTATATTTCAAGTTTCATTGAAATCGGATAAGAATTGTGACCTGTAGAGTGTCCAAAAACAATTGTGGACGGACAGGGGCAACGACAATATACGTCCACATGAAAATGTGGGCTTATAAAAATCTTAATTAATCTAATTTCTGTATTTCAAGTAACTTGTTAATCAGAAGGTGTGTTACAAATTTCATTGCAGTAAATGGAAGCTTAATCTAATTTAATTCACAATATATCTACATGAATAATTGATACTGTCACATGGATTTAATAAAAGCTTACAAAATACATATGTATAAATTGATTTTTAATCAACAGCTACTTAAAGGGTAATCCTGATAAACAATTTAATACCTACTCTGTGCACATGGGGTAGTTTTTGTCAGCTTAACAGTCATAACACTAACCTAATTAATTTTTCATGTGACCTGACGCTGAAACCTTGTGAACAAGCCAACAGTGAGGCTGATGTCCCCCGCCGAAATAGCAAAATAATTAGATGACACGTATTAATTAATAGAACATTTATTTTTTTCAAAAGTATCGAACAGTTAAACTATAGACTAAGTTTCATCACTGTCTATCAAATAGAATCAAGATTATGAAACTGATAAGCTCTGCTTGGCTTCAGCTCGAAATGTTAATCATTGAACTTAGTCAAGACATTCACCTAATGAACATCTACATCAAGTTTAAACATTCTACCTCAATTAAAAGCAGAGTTATTATGTTCCAAAGTCTTGACCAATCAATTAAATTGCTTATTGCTCCTTAGCCTTAGCAGAAAATTTTCACCATTGAACTTAGTCAAGGTAATGATATAATGAATCTATATTCGGAGTTTCATCTCTCTCAAAGTTATCATGCCCCAAAGCATCAACCAATCAGATTGCTTATCTCTGCTTACCGTAAGCATACAATGTTCATCATTGAACTCCATCAAGGCATTCACCTAATGAAAGCCTACACCAAGTTTGAACATTCTACATCAATTAGAATGTGAATTATTGTGTTCCAATGTCTCGACCAATCAAATTGCTTATCGCTCTGCTTAGCCTGAGTAGAAAATGCTCATGATTGAACTTAGTCAAGGTATTGATGTAATGAAACTATACACCAAGTTTCATCAATCTCACTTAATTAGAACTAAAGTTATCGTGTCCGAAAGCATCAACCAATCAAATTGCTTATCTCTGCTTACCCTAAGCGGAAAATGCTCATCTTCGAACTCCATCAAGGCATTGACCTAATCAACACATACACCAAGTTTGAACATTCTAGCTCAATTAGGCAGAGAGTTATCGTGCCCCAAAGTATCAACCAATCAAATTGCTTATCTCTGCTTACCCTAAGCGGAAAATGCTCATCTTCGAACTCCATCAAGGCATTGACCTAATAAACACATACACCAAGTTTGAACATTCTAGCTCAATTAGGAAGAGAGTTATTGTGTCCCAAAAAGTGTGACGGACAGACAGACGGACAGACAGACAGACAGACGGACGAACCCATTTTAATAGTCCCCTGCTTTCTTCGAAAGGCGGGGGACAAAAAAAAATGTGTAGATATTGGTTAATGTATTCCTGTTAGATCTTATGGGACAGTGGGACCAACTGTAAAAATATAAAGCACAAAGTACATTGAAGGAAATCAATCAACCTGATCAGTTTTAGGTTAATAAATCAAAAATATATACCAGTAGACTAAAGTTTAATTCAACATGATATGGTTCACTGAGAAACTGACGTATGAATTATATACATGTAGGAATTGAATAGATCAACTCTTATACATTGTACTATACAAGTTTTATAAACTATTTTGCGTACCAGTAATAAACAGTACATGTATATTGTGAGCGACTTCATTATAAAGAAGTTCTACATGTACATCATACACTGTACAATTCCACCATAATCTTAAAAATGAAATAGAAGTTTTAATGACCTACTTTTCTGCTCCAACTGGGCTAACGAGGTGGGGCATACATGTACACCATGCAGTGACCCATGATATAAATTTTTGCCCAAACAGTGACGATATTGCCTAGACTCTTAGTTTGAATTTAAAGTAGCCAAGTCTTACCGGGAAAAGATGGGCTTCTGACATCCAATATTTAAAGATACATTATGGGAGATAAGATAAAGAGATGGCAGTTCTCGCTATAATAGTTAAAAACTAGATAGTGTAAAGGTAATTTGCTGAAAATTTCAGTCAAATTGATCCACTATAAGCCGAGAAAGAAGCGGGTAAGTTTTTGCATAGTCTCGGTCATCATTACTAAAATCATTAATATAAACAGCATAGTCTTGATTATCCACTTTTTTTGATTTAATTAACATTTGCCGTTAGCGGCATATAGGAATCTAATCCAGCCAACATCGAAGGCTAGCCTTGACATCGAGAGTTTATTATGGCCTGGATAAGTTAATTAATGTCTAATTGATAATTTAGATAACATTATTAGTTAAATTGATTACGTAACATTTCCTGCTACCTTAAAATTAGCGGAATTGATTATCATGTCTTCCCTAATATTTCTTTTATTGAAGATTTCACTAAATACTATGTTTGACAAATAAGTATATCATGTATTATATTCTCCTGTTTCTTACATCAGAAAACAGGCATTAACATTCAAATTATTAAAACCACATGACCCAATCCAGAGTAATGTAATTATTAAAGAATGTAAATAAGACCAGCGGTTGCCAGGCCTGATACGCCCACTTTTTGCAAGAGATGGATAGAGAACAAGCTAAAAAAAAAAAAAAAAGTACAAGAGCATCGCTAACACTGCAATATACGTCCACATTCCTACTTTGATTGATATGGTACTTTTTAAAATGAAGAGAATGAAATATGAAATGACTGTAATATGACAAGAGGCAAAGAAGGCTAAGCGTTGGGTTTGTTTTGCCAAATTTACAGACAAAATATTAACAAAAAAGTGGGCGTGACACTGCCCCAGAGGGTTGGGGCATGCACCATAGTAAATAGTTGCTGTCTTTACGGTAAGGAATAGATATGCAAAGTTCCAAGATGATCCATTCAGAATTGCAGCTTATAAGTTATAGACGATAAATACAAAAATTGGGCGTGGCTCTACCCCTGGGGGGTGGGAAATGCAGTTGTCATCCTTAGGCTATAAGGAATATATATTCCAAGTTCAAAGACGACCCATTAAATTCTTGGCCTGTAGGCAACACACATAGACACATAGAAACAAGTGGTTGCCATGCAAGATATACCCACATTTTGCAAGAGATGGACAGAGAATGAGCTAAAAAAAATTGATTTTTTTGTACAATCAGGGGCCATAATCCAGGAAGATATGGTCTGTTAGGCGCGAATATTGAAAGGAACCAAGATCTTCGGGTTATGAACATACATTTCAAGTTTCATCAAAATCGGATAAAAATTGTGACCTCTTAGAGGGGTCACAACCTTTGTATTAAATACTTTTACACAATTTACGTACAAAGAGCGGCCATTTTGTTGGGCAGTTCCATTTCAATTTTCCCGAATTTCGAATTCAACCTTCATTATGGTGGAAAGGTGATATTTAAACGGTTTTTAAAATCCGAAAAAAAATTGTGACCTCTAGAGAATCTGCAAGCTAAAAATGTGATTTTTCGAACAATCAGGGGTCATAATCCAGGAAGTTACGTTCGGATATGCGCGATAATCAACAGGAACTAAGACCTTAGTGTGTAACGGATAAAAACTGTGACCTCTAAGTTTGTACAGTCAAGGGCCATAATTCAGGAAGATGCGATCATTATGGTGGAAAGGTGATATTTTAACGGTTTTTAAAATCCTAAAAGAAATTGTGACCTCTATATAATCTGCAAGCTAAAAATGTGATTTTTCGAACAATCAGGGGTCATAATCCAGGAAGTTACGTTCGGATATGCGCGATAATCAAAAGGAACCAAGATCTTAGTGTGTAACGGATAAAAACTGTGACCTCTAATTTTGTACAGTCAAGGGCCATAATTCAGGAAGATACGATCTGATAAGCGCAAATATCGAAAGAAACCAAGATCTGTGGGTTTATAAACATGCATTTCAAGTTTCATCAAAATTAGAAGAAAATTGTGACCTCTAGAGGATCCACAACATTCACATACCATATTTTTACACTATTTGAGTACGAGGAGCGGCCATTTTGGCTGTCAGTTTTGGTCCTATTTTTACGAAATTTGAACTCAACCATCCTTAGGGTGTAACAGTGATATATTCAAACGTTTTTTAAAATTATGACCGCTTCGTGTAGTGTAGACCATCGAAAGTATAAAAAGAAACGAAATATAGATCTGTATTCTTATTAGATTGTTGATATACCAGTAACCGCCCTAGACTCTTAAAACCTTTAGCAATATCAAAATTTTATTAGCTAATTCAGAAATTTGAAGCCAAATATTATATTTCTATTCATGTGTTTGTTAATGAAAAATAAATATTGAATATGCATTTATTCAATGCACAAGAGTTTTATTTCATTCCTTAAACTCTCCGAAAGTTCACATTTGCGAGGATGCAGGCAACCAAAAATGAGATTCTGTCACACAAGTGTCACTCGTACACTCCTCATCACATCAAACAGATTCACATTGTCGCCGTCAGTAATATTCTAGAAGAAGTAGAAGTTGTATCTGCCGTTTCGTTAATAATGTGCTTTGCGGATGACGGTAGTAAAAATGCATAACCATTGACTAATTTGCCACTTGCAAGATTGAGACTAGAGTCAATTAATGTACTAAAAATAGACACTACATTGAGTCAATCGAAAGAAGTGTTGAACTAGACAATTTTAAGATTAAAATTATAAGTTTTTCGAAAATACCTTCTAAAATTCATTCAAAAAAGAATTATTGATATTTGGCAAATTGACGAATGTCTAGTGCGGTAACTGACATACCATATATTTACACTATTTGTGTACGAGGGGCAACCATTTTGGTCCGATTTTCACAGGGAACACAAGCTAAAAATGAGATTTTTCGTACAATCAAGGGCCATAATTCAGGAACCATATGGAAAGGAACCAAGATCTTTGGGTTATAAACATATATTTCAAGTTTCATCAAAATCGGATCAAAATTGTGGCCTCTAGAGGGACCACAACCTTGATATACCACATATTTACACTATTTGCGTCTGAGGGGAGGCCATTTTGTCCGACAGTTTTGGGCCGATTTTCATGCCATACGAGCTAAACCGACATTACGGTGTAATAGAGATATATTTGAAAGGTTGTTTTTTTTAAATCCGATATGCACGAATATCGAAAGGAACCAAGATTTTGTGTTATAAACATGTATTTCAAAATTCATCAAAATCGGATCAAAATTGTGACCGCTAGAGGGTTCACAACCTTGATAAACCATTTGCGTACGAGGGACAGTTTTGGTCCAATTCTTTACAAATTCGAACTCAACAGTGGATCAATTTCGAGTTGCGTAAAACTACGCAGACATTCAAAATTTGTGTGTTTTTCCTCTCTACATCTGCGTGATTTAGAGTCTCTCAAACTACTCAATAGAAGCAAGTAAAATCATTACGTGAACCCTATTTTAAGCGTCCTTATTTCATTGATACTGTATTTATTCTAAGGTAATATAAGTTGATCAGATTATAATATTTTTTATTCTTATTTAAACTATTAAAGACAAATGGTAAATCTAATTACCTAATCTAATTCCTATTCAAAATGTCTCACTGCCAAATTTTCTTGCAGACAAGTACAATATAATACCAGGAAATCAAATGGTAATACCAGCTTGGCAATCTTCCAATAATTATTCTACAACGATTCAGCATGTCAATGATGAACTTTCGTAAGGTAGAATACTACAATGTACTGAAAGTACATGTAGGTGAAAAGCTGATCTAAGGTACATGACTACATGCAGGACTTGACGAACCTCATGCATAATTAGGCCCATTCTTGTCTTAAGACTGTTTACAAGCTTTCGATAAAAGGAGCAATTTGTATGTTTTTTCTCTCAAAACCTGTGTTTGGCAAGAGCATTGGCAATAACACGAAGCAAAGTTGTCATGTCCAGCAAATGTATACCGTTTACATATTGCTAACACATATAATTCCATCTTTTGTATGATTGTTTCAAGTCTTTTGTTATTTTTCAGAAATATTCAGCTTTCTGATGATCTTTTGTGGTCTAAACTCTAAGTGGAGTGAACTCTGTACGATTACCTCCCTTTGCTAAATTGCTAATGGAACATTGCATGACCTTTCTATCACAGAATATACTTTTAAAGGACCTAAGTCCGTAACTCAAAATCATCCAAAATCTTCGACATCGAAAACACGAATTATTGGTCAATTTAAATCAACATTGATGATGTAAACTTACCGGGAAAAGATGAGCTTCTGATATCCGATATTTAAGATAAAATAATTTTTTTAACATTGGTACACGAATTGTGTACCATAATGCGCTTCAGCCCCAGTTGTATTGAGAGACTCGAGGGACGAGGCTAGACACATTGCACCAAATCAAATGGAGTTATGTAGACTAGAATAACTAGACGCTAGAAATTTGCACTCGCTTGAGACTGCTGACTTATTTCGCCGAACATAACTGATTTGACATTGGAGTAAAAACGGAAACCATTGAATGTAATTCAGTTTATATACATTCATATTACAGTATTATATGCGTTGCGACCCACTTTTGTGAATTTCTAGGTCCCAAATGTTAGCGATTTAGCTCCTTTAAACATGATACTTTTTGAATTTGTTTTTAATCCTAAGTTATATTTGTCTGGTCTGTTATTACTGTAATGGTTTTAGAAGTGCAAAAGTGTTATTTTTGAATTGCTGTTTAGATTTGCTTCAGTTTGATATGTTGAATGATGACATTTGTTCAGTTTTTAGGTTTTTTTGGTTTGCGATAAAATAGTTTGTTAATTCCGGAATTTTGTGTCATTGACCCCTGTGACCTTTCAGTGTATTTTAATTTTCTCTATATAAAATTTTAGACAAAAAAGTACCCCGATGTACCGAACATAAATGTTCATATCTTGGCTTCTAATTAAGATATCTTCAATCTGAAAACAGTTTTATGCTATTTAAATGTAGCTTTATCAAATAATATAGGCTTATTTATAAATAAATGAATTTTGCATTCGTAGCCCGAATAGTAATACATTTAGAAGTCTAAATAAGTACAGTGAAAAGTAAATAAATGGTACAATTTCCCCATTGATAACTTTTAGAGAACAGAGTGATATATTCTAGTCTACCGTTACTGCTGTTACACTGTCAATAAATCCTGCACGTGCAACACTAATCAAACCAACAGGCAACACCGCACGTCCTCGTGCTCAACAACCACGTCGTGTTATACAACATTCCATCTTACTTTTCTTAATCTATCTTAGATGTTACGATAGTTTTGTCCTAAACAAATCAAACTTTTGTTTGTTCAAAACATAAAATGCGTATTAATATTAAATACCAATAATGTCTTATCAAATCACTGACATCAGTATGATCAGTCTGAAAAATCTACTGCGTGCGCGTACATTAATTTTTTTTCAGCCTCCAGTCTTGTTTTTTCACACCTCGCCGGATCACGTGGCGAATTCATTTCAATTCTTTTGGCGGAAGATAACCCAACATTTTACTGTAAGAGATATTTAAAATAATAAGTAACATATTCACCTGTCAAAAGTAATGCAGAATTTGTTTGGTAATAATATAACTAAACAGTAGGCTACATAACGTGAACTGCACTATAGTCTTCAATGACTCGTTCGTCTGGCTATGGTCTGGCACAGTGAACTCAATCTTGGGTTGATGCTATATCGTATCTGGCGAAATACCAAAAAGGGGAGGAGCTACCAATAGCTAGTTGAGCAGAAATTCTAACGTATTTGTAGGCGGGAATTAAAAAGCATAACCACGCCTTGACATGATCGGTGAAGGTCGCTTTCTACACATGACAATCAAATAGCGAAATGGCGATCCGATAGCACTTGCCAAAAGACAAGTCGGACAAGATGTTTAATTCGATCAGGAAGCCGAGAAATATATTAAAGCGACAGAAGTATACGCGACGACACAAATAATATATCACGAAAGATCAGGAATTTCAATGCATCGATAAGTAGGCCTATTATTTATGTTTTGCCAAATTACGCATGATTGGTCATTGGACGAGAAAGTTCATCGTGATTTTCCGACGTGGTTTCCCTTTGTCAGTGGTGGTGGACGGAGGGCCTGACAAGGACAACTGTCTAGTCTTCCGGAAAGGACGAAAATCCTAGGTCCCGTCTATACATTGGCGTGCACGTAAAGGATCCCTTGGCAGTCGGAATTCGATATAATAGCCTAAGAGTATATATATAGGCCATAGTGCCGCTGCTCGGGCAAAATTTCCCTCATTGCACACTGTAGGATGCCCATCTTCATTATCCCAGTCTGAGAAGAACAGTAGGACGTTAAACCCCATTTCATTTCATTTTGCTAATTAAATTACATTTTTCATTTGTCAAAATGTGATTTCCATTTAGTTGCAACTACCAAACTTGTAGTCCAGTCCGTATTGTAAATCTGTCGGCTTTTCGGGCAGAAATCATGGAAGAAACTTTATTTTGGAGGTTTCGAAATCTAGGCCTGGTAACAAATGTTGACATTTTTTTTCTGAGTAGGTCTTCATAAGTAATATGCCATGGTATGGTATGCCGATACTTGAAGGGTGGCCATAAGGCGTTAAAGTTAAAAGCCCAACTTATTTTTATTTTCAACTAATTTGTAATGTTATCAAGATATCAAATGTGATTTGGCACTGTATTATCATCGACAGGGGTCATGGCTGATGGGACTAGGGACTTGATAGGCTAATGCCATGGGCTTGGCAAATGAATAAATTTACATCCCACTTCTACTCGTTGCCACTTGCAACCTTTGATAAAACTGTCCTGTTTAATTGCAATACATGCTTAAAAGTATCCGTGTATCAGAAATGTACAGAAAGAGTACTGATCATTTCTGATACACGGATACTTTTATACCGTTTTAGATATCTATCAAGCAATATGTAGCGGACGTTTAGTCCGACCCAGATCGCAATTGATAACGAGGCTCTAACCAATTTACATGAAACAACTAGTCAAAATCATAGTAACAAAACAAAATGGGGGGGGGGGGGAACTACATGGCAGTTCAAAAACATATACAATGACATTAACATAACAACATATTACAAAAATCAATTATTATACATACCAATTGGCATCTATTTCATAATTTGGTTTGATTTATATTAATATGCAAAATATATAAATTAGAATATTGAATAATTATTTTAATTAATTGTGATGATAGAAGGCGCAGTTCTCTTGCTGGACACTTCACAGGCATTGAAAATAAGCAGGATGAAAAAAAAACGCCTAGAAAGTCATAAACTTTATTACAAATAAATTTCAACGGAAGAACCATCCGCCGATGCATACTTTCACCAGGAATGACCACGTTTCGCATTTCCTTTACACTACATTTAATAATACCACAGTCCTCTACGCCATAGACATTGTTTTGACGATGTGGTCTAAACAAACACGTGATTGTTTTACGCTCAGAGTATCATAGCGAGACGCAGGTGTAAATACTACTCAGGTCGTCTCTCCACTGCGAAATCATTCTACCATGAAAGGTAACGTGAGGCTCAGAAAGGGATAAATAATGAAAGAACAGAAAGTATTTGTCACTTTTCGGTTGAAACGACTCGATAATAAATACTATTTTTCACATTTTGCTTCACAATACTCGATAGAAATGTGATGTAAGTAACTTATTAGCACCTTTCCTCGGTGTATCGGGACAGTTTTGGTCGGGAGCCGCCTCGGCTGAGCCCCTCGACCAAAACTGTCCTGATATTCACCGATACACCTCGGAAAGTGTGCTAATAACTACTACGTAACGATCTGCATTAAGCAAAATTAGCTTTAGTCTAAGTAACATAATGCATCTTTATAAATAAGGCTTCATTTATTTACATTTTAATTTTGTTCTATTTTGATTTTTTCTTCAGGATGATGCTCTGATAGTCTATTGAAAAGTCTAATGCCAAAGTAGAAATTGGTACGTAATTAAATGGTTTTAACCTTTGACAACAATTCAGCTTACATACTAAAAATAATAAATTTTAGTGCCCGTTGTTTGTTCCCGGTGTTGACCAAGAAAATTCATCTTGATTTTCCGGCGTGGTTTCCCCTTGTCAGTGAGTGGTGCAGAACATATGGCCTGGCAAGGACAGCTGCCTAGTCGTTGGGATAGAAAGAATAACCGAGGTCTCGTGTACACATTGACGTGCACGTAAAAGTTCCCTTGCCAGTTGGAATTGGATATAAGAGTAGACCTTAGCGCCGTTGTCTGGGCAAAATTTCATTAGCCCAGTCAGAGCCATTCTGGTTAAAACACAGATCCTATTTCGTTTCGTTTTTATAGTTCAAAATTTCGTTTACTTGTCTTTACTCACTGATCTATACTATAGAAATATTTCTATGATCTATACCTAGTAGTATTAATACTCCTTGATCTAATGACTAAATAGCTCATGACGCAATCAACAATGACGTAGCTTGAAGCCACCGTCCGGGCGCCATCTTGGCCTTGCTACACCCAGAAGCACTTATAGCACAGACTAAAAATACTCTGTGCTTATAGTCTCTTATTTGCACTATCAGTGTGCGCTTTGTTTACAAGCAAATTCGACGAAAACATTAACAACAGAACGTTATATTGTGTCTAAAACATTGTTGGCGTTTTTATATAAAATAAATTCACAAGGGTACAACATTGATTGTATTCTTAAAATAGTTAAAAGTGCACATTCTCATTATAATATATCGGCTGAAGGCCATAAAACGTTTTGAGGCGAACCATACAGTTTGCCGTAAATCAGATTATAACGCTGAATTTATCAATTTCTATATACAATTGAAAATACTAAATTATAGAGTAAGGCATGGGCTTTTGTACCATTACCATTACTATTAATAATACATACTAAATCAGTCATTGTTTGGAAAATATAAAATCATCTGACGAAAATGTAACTGCAAGATGCCACCCCATGTTTTTTATACGCCCACATTTTCATGTAGACGTATATTGTCGTCGCCCCTGTCCGTCCGTCCGTCCGTCTGGACGTCCGTCCACAATTATTTGTGAACAGTCTACAGGTCACAATTTTTATCCGATTTCAATGAAACTTGAAATATAGGTTTATCACCCTAAGATCTTTGTTCCTTTCGATATTGGCATGTATCGGACTGTAACTTCATGGATTATGGCCCCTGATTGTACGAAAAATCACGTTTTTAGAAAAGTTTAAAGATATAGAAGTTAATTTTTTCAGGGGGATCGTATATTTTCTTCATAGTCTACTGTAATTATGGAAATTTGTATATTGTTTAATAAAAACATTTCACTGCATGGGCCTATATCATATTTTCCTCTTTAAAAAAAAACCCGACTAATGTTATAGCCCTATATCATATTCTTTAAAAACACTACTTACATTATAGGCCTGTATCCCATTATCTCCTTTACAATTGACAATTCTGTGTTTTCAGTGTTAATTTCAAAGAAAATAGCACAAATTCATGTTTTTTTTAAAAAAATATACATAACTATATTTTACAAGCCTGTATCCCATATTATTCTTTACTATTTAAAATTCTGTATTTCAATGTTAATTAAATACAAAACAGTCCAAATTTTTCCTTTAGGAATATATAGGGCTTACACCATTTTCTTCTTTTACTTTTGTTTTACTTTCACAGTTAATTTTAGAGGAAAAAAACCCCATGATGTATTGTCCAGTTATTTTTTTTCTTTCGTCTTGTGGTCAGTATAATCTGTAATTTTTGAGTTTTTACTTTTTTTTATTTTAAAAAAAAGGCTATTCACATATAGACCTATATTTGCGTCCGATTTCTAGTAATTTTAGAAAAGTTCAAAGATATTTAGGCCTATATATAAGTTATTTTTATTGTGGGGTCTTTATATTAATAAACATCTGTCATTGCATAGGCCTATATCCATTTTTCTTTTAAAAAGAATACTTATATTATAGGCCCATATCATATTTTTTTTTTTTTAAAAATACTTATAGTATTGGCCTATATCCTATTTTTTAAAACAAATAACTACTTATATTATAGGCCTATATCACATTTTCTTCTTTACTATTTACAATGCTGTTTTTTAATGGTAATTTCAGAGAGAATAAAAGCACAAATTGATTTGTAATAAAATATACGATTACATTATATAACTATATTTTATGGGCCTATATCCCATAAAAAATAGTCAAAATTTATTTTTTCACAAATATATAGGCCTACATTATATACCATTTTCGTCTTTACTTTTCTGTAATTTCACAGTCAATTTTAGAGGGGGAAATACTAAGATTTGATGTCCAGTTAGTCATTTCTTTGGTATGTTGGACAGAATAAAAAAAATATAGGCTATTCACATAATAAAAGAATTATAGACTATGTGTATATGATATGTGTCTAGCTTCTTTTATTACTTCTTTTTCACTGATGTTTAAACAAACAAAAGGGAAATAAATAAAAATTAACGAAATATAATCAACATGTACATGCATGTAACAAGAATTTTTTATTTTTATTTTTTTATTTTTTTTTTTTTTTTGCTGCTGCTATTTTGTTTTTTGAAAAGTTTAAAGATACTTTAGGTAATTGTATGATAAAAAAAACAACCTTCCATAGCTTAGGCCTATATCCTATTTTCTTCTTAAAAGACCCTTACTCATTGCATAGTCCTGCTTATATCCCATTTTCCTCTCATACTTTACTGTTTATTCACTGTCCAAATTTATTCTTTAAAAATACATATAGGATTATATTATTATAGGCTAAGCCTTAACTCATTGTCTTCTTTACTATTCTGTAATTTTATAGTTAATTCTAGAGGAAAAAAGCCCAGGATGTAGTGATTATTTTTTTTAAAAAGGCTATTATAGGCCTAAATACGTGTCCAATTTCTTTTTTCTTTAAATCAAGGTCAATAGCAAATAAATAAATATAAAAGAAGAAATATATATATAAAAAAAGGAAAAGAAAAGAAAACTTGAAGAACTATATTTTAAAATACATAAATATGACTGCTGTAGTTATAGCCTTATGGTAGGCCTATAAATAGCTGCATGTTTGGCCTTAATGCTTAATGTATAAAGTCGATCTGTTTATATTTGAATTTCTTTTCACCCGTGAATTCATTTCTCCTTCCTTCCTCTATGTTTTGAAAAGTTTCATTAAAATAATAGGACTGATTTACGTCTATTTACCATCCATGCGATCATATTTATGATTATGATTATGAATGAAAAGAAAGACCAAGGCATGCCTACGTAAACGGTGATTTTCACGTTTTTGTTTATTTTATTTTCATAAACTATCGCACATTTCATTCAGAATAACTTGTAATTAATTTTGAAAATTTATGATTATTTTAAGAACAACTAACGGTATTAATTATCGAAGTTTACCTTGAGGTAAATACAACTACGTCAACGGTAGAAACCAATGTTTTGTGCTGTTTTGAGAGTGGTAACATGGCGGCGGAATTGGTACTTCCGGTGACTTCACACATCTCAGCCAATGAGTTATCTAGTTATTATATAGATCAGTGGTCTTTACCACACTTGGATCTGGAAGAGTTGTTATTTAACTCGTGTTCTGAATGGTGTCAGAGATAAGCCAACGAAACGGTCTGTTACGGCGAGCTTTAGGCGTGTTTTGCATGGAACTGTGGGTAATCCACTAGTAACATCAATGCTGATTGGTTAATCAAATGTCTGACATCATAAGGTCATAAGTCGGTCTTTTGACCCCTGACGTGACCTATCGCTATAACCTATCAGATCTTCATGTACACACTGATCCGCAGTGAATATTTGCTTGGCCGCGACAATCACTGATAAGGATGACATTGATGCGGCTTAATGAACTAGAAATATTAACTTTTTTCCTGCGACAAATTAAATTCTAAAACATTTTTTGTATATATTGGAAAAATAAATAAAGGCGTTTGACGTATTTGTAGTTAAAAATTATTTCCGATTTAGTGTAAATGGGTATTAAAATGACTAAAATGCAGCATTCTCTCCGAAGCAGTTATGTCTTATGTAAACAATGCACGCGCCATTCAGCCAATGATTCACACCGCGTGCTGTGACAGCACGTGTTAAGGCAGTCATCTATGACAGAGATATTATACGAGACTCGTAATTCTCTGTGAAACAGATTGCTTCATGTAGGCCATCGAAAGTTTAAAAAACGAAACGAAATATAGATCTGTATTTTAATCAGATTGAGTCAGAGCAGTACAGTAGAACGTTATACCTCTTTTCATTTCTATAATATTGGGAGCCCCAAAGTCTCAGTGAGTAAATTAGTGTTGGTTCGCTGACATGGACATCCTGTGTTTGATTCCTGCATTGGCTGAGAAAGTTCATGGTAGTATAGACATCGTTCGGATAGCAGAAAAAAAACAGGTCCTTGTACACATTGGTATGCACATTTAAAAACGCTTGACTGTAAGAGTAGGCCATTGCACCTCTGTCGAGACAAAATTTCCCTCGTAGCTCATTGCATGGCGTTTGCCTGTTTTTATTAGCTCAATTGGAAATTAAAACCTATTTAAGTTTATTTCATGTATATAATATCGACAATAACAATTGTTAACATTTTAGACGTGCAGTCCTGAGAAAAGAAAAGCAGAAAAGAGGCTTCGGATTTAACATTGTCAACAATAAGGTAATTTCTTGTTTGTGTCCAGTGGAGGTGTATTAATTATGAAACTTCATGACATTGTGTTGAAAACTTGCATCTAGAACTGCCTTCAGTTTGTAGTGGTAGTGGTGGTAATTTGTAATTTTAGTTAATTTATGTCCACTATTATGGAGCGGAATTTCCCCCATAATTCTAACTCCTAACCTAGTTATGCGTATGCTAATATGCTTACTTCTATGCATGTAACTTCTTACTAACTTGTTAAATTGACACATGTAAAAATGCTAATTTATATGACTTATTTTTTTAAATATTGCAGTTAGAATTTGTATTTTGCTCTATTTCCATGAATACTTTTAATTTATTGTTGGCAGTTTAGCTTCGTTAACATTTTGACATTTTACAAATGTTTAGCGGTAAAGCCGTAAAGGCGCCATAATTCTAAGCTCATTTTGGTAACAGACGGCGCTGTTTACAATTGTATAGTGGCTCATTGGGAACATGAACAATTGACCCGACAGACATGACGACATTTTTTGTCAAAGATAATACAAATATTTTACGTACAAAAAAAAAACTATTCCAAACTATTTTCGATAAATAAATAGGCTATTTTATCGTGCATTTTCACAAACAATTAAATGTCGATTGTTTTGGCCTATTTGTTTTCTAAAAGAATAATATAAACGTCATGCATGAAATTGAATTAATCAATATAAATCGGTCATGCTTAGTTTAGCCTATCTCTTCCCCTCAAAATTATGAAATACTTTACGCACACAAATAAAGTATGATATCATTGAAGTAATCTATATCGGGCCAGGCTTCCAAATCATCGGGAGCCGCGGTGTCTCGGTGAGTAAGTCACTGGCTCGGTTAACAGAAGGTCCCGGGTTCGCTCCCGGAGTTGGAAGAGAAAGTTCCCCATTTTTTCCGGCGTGCTTTCCACCTGTCAGTGCCTGACAAGAAACACTGTCTTAATGGGACGAGAACGCGATGACCATCGCGCCCCTGTCCGTACAAAATCCCCAGAATTTGCACACTGCATGACGTATGCCCGTCTTCATTAGCACAGTCGCAGGTGCGTAACAGCAGGACGTTAAACTTTATTTCATTTCCAAATCACCGGTTTTGTGTTAGTATGTAGGGATTGGGCGAACGATTCACCGCCCTTATTGACCCCATTCTAAAAACTTAGAATAATTTACTTTTGCACGTAAAATACTTTATTTTTTCTTTTAGAGAAAAAAATAGCACAATTTTCTGTCGTGATTTTGGGTTATATAAAAAGGCACCTGTTACCATAATGAGAGTTAGAATTATGACTTATCATAACGGGTTAAAATGGAGTCATAATTTTAACGCACATTATGCTAACAGATGGCGCTGTTTATTATAAGGTGGCTCATTGGGGACATGTAAAATCTCGCCCTTTTCATTACCCGTCAGACATGACGACATTTTTCTGTCAAAACTACTAAAATATTTTACGTACAAAAGCAAATTACTCTAGATATTTTTCAGATGAATAAATAGGCTACTTTTTCGTGCATTTGCCCTAATACGGCCTTATCGATTGTTTAGCTTCTTTTTTTTGCAATATTCGTTCTTGATATTTTTGAGAGAAGTAATAGGCTATTTTTTTCTCTAAAGATAAACAGAATATATTACGTACAAAAGTAAATTATTCTGATAATATTTAAGTAATATAGAAATACACCAGTAAAACAAAGTTATTTTGTGTGTTTGTTTTGGTTTATAAACAATATCTTGTTTTATTTTAGATTGAATTGAGAAACAGGAAATGATAATTCAGATATAAAATTAAAGCAAAGCGCCCCCCCCCCCCCACACACACACCAACCCAAATTCGTTTGGCCTTTATCCAATTAGTTATGACACCAAACTTTGGAATGAGATTAATAAGATCAATTCAAGCGGCTAATCCGACGATTTGGAAATTTAACATACATTATGCAAGAGCTGAATCTGCCTATTGCACGTCTTTCTTTAGGTCTGAAATGTTATCTAAATTATTAATTAGACATTAATTAACTTATCCAGATCATAATCAACTGTCGATGTCAATGCTAGCCTGCGATGTTTACTGGATTAGGATCTGATCTGCTGCTTAACGCCCATTCATGATTAAATCAAAAAATGGATAATCGAGATTATGGTTTTTTTTTCGTACCGACTTTAGTAATGATGATTGAAGCTAGGCCCAAATTCAATTGCTAAATTCTCGGTTCAGAGGGGAACTGAAATTTTCAGCAAATTCTCTTTACATTAGTCAGCTCTTTGGGCTTATATATTCTCCCATAATTTATCTTTAAATTAAATGAAAATTAAATGAAATCGAGTTTAACGTCCCGTCGTTCAGCATCAACTGTGCTAATCAAGACGGGAATACACCATAAAGTGTGCAGTGTGAGGTGATTTTGCACGGACAGCCGCGCTACGGCCTACTCTTATTTCAAATCCCAACGTCCAGGAACCCCGTCTTGCACCACTGAAAAGGGGAAATCACGCCGAAAAACCCGAAGGAATTTCTCTTCCAACACCGGGAGCAAACCCGAGACTGAGTCAGGGACATACTAACCGAGCCACCGCGGCTCACGATGATTTGGAGGCTTGATCCGACAGAATGCTAAAAAATATCAAAAATGCTTTACTTGTGTGCGAAAAATATTTCATAAATTTGCGGGGAAAAGATACACTAAACTTATCATTACCTATATATTTATTTATTCACTGCATGACGTAATGAGTTCTTTCTATATATTTTATGGTTCTTTTAGAAACAAAATATGCCAAATCAATCGATATAGCAGTATCAGTATATTGGAAAATGCACGACAGGGAAGCCTATTTATATATTTTAAAAATATCTACAACAGTTTGCTTTTGTACATAACATATTTTATGATTTTTATCTGCCGGGTTATGAAAAGGGCGAGATTTTACATGTCCCTAATCAGCCTCCATACAATAAACAGCGCCATCTGTTACCATAATGAGCTTAGAATTATGACGGCTTTACCGCGAAACATTTGTGAAATGTCAAAATGTTAACGAAACTATACAGACTACAATAAATTAAATGTAATAATGGAAATAGAACAAAATACAAATTCTAACTGCAATAATTAAAAAATAAGTTATATAAATTAGCATTTTTACATGTGTAAATAGCCAATCTAACATGTGTTGGTAAGAAGTTATATGCATAGAAGTAAGCATATTAGCATACGCATAACTAGGTTAGGAGTTAGATTATGGGGGAAATTCCGCTCCATACACTATGACTAAATTCATTTATTAAAGACGAATATTTACCATTATTCTTTCAGGCCCTAGGATTCCAATTAGTTGAATTTCTTTGTACAAAATTATTAACGATAAGATTCAAGAAAATCTCTGTATTTGAAATACCAGAGGAAGTGTTACATTTACCATATCTCCAGAATTGCAACTTTGTATTTGTAATCTCGACAATTTATGTGCAACATTTTGTTGAAAGAATCCTCAGTATTTGTTGTGGTGAACAAAATAAATATTGGCTGTCAAGAGGCAAATTGTATGTTGATCAAATAGAAAAAATAAAGTTATACATGTTTCAATCACCTTTTTTTTTTATAATGCCTCTTTTCTTTTACAAATTAAGGCTACGTTTTCTGCAATATGGGGAAGTGCTGCACATTTGGGGCCAATCTGATGAAAAGAAATGAAATGGGGATTAACGTTCTAGTTTTTTTTTGTACTAACCGGGCTTGAAATTTTGACCAAACAGGAGCTCTGCGGAATACTCTTATTTCAAATTCCCACGTGTACATGCCCCCCCCCCCCTCCTAAACTATTCACAAGGGGAACACCGGAAAATCATAATTATCATGATAATCTTCGTCAGTCAACACTGGGTTGAACATTGAGCCACCGTGGCTCCTCTGAAGGAAACATTTAATGTGTAGGCGAATTTTTTCTGTAACACCAACCGATCAGGTTCGACCTGGATATGAATTAATGGAGTTTAAAGTCCAAGTGTCCTGTTCCGCCAATCAATAGAAAATCCTGTTGTGAGAGCCAATCTGAAAATAAATTCTGCTATGATAGCTATTCTGACGAAAAATACAGCTGTGGTGGATAATCTAACATAACCTAAGAAAGTCCTGCTATGAGAACCAATCTGAAAATAAATTCTGCTGTGGTGGCTATTCTGACGAGAAAAATTCTGCTGTGATGGATAAGCTATCTAAAATTCCTGCTCAGATGAATAATCTAACGACATTTCGTGCTGTTGGGACCAATCGAAAATTCCTTCTTGGATGAATAATCTAAAGAAAAATCCTGCTGTGGTCAGTGGCGGCGCCAGTCGTCGGTGGTTGGAGGAGCAAACCTGGGGCAAAGTCCAAGGTTAAGGGGGCAAAGGCACGAGCTTCAACTTGGGGTGTGTGTGGGGGGGGGGGGCTCCCCTAGAAAATTTTGAAAAACAGGATGCCGGAAATGCAGTCTGGCAGCATTTAAGGCACTGATCGTTGAGTTAAAGTGTCAAACGAACGGACTTGCGAACCTCGACGAAGCCTACTCACGAGCGTCAAAGTATGGAGTCCTTACGGAGGGTATGGGGGACCTCCCCCAGAAAATATTGAAAAATAGACTGCCGGAAATGTTGTCTGACAGTATTTAGTCAGGCACCGGTCGTCGAGATAAATAGATCTGACCAGATACCGTCCGTCGCCTGGTCACTAGTTTATCCGACCAGAGAATAAAATGTCAAACGAACGGACTTGCGAACCTCAACGAAATTCCCTTATGAGCGCCAAAGTAGCGAGTCCTTGTGGGGGGTATAGGGCACCTCCCCAATAAAATTTTGAAAAATTCACCGTAGGAAATGCTCTACAACATGCAATTCTACGACTGAGTAGGGATGTGGGATTTATTCACCGTAGAAGGTATTGATTAACGAAACGTACCACAAATACTTTTTTTCATTTTCTAAAATTATTGGGGGCAGACCAGATTTAGGGGGGGGGGGGCGCCCCTGGCGCCGCCACTGACTGTGGTATATAATCTAATGAAAAATCCGGCTGTGGTGTATAATCTAAAGAAAAAAAACCCTGCTGTTTTGACCACTCTAAAGAAAATCCTGCCGTGAGAACCAATCTGAAAACAAATTCTGCTGTTTTGGCTATTTAGACGAAATATTCTGCTGTAATGGATAATCTAGCAAAAATCCTGCTCTGATGAATACTCTAACAACAATTCCTGACATGATGGATAATCTAAAGAAAAATCCTGCTGTTTAAAGCAATCTATAGAAAATCCTGCTGTGAGAACGAAGCTGAAAACAAATTCTGCTGTCATGGCTATTGTGGCGAAAATTCTGCTGTCATGGCTATTGTGATGAAATTATTCTGCTGTGGTGGATAATCTAACGACAATTCCTACTCTGCTGAATAATCTAACCACAATTCCTGCTTTTGCGACCAATCTTTAGAAAATTCTGCTGTGATAGCTATTCTGACGAAAAATTCTGCTGTGGTGGATATTCAGCCGAATAATTCTGCTGTGATAGATACTCTAACGAAATTCCTGATATAATGGATATTCTTAAGAAAAATCCCGCTGTTTAAACCAATCTATAGAAAATCCTGCTGTGAGAACGAAGCTGAAAACAAATTCTGCTGTCATGGCTATTGTGGCGAAAATTCTGCTATGATGGCTATTGTGATGAAATTATTCTGCTGTGGTGGATAATCTAACGACAATTCCTGCTCTGCTGAATAATCAAACCACAATTCCTGCTTTTGCGACCAATCTATAGAAAATTCTGCTGTGATAGCTATTCTGACGAAAAATTCTACTGTGGTGGTTATTCTGTCGAATAATTCTGCTGTGATGGATAATCTAACGAAATTCCTGATATAATGGATATTCTAAACAAAAATCCCGCTGTTTAAACCAATCTATAGAAAATCCTGCCCTTAGAACCAAGCTGAAAACAAATTCTGCTGTCCTGGCTATTGTGGCGAAAAATCCTGCTATGATGGCTATTGTGATGAAAATATTCTGCTGTGATGGATAATCTACAGAAATTTCCTGCTCTGCTGAATAGAAAATTCTACTGTGAGGACCATAGATGGCACAGTCCTATTGTGAGGACCAAGCTGAAAACAAATTCTGCTGTAATATATATTCTGAAGAAAAATTCTGCTGTGATGGCTATTCTGACGAAATATTTTACTGTGGTGGATAATCTAACGGAACTCCTGATATGGTTGATATTCTAAAGAAAAACCTGGTTTTGGGACAAACCTATAGAAAATAATGTTGTGGGAACCAATAGAAAATAATGTTGTGGGAACCAATCTGAAAACAAATTCTGCTGTGATGGCTATTCTGACGACAAATTCTGCTGTGATGGCTATTCTGACGACAAATTCTGATGCGCCGAACACTCATAGACTACATAAGATAAACTACTTTTAAGGGCCAAACCTGTTTAATTTGTCTCTTATGGCATAGAACTAGAATACTAACGTTAGTATTCTAGTTCTATGCTTATGGTTGGGGCTCTTTTAGTTTTCAACTGCCTGTTTTATGGAATAATCTTCCATTTAGTATAAGATCGTGTACATCTCTATATTCTTTTAATAAACAACTTAACACGTTTATTTAAAGATACAAAAGGGGAGATTTTTTATAAGGAATTAGCCATTCTTGCTATAACAGTTCAAAAATAGATGATGAAAGAAGAATATATTGAAAATTTCAATCAAATTACTTTATTCTGAACATAGTTATCACCAGTGTAATTTTTGACTAGAAATGGGATTGAATTCCATCTTCATCGTTTCTTAGTAAGGCCGATCGTTTGATTGACAGGCGTTAACTCCACCTACATAATCTCTGCTGTTTTTGTCTGCTGTCATCATATCGGAATTTGTGTTTTACCTTTTTGGATTTTTATAACAATTGGACAAAATGAGTGAGAGGGTAAATTTTGATTCTTCCTTGTATTTTGGGCATGCATTAAATCCATTGAATATAGGACATAATATTATAATACAATTATGATAAATCTATTGGGGAAATAAAAATATTTTTATTGATATTATTAAGACAGAATACCTGTCCGTCTGTATTAGTCATCACACGGTCTCCAGGAATTGTATAATTTGTTATTATCTGTGTTTAGTTTATTGCACTTGAAATAGTTTAGATGTCATTTGTTAAGGCATCGCTCAACAGCGGCCTCGCTTCGTACACTCATTTAGCCTCGACCCGGGAGTATGACGTCAACGTAACGGTTAATCTCCGCCCACGGCGCCATTTAAAATTAAATCAGTCAACGAAATTCCGTTTAAATCCAAGCTGAACCCAAGCCATCCGTGGGTCTACAGAGTTGATTTTGTGCTTGTTGTGTAAATAAAGATCTAATTTATAATTTCTATGACATCTGAAGCCTAAATAAAGACTTGCAATAATCAGATTTAACTCTTGCATAAGGTATGTTTAAACAGGCTTTAACTGACACAGTATACACACTGATAATATGTCCATAATTTTGCTGGTTGTTTTTTTTTTTGTTTATTTTTTTGTTTTTTTTTTAATATGGTTACATTGTCACTTTGTAAAGTGCCCCTGAACACGGTATATGAAAGGGTGCACTATCAGGGGCGGATCTAGGAATTTTGAAAGGGGGGGGGGGCGCAAAATGAGGGCACTGACCGCGGAGACGGGGCACGCCGCTGAGAGGGGGTTTTTTTGGGGGGGGGGGGGCAAGAAAATTATCCGCCATTTCCTTGCATCTGTAGCCATTCCAAGAGCTATTTGGCTGATATTTTCATCTAAGTAAACGTTCGGAAATCGTTGAAAAAGAGCCTTAAAATCGAGCAAAAAAGCCAGTTGAACATGCGACTCGAAAATTGTCAAGGCGAGCGAGGCATTATGAAGGGAAAAAGACGAATCTATTCCCTAGCCACTTCACTATTTAAGCCTTGTAACTTGAAACTGTGTACTGTCCACACATGAAACAATGCTACACCAAGTTGCACTCATGCACGTCGGTCATGGGCACGAGTGTTTACGCCCGCCGATTCCACAAGATGCTATCATTGATGTCTGTCTATAGTCACTCTATAGGATTAGGGCACCGTCAGCTAAACAACAAGAATTCGTTTGAAAGTGGAAGTATTAATTAGACCAGACTGGTGTGTTTGTGTCGATGGTAAGGGTCATTTGGGATCCCTGCAACGGGTTGGAAACTAGACCGGAGGCTCAGCGCGGGGGGGGGGGGGGGTGTCCATCAAATGGGCACAAAACCAGACCCAACTTTTCTAGAGTAAAATTTTGCGTAGAATACGATGCCGAGTGGTAATCAGTCCGCCGCTGGGGCGTTTGCGAGATATTCCGGGTCAAAGGTCAAATGAGTTCATTTGCACTGAAAGTGAACGCGCAGTCATTCTTGTATTAGGAAAAGAAGCTGAAAATGATCGAAAGTAATTAAACTTTCAATAAAAATGTAAACTTGTATCATGAAAATAAGCTGAAAATGATCGAAAGTAATCACACTTTCAATAAAAATGTAAACTTGCTAAATTCACCTTTAGTCTTAGTGACCCTGGAGGTCAAAAGGTGAAATTTACCGTTTTTGCACTAGGAAGATTTAAAGCAATAAAATGTCAACGTAAAATATAAAAATTAAAGCGAAACCTGTTCTAATTAATAATAGGAACATTTCAAATTCATCTTTAGGGGGTCTTAGCACCGAACTTTTACTTTGGAACGTCGAAAATGATCTTGCATAACAGAACCAACACACTTTGAAACCTGTTTCAAAAATACGTAAAAACTGTCAAATCGAAATCTCTCCGATTTATTTTCACAACGATTGTTATACATAATGATACTAGTTATCTGAAAAACAATTGAATAGTTTCAGGGTTGGACTCCAGCCTGCAGGCCGCGTGGATTTCCGAGAATCCCAGTATAGGAAAACCTACGTTAATCTGTGACGGGAAAACACGTATCTGGCGACGAGATTAAAAGTTTGCAAACGTTTTATGTGTTTTTATGAATTTCGCCGGAACATGGACGCAGATAAAACCGACGAATGCATTGTACATAGTAGTTCACAGGATATATATGTCGTATTGGTAAATGTTAGCGGGGGAAATTTTGGCAGGCTTTGTGACGCGGCCTGCAGGCTGGACTCCTGCCATGGAACTATTTAATTGTTTTTTTCAGACAATTAGTATCATTATGTATAGCATTAATTGTAAAACTAATTCGGAGAGATTTTGATTTAACAGTTTTTACGTATTTTTGAAACAGGCTCCGAAGTGTTTTGGTTCTGTTATGCAAGATCATTTTCGACGTTCCAAAGTAAAAGTTTGGTGCTAAGACCACCTAAAGATAAATTTTAAATGTTCCTATTATTAATTAGTTTGTATATTTTACGCCAACATTTATTACTTTAAATCTTCCTAGTGCTAAAAAATAAAATGTGACCTTTTGACCTCTGGGGTCACAAAGAACAAAGGTGAATTTAGCAAGTTTACATTTTTATTGAAAGTGTGATTACTTTCGATCATTTTCAGCTTATTTTCATGATACAAGAATGACCGCGCATTCACTTTCAGTGCAAATGAACCCATTTGACCTTTGACCCCGAATATCTCGAAAACGCGCCAACGGCGGACTGATTACCACTCGGCATCGTATTCTACGCAAAATTTTACTCTAGAAAAGTTGGGTCTGGTTTTGTGCCCATTTGATGGACCCCCCCCCCCCGCGCCGAGCCTCCAGACTTAACGGACATATTTGGGTCTGAGAAAAGGCACTTTCAGCAGTAAAAAAGGGCAGCCCCCCCCCCCCTTGGATCCGCCTCTGACTACAAATATGCTGCAATAATATATGCTGTAATGGTAATAAATATGCTGTAATAGTAATCTATATAGAAAATCTTACTGTTGGGACCAATCTAAGAGATTATCTATTGAACATCCTGCTGTGAGGGCCAATCTGAACCAATATAAATCAGTCCTGCATTGAGGGGTGGGGTGAGGGCAATCTATATAGAGAATTTTGGTGTGGGCACCAATCTTAAGAAAGATCTTGCTGTGAAAGCCAAACTGAAAAAAAGCATTCTCAGACTTAAGTTAAGAATTTACTCCAAATTGTTCGCCTTATTTTAACTAAAATATAGCCCTTTATAACACCTTATTGCTGTTTTAATGTATCAAATACATGAATAAGAAACTGTGCAAAGTTTTGTGTTTCTGGATCAAAGAATTTCTTATAAACAGTAATTGTAAGGTGTGTAAATTCTTAAGTCTGAGAATGCTTTGTGAACTCGGGGCCCGATGTGATGGATAATCTAAAGAAAACTCCTGTTTAACTAAATATATATATTTAACTAAATATATATATTTAACTAAATATATATATTTAACTAAATATATATATTTAGCTAAATGTTTATATACTTAGCTAAATGTTTATATATTTAGCTAAATATTTAACTTTAGATTTTTCAGTGATTTATAGCCCGTTCAGATGCTTAAGTTGAACTGGTTAAAAAAACCCGGGGATCGTTAAACCAGTTTAATTTAAGCGTCTGAACGCACATGTGGGGCATATAAACCAGTTTAAAAACCCCAGCTCGCGACCTGTCTTCGAGAAGGCTTTTTATTTTAAACTGGTTCATCTTAGCCGTCTGAACGGGTTGGCTTAAAAACCCCAGCTCCAGCTTGCTTTGAGCATGCGCAGTACGCAGTAAGTTACATTCCTGTGAAAATATCGGGGTCAGACTGTGCCAATGTTATCTAAAGCGTGCGAGAACCGAATAAAGAAAATGAAGCTACCCATGCGCAATTAACTCTAACCTCCGACTGAAGAGGTCAGAATAGTTAAACTGGTTTGGCTTATAGTACGTGTGAACGCAACACGATGCTGTCTTAAAAACCCCAGCGATTATGAACTGGTTTAAAAATAAGCGTCTGAACGGGCTATTAGTATTTAGCATTTATACCTACGAAAAACAGCACATTTAGCTATATATTTAACTAAGCGATGTGAAATCAAGATATAACATTTAAAGTTTTTCATAGACTAAAAACTCGACTTTTAGCTACAATATTTTTTGATATTTACATATATGCCATTTTGTTCTAATATTTATCTAAATATATATATTCGGAGTTAAATCTAATGTTTTTTGCTATAAAAAAAATTAAATAATTATTTTACAAACGGCGCCCCATATCTTGGGGCCAATCTAAATAAAAAAAAAATCCTGCTGTGAGAGCCAATCTACGATATAAATATGGTGCGTGTGTGTGGCGGGGGGGGGGGGGGGTACGGTATATAGAAAAATTAAAATGTTGAATGTTTATTTCTTTCTTTCGTCACTTTTTGTGTATGTGGGGGGGGGGGGAATTAATGGCGTTATATGGGTGAAAAAAAGATTGTCAAAGTTAGCGATATAAATAAGGCTATTTAGTTTATTGTTCTACTTTAAAACCATGGCCTGGAATAGCAGGTAAACAGTTTTAACATTTATGTAGTAGACAATGTAGTCTTGCCTCGACCAGTTGTTCAAATTATTTCCATTGTTATTTCCAAGTTGAAGGCTGACAGCTGTCAATCATTCTGCTATGGTGCGTATGATCCGTGTCACTCTGTCGTGTCTACGAAAGAGTGTTCCCCTTAGTCTCTATCATCCAGAAAAATATTCCGTATGTTGAAGACTAGGAGGTTTTGGGTGACCGAGACTATGTTCACCTTAATCTAGGGTCATTAAGTGGCGCTACCTAGCGACTAGTAATACGCTACTTTGGGTTTATCTTTGGATTTGTGCCAATATGCAAAGCGACAACAAATATACCGGAATAAGTTATATTGTCGTGACAGTATAAATATTTATATTTTGAGTAAATTAATGAAAGGAACTTGTTGGCTTGTAAAAGCGGCGTAACAAGAGTCAAGACACTAAGACGGATTCCGACACACTGCGCTTTTTGCCTAGACAACGTAACGTCACAACAAGGTAACTCTGGAGGGCGCTATTGCACTTTCGAACCTCTACGGGCCGTGGTGGTAGAGACTTAAAATGTTCGGGGGGGGGGGGGGGGTGTTAAGGGGGGCTAGCCATGACCTTGCGCCAAATTTCAGCCGAATCGATCAATAACATCTCATTTTACCGACCTTTCAGCCATTTTCGTTGGGCTGAAGTCAGCGGACGTTACGCTGAGCGGACGTTTTATGACCTTGAACCTCATCGTCGAAACCTGCCATTAACAAAACATAATATTTAGCCGTAAGTGAGCGTACGGAATGAATAACAAATGCCCGCACTACTATTTATACCATTGAAGACACACAATGAAATGAAACAATCTTTATCCCCCATTTCTGTGGCACCATAGAAAATTTCTGAATACACCTCAAAACAGGTGGAATTAATTACCGGTTAAACCGCAAAACACCGGAATTAGACTGGAGGCTCAGCGCAGGGGGGTGTCCATCAAATGGGCACAAAACCAGACCAAACTTTTCTAGAGTAAAATTTTGCGTAGAATACGATGCCGAGTGGTAATCAGTCCGCCGTTGGGGCGTTTTCGAGATATTCGGGGTCAAAGGTCAAATGAGTTCAATTGCACTGAAAGTGAATGCGCAGTCATTCTTGTATTATGCAGTAGGACGTTAAACCCCATTTCATTTCATTTCTTGTATTATGAAAAGAAGGTGAACATGATCGAAAGTAATCACACTTTCAATAAAAATGTAAACTTGCTAAATTCACCTTTAGTCTTAGTGACCCTGGAGGTCAAAAGGTGAAATTTACCGTTTTTGCACTAGGAAGATTTAAAGCAATAAAATGGCAACGTAAAATATAAAAATTAAAGCAATTCCTGTTCTAATTAATAATAGGAACATTTCAAATTTATCTTTAGGTGGTCTTAGCACCGAACTTTTACTTTGGAACGTCGAAAATGATCTTGCATAACAGAACCAACACATTTTGAAACCTGTTTCAAAAACGTCAAATCGAAATCTCTCCGATTTATTTTCACAACGATTGTTATACATAATGATACTAGTTATCTGAAAAACAATTGAATAGTTTCAGTGTTGGACTCCAGCCTGCAGGCCGCGTGGATTTCCGAGAATCCCAGTCTGGGAAAACCGACGTTAATCTGTGACGGGAAAACACGCATCTGGCGACGAGATTAAAAGTTTGCAAATTTTTTATGAGTTTTTATGAATTTCGCCGGAACATGGACGGAGATAAAACCGACGAATGCATTGTACATAGTAGTTCACGGGATATATATGTCGTATTGGTAAATGTTAGCGGGGAAAATTTTGGCAGGCTTTGTGACGCGGTCTGCAGGCTGGAGTCCAGCCATGGAACTATTTAATTGTTTTTATCAGACAACTAGTATTATTATGTATATAAAGAGGACAAAGAATCAGTAAATATATCATGTTTTGACAATAAAGAGGTTTGAATGAACTCCAATGCCTGAAAAATGGCCTGGAGCTCAGCAGTAAATATGGAAGCAGCAGCCGAAGCTACCCGATCACCGTCTTTGGAACCATCGGTGTAAATGAGAGCATAATCACCATATTTAGACCGCAACTCCCGAAAGAGAGATTGAAACACCGTGGAGCTAGTATCTTTCTTTTTATTTTTTGTTAGATCTAGATCGATCTTCGGTGGAGAAATAGTCCAGGGTGGCGTTCTAAATAAAGGAGTATTCGAGTATAATAGGAGCATAATCACCATATTTAGACCGCAACTCTCGAAAGAGAGACTGAAACACCGTGGAGCTAGTATCTTTCTTTTTATTTTTTGTTAGATCTAGATCGATCTTCGGTGGAGAAATAGTCCAGGGTGGCGTTCTAAATAAAGGAGTATTCTCAATACTGTCATGGCTGATGCCAGCCTCTGACAAAAAGGGTTGGATGCGAATACCGAATGATGGAATCACGTTAGCTTTCAGTAAATACAGATGTTCATGATATGGTCTAAATATGGTGTTATATGAAATATGATGGGGCAGAGGTGCAATTTTTTGTAGAATACTGCAGTGCCAGTTTATCACGTCTGTTGTGCAATGAGGGCTCGTGCACCTCGACGTATAAACTCTGCACTGGAGATGTACGGAATGCTCCTAGACTGATTCTAAGTCCTTGGTATGCAGCAATATTCTCCATGGATGGGCGATTCTCAAGGCGTCTTAAACTACGATCACGCTTTTTAAGAGCGGATTTGATATCGTTATTATACCATGGTTTATTGAAACGCTTTGGCTCATTCGTGGTCTTTGGAGTCGCCTGCTCAGCTACATCTTGAAGAATTGAAGTGAATAAGACCATTGGTTCATCTGCATCTTCTTACTCTTTTGTATCAAAGGAGAAGAGACACAAAGATTCAAAAAGAGCCCAATCAGCCTTATGCAACTTCCACCTTTGAGGTCTTTCAACCGGAGAAGGACCATCGGGAAGCGGTCACTGCCACACAGATCGTCATTTACCCTCCATGTAAAATCCTGAAACAGGACCGGAGAGCAAATGGTTAGATCCAGAGAAGAAAAAGAAGCTGTGGCAGGATGTAGATAAGTAGGCGAGTCGTCATTTAACAAACACAAATTATTAAGGTTAATGAAGCCCGCTATTTGTTTAACTCTGTTATTATCATCCGGACTACCCCAGAGTGAATGATGACCATTGAAATCTCCCGTAATTATAAACGGGAGTGGAAGTTGTGCAACAAGGTCATCAAGATCTCTGGGGTTCAGATGTAAACTTGGTGGAAGATATACAGAGCAAAGTGTGATAGGAATGTGTAGAGTCACCCTAACTGCAACTGCCTGTAAAGACGAGTTGAGGGCGACTTTACTCTGTGGAATATTTCCATTAAGAAAAATGGAAACACCACCGTGTGCTCTACCATCATTATTAGCAAAATGATGATAGGCAACAAAATGTCTGAGTGATAAGACATCTGAATTCTCTAAAAATGTTTCTTGTAAACAAATAGCTAATGGGTTAAATTTTTGAATTAAGATTTGAACTTCATAAAAATTTGGTTTAAGACCACGGCAATTCCATTGAATAATGGAATTTGCCATTTTCTGGGAGGTTTAACAGGACTTCTATGATGTTGTTCGGGGTCATGAATTTCAACAACATCCATAAGAGAGTCCTGAATCCCGAACCTGTTATAGTTTCCGACAGGATCCTCGTCACCCTTCCTGAAATGAAATGAAATGGGGTTTAACGTCCTACTGTTTTGCTCCGAACTGGGCTAATGAAGACGGGCATACGCCATACAGTGTGCTATGAGGGAAATTTTGCCCGGACAGCGGCACTATGGCCTACTCTTATATCGAATTCCAACTGCCAAGGGATCTTTTACGTGCACGCCAATGTGTACACGGGACCTCGGTTTTTCGTTCCATCCGAACAACTAGACAGCTTTCCCTGTCAGCCAATCCCCGGTTATACGTGACAAGGAGTAGGGTCGCCTGTCCAACCTCGTGGGTTTACTCCGGGTCCTCCGGTTTCCTCCCACTGCTAAAGACCCCTACGCGCAAGCGAATTATTGAAATAAAATTAAACCATATGTTAGTCTTGAAATGACCTAGTTTGTGTCGAGTGGACGTTAAACCCTATTTCTCTCTCTCTCTTTTCCTTGTCAGCCCCTCCGTCCTACATCACTGACAAGGGAGAACCACGCCGGAAAATCTGGATGAACTTTCTCGGCCAATTTAGGGATCGAACACCCGACCTCCAGACTAGCGAGCCGTCTTACAGTCTGAGTGCTGAGAGTAATAATTGTGGGTTTTGGAGGAATAATCGGTTTTTGTTTTGACGAGGTATCTTCTGTCTCAGCTGGAAATTCAGCAGGCGTTTGGCAAGCAATAGAAGCGGTTTTCGGCTTGGCTGCAATTGCAAAAGACATTGCAAATGTTGGGGTTGCAGCCTCAACCAGCTTCCTTTATTCAGGGTATGGTATATTTTTTTCTGTTTTCACCTGCTGAACTTGTTTTTCTTTCTTCCATATTGGACACTCTCTAGAATAAGCAAAATGAGGCCCATTGCAGTTAATGCAGTGGTGGTCGAGCTGACAAGAGGTACTTTCGTGACCATCTTGTCCACATCGAGCACACACCGCTTTCCCCTTACACACGTTTTTACTGTGTCCAAAGCGTTGACAATGAAAACAACGCAATGGATTTGGGATGTAAGGGGTAACTGGTATGGCAAGAAAACCAGCTTTAATCATCCTGGGAAGATCTGGTTTATCAAAGGTCAGGATATAGGTGTTGGTTTGGATAATATTACTATTACGTCTGATGGAAATACGTTTGACGTATGTAACACCTTGTGAGGCGAGATTTTCAAGCATCTCTTCCTCACAGCTGCCTTCTAAATCCTGAGACCGAATAACACCTCTTGAAGAATTAAGAGAGTTATGCGGTGCAACTTTAATCGGAATGTTGGCTAAAGTTTTTGATTTTAACAATGAAGTAGCATATGATTCTTTAGCACATTCCACTAACAGAGTACCGTTTCCAATTTTTTTTACGCTTTTGGGCTCACCAGCTAAGCCAGCAAGACCTTTAGCAATCAAAAAAGGAGAGGTTTTAGCTAAGTTGATATCATTCGTACTCTGTATAACCAGAAATCTAGGCCAGGTTCGGGAAGTTTTGTTTGGTATATTATTTGGTTCCAATTCCTCGGTCAACGTACGCTTTAATGAACGAGTCTTCTTCGATTGGGAAGCCATGGGTATAATTTTAAAGATTCATCCCTGCCTGCTCTCCAACCACCAACCGGTTGCAATATCCATGCAGGCTACTGCGCGGATATCTAGCGCATACGCCCTAAGAGGACAGACAGGGATATACTTAGACAAAGTAAAGATTTATTATTTTTACTTTATCCAGTTGACCCAAGTCGCTGCTTTAGAGTGGGCACTCAGGACACAAAGGTAGAGCTGCAATAAATACATTACAGACTTATGAGAAAGATGCGCCTACTCGTCAGCTAAACACGACCAAAGCCGATTGAACAGAGTCGGCCACTCTAACCTCCCGTCTAGGTGAATTGTGGGCCGAAGCAATGTGTTGCAGAAAAAGGGATCGCAAGCCAAATCCCAACTCAATTACCAGGATTCCGCTCTCCACCAATACGGGTCGCAACGCACGGCAAACACGTTGCCCCATTACAGGGATCCTTTTTGTCGCCTTTTACGACACGCAGGACATACGAAGGGTATATTCTTATCACCCCCTACACCCCAGGGGGGATGGGGGTGGGGTATATAGGGGCACTACATTCATATCATGAGATCTGATGCATCAATTACAAACTTGGCTGGCTCTACGCTTAAATCTTGCATTTTCTCACCACGACCTTCTTATTGACCCAGCCCATTGCCTTTTTAAATGCGGGTCCTCTGGCCGTTTTCTGACAAAACAGTGTGTGAAAGGACCAAGGTGGTCCTAGCCAAGGTGGTGGCCTTTAAAATTTTGTATGGGGTGAAGGCCGTAAGTCAAGGTAAAATGTCCCAAAAGTTTTTTCTAACCCTGACCCACGACTTTGACCCAGTTATCTTTTCTAAAGGGCATCTTCTCTGCTTATAATCCGAACTTTGACCTTGATAATACAGCAAGAAATATGTCCATGGCACACATAAACGCAAAGGCCCCGATATCGATTGGAAGTTTGAAGTCGAGGTCACGGTTGGTTAGCGTTGATGACCGGAGGTCACCGTGACCTGTCATATTGGCCATACCTATTTACTTCGTTTCGAACACAGGCCCTCTGCGTTTGACCGTTTTTTGACCCAGCATTGTGTGGCTGAACCAAGGTAAACGTTGATGGTCCTAGGCAAGAAGATGGCCTTTTAAAATGGTTACGGAGTGAAGGTCGTAAGTCAAGGTCAAATGTCCAAAAACTGGCTTTGAAAAGTTCGAGTTCAGTTTTCTGTAACATGACTCGCTGGGCGAGTATGCTGATAGAAACTGCTACATCATATGGTCTAGGAACTCAGACGGTAATCTCTCCGGAATCTAATGAAAATCTGCCCTAAAAGTTTGTAATGATTTCTTTTACAGGCCCCATGAACATTACGCACAGACTAGGCTATTCATGACCCTGACCTGTGCAATTGCTGATACGATTGGTTACTTAAAGGAGCTAAATCGCTAACATTTGGGACCCAGAGATTGACAAAAGTAGGTCGCAACACATATAATACTGTAATATGAATGTATATAAACTGATATACATTCAATGGTTTCCGTTTTTACTCCAATTTCAAATCAGTTATGTTCGGCGAAATAAGCCAGCAGTCTCAAGCGAGTGCAAATTTCTAGCGTCTGGTTATTCCAGTCTACATACGCCGTTTGATTTGGTGCAATGTGTCTAGCCTCGTCCCTCGAGTCTCTTGATACAACTGGGGGCTGAAGAGCATTATGGTACACGATTCGTGTACCAATGGTAAAATGTTTATTTTGTCTTAAATATTGGATATCAAAAGCCCATCTTTTTCCGGTAGGATCATGGATCTTATAATAAGGTCCATGGTAAGACCACAGCATGAATGTTAATTTAATTTGACAAATAAATCGTGTTTTCAATGTTGAAGATTTTGGATGATATTGAGTTAGAGACTTAGCCACTTTAAGCCGAATGATGCAATTAGTAAATTTCCAATCACGTGTAATCTGGTGATGTGATGTTGACACATAGAACCAGCTATGTTTTGGTTCTAGAACTCTTTTTTATATACCCATCTGTCATTCATTTTGATTTAAGTACATATATGTGAATCTAATAACTTGCCAAAGATATTAATTAATACAATCTAATGCCATCATTAATTTCAAAAGCAAACATTCTAGCAATATTGCTACATTCGTCCCTCTATTAAAGACTTTTTGCTCGGTATTAGGTAGAATTATATAAGTATGCTTTCAAAAAGAAGTTATCAAAATTGCGTCGTTCGAAGCGTATGTACAATTTTCAGTGCAAAGGTGTCATTGTTTGAAGAAAATCGGATAAACTTGAAAGAAAAACAGTTTCAGACTTTGAAATATTTGTAGGTAATCCGGGAACATGAAAGTAGTTCCAATGGCGGACTTAGTCATACAGCCGAGGCTAGATGTAGGGTACTCAATCTAATTAAACTACAGATGTATATTTCGTTTCGTTTTTTATACTTTCGATGGCCTACACTACATGAAGATCTGACAAGTTATAGCGATAGGTCACGTCAGGGGTCAAAAGACCGACTTATGACCCTTTTGACGTCAGACATTTGATTAACCAATCAGCATTGATGTTAATAGTGGATTACCCACAGTTCCGTGAAAAACACGCCTAAAGCTCGCCGTAACAGACCGTTTCATTGGCGTATCCCGGACACCATTTAGAACACGAGTTAAATAACAACTCTTCCAGATCCAAGTGTAGTAAAGACAAGTAAAACGAAATTTTGAACTATAAAAACGAAACGAAATAAGATCTGTGTTTTAACCAGTTTGGTAGGGTACTGGAATCTGCTGAGGTTTGCCGAGTGATCTTAGAAGGTGATAAAAAAATCACAACAATAAGGGCGATAATCCAGATAAAAAAACGTTAAAAGCTTAAAAACTGTAAGTTTTAGCGACTAATCGGAATTATTAAGTTATGTAATTGTACAATTTATAATATATTAATACAATACCCCACTCAAGAAATGCAAAACAGGTAGGCCTATGCTGAAGAAATCGTACTATGGAAGTGTAAGTTTGAACATTCTAGCTCAATTAGGAGAGTTATTGTGTTCCAAAGTCTCGTCCAATCAAATTGCTTATCGCTCTGATTACCCCGAGCAACACATGCTCATTATCGAACTTAGTCAAGGTAGATGTAATGAAACAGTATACCAAGTTTCATCACTCTCACTTAATTAGAACTAAAGTTATCATGTCCCAAAGCATCAACCAATCAAATTTCTTATCTCTGCTTACCCTAAGCAGAAAATGCTCATCTTCGAACCCTGGATCAGGGCATTGACCTAATAAACACCTACACCAAGTTTAAACATTCTAGCTCAATTAGAAAGAGAAGAGAGTTATTGTGTCCCAAAGAGTGTGACGCACAGACGGACGGTCGGACGCACAGACAGAAGGATGAACCCATTTTAATAGTCCCCTGCTTATAAAAGCCACCAGGGTTTTAGAGGCATTTGAAAAAAACATAAAACAAGTTTTCTGAACAAGCATGAGAAATACAATTATTACTCAAAACTCTCCACTTCTAGAACTCTTTATTTGAGTCCAAAATAAAACTGTAGATTTCACTAATTTCATCAATCTGTTTCTTAGTGGTAATGCAAAAGCCTTTATAAGGCCCAAAAATAGCACATAGTAACACAAACTGGTCTGGGTAGAATAGGTGACTTTTACTCATTTTAAGTGAATAGAGTTTTCAACTCAAATCAAAACTATGTTGTAAACAAAATTTGACATCCACTAGTAATTTTTCCAAACAAAATATTAATAGTATAGAGCTTTCAATGCAAATCAAAGAGGTTTAGCTCCTTTAAATTATTAATAAGTAAAAATAAAACAAAACAAGATTTTTGTGTGATAGATATACATTTATAAAACACAAAACAATTTATTAATTACATACCCATACATTATATTAATGATACAGAAATAACACAACACAGAAATCTATTTTATATCATGAAAACATCCTAAAAATTTCTTACAAATAATAATGAAATGAAGAGGCACATGTATACAACACAATCAATGCATTATATAAGGTACATGACTATAAGAGTATATTTCATTGACAATTATCCAGTTTTTCTTTGTCAGTCAATGTAAATGCAATGCTAAATTTTTACATACAGGAAGGGGTATTTAATATGTTTACGGTACTAGTGCTGATTTTTTAAACACTATATTTGGATTTTAACCATTGATGGATCCAACTTGGTTGGCAAAGGCCTGTAACTTATTAAGGTCCCTAGTTCAATATTACTGAATAGTAAAAGTGTAATGTACTTTCATGATTGTGTTTGAAATCAGATGCCAACAGTAACTGTGTTAAAATTTCAGCAGGTAGGCTTAATTCCACTTTTAATTCAGTTGTAACTTATATTCAACGACAGCTGGAAATGATAAACTCTTTAGGCAATCTTATGATTTATAAATATTATTATATTAGAAATACATAGCATCATTTGTCTGTCCGTCAAAACTTACATTCTGTTCTCTTGAATTGCATAATTCTGACCAGAAATTTTGTCGGCCAATGCAATGAGATAAAAATATTATCAATACCTTGGAATTATGATAACATATTTACAAATCAAATAAATATTATGTACATCTTAAACATATTATAAACATTTTGAACAAAAACTGAAATTTTAAAACCCCACAATTATTTGACAATGAAAAGTTCAAGAATGCAAATATACAGAGTTTTGATATAGCTTGTATCATCTCTCCAGTCACAATAATTTATTATAAAGGAGAACATACACAGCTCATATGAGAGAAAAGTTGAATAGATTATCAATCTTAATTCTTTTAAAAATGTGGTGCCACACGAAATAAAGAATCAGCATTACATTATCTAATATCAAAAACATTTAAATGGACAAACATATAAAATATCAACAATACACAGATGATGAGCTACGATTTATCAAAATAAGATTTATCACATGGTTTTTTTTCAGTCAATCAGATAATACTGTTATGTACAGGAAGTGGCATCATACTACTGTAGCTGACTATTCCTCCAAATCAAACCCTCAGATAGCTGGTTTAAGTTTGATTTTTCATACGTTCAGTCTACAATAGCATATAGACAGTTCTCTTTATAACTTTAGCATCTGAAATGAAGAAAATAATTTAAAGAAATATAAGAACTGACATATATATACATTAGAAATTATTTTTATTGGACTTGAAAATACAACAGGCTTGGCTTATATAACATCAGGTAAACAAGAAATGGCTCAGAAAGCATAAGGAATACAAGAATGATAATGCATCTTTTTATCTTTAAAGGTATGTTAAAGGCTATAGCAGCATATATATGTCCTATCAACATTTATTATCAACATTTATTATGTCAATCTGACAAAGCATTTATGTAGGCTCAATTACATGTAACTTATCTCAATCTGACAAAGTATTTATGTATGCTCATGAACATGTATTTTAGAGATGAAGATAACACAATTCCAATTACCCCAATAATCAAAGCCAATCTTACAGAAAATTCTGCAAAATGTTTTTGATTATCCAGACAAATGTCACAGGCATGTTTTAAAAGTTAATGGAGCAACCTGCTGAGTAAACAGAACAAATATAACATAATATTTTTTACTAGATAGCATCATACATCATACATCATCATGATTTCATCCAAGTAATATTTTCATATTTCACAGTATAGATTAATATACAAACCTAATTGGCTGGTTGTTATTTACTATGATTGGGATTGCATTTTGTTACCAAGTCTCATATGATTATCTAGAATCTGAAACATTTCTGAAGGTGACGGAATACGACCAGTTTCTAATTTTGACCATATGGGGACATCTGAAAATGAAGAAAAAACTGTACGGTAGTGAAAAAAAATGATCAGATGATTTTCCTAGGAAACAAAACTACATCCAAATTTTCAAAACACTGAATAGATATATAGAGAATCTCCTACTAGTCTTTTTTGATATCAAAAAATATCAACACAAGTTGATAAAGTAACAACCAAAAACGAGGGTTTTTTTTTACTTTATCAACGAGTGTTGATATTTTTTGATATCAAAAAAGACGAGTAGGAGATTTTATTTATCACCCAATCCCTTCTTACATGCACAAATAGATAAATATAATTCTTTGCTGTAGATTTCACTTTTACTGAACATTACGGTGTAGTGATACATCATTTTATGACAGCAATTCAACCATTGCAAAGTCCTTTATATTGGTCCAGGGTTTCCATCAAGGTCAACTGAATAACAATAGATCATTTTTAATACAAAAAAAGTTACTTTTAAAAAGAAATGAACTGTTCTTTGAACTGACCAATCAAATTCATGTAAAGCGATATCTCCTAAGGAGATATAGCAGTAGATTATGAAATATATCACACAAGCGATATCTACTGTAGAATGTATTATTGGGTGATAAATACTGTTACTTGTTCCAAGCTACTTACAGTGGGGCCTTGCTTCGCACTTTGATATTTTAGATTGTCTGTATGCATTGTTCAGTGTTTTGAGGCACTGTCTATAGAAGAATTACAGATAATCCAACTTTATTATTTCTTTCTAACTCTTGGGTCACCTTACCAGTAAATATCATTTGATCATTTCATATAATAAGTTAAAAATACCCCTTTCAAAGTAACACCTTTGTGTCTTACAGGTATGATTTGGGTATAATGAATTCAAACTTTAATGTGGCTATGCTGGCACTATCCTGTGTTAGTAAGGCTGCGTTTCCACCAAGTTTCACGTGACACGAAATAGAAACATATGATTTTGGTAGGAACCGTTTCCATCAATGTCACTTTTCACATTTCACGCGTGAAATGACACGTTTTTGAAGAATGAACATGTTCATTCTTTTTACCCGTGTCATGTTTCACGTCTGTCCGATCTGGGGTTTCCCCTGGGTTTTCCACAGCTTTTACTTTCCCTTTTGGTAACTCCACGTGTTTGTATCGAATGTAAAAAGAGCCTGTGTTTTGATCGTCTAAAATTAGTTATTTACGCTTGTCCTAAACATGAATGACTATAAGCACAACCTGCCTTTTGCAGAAGACCCCACTTCTGTGGGACCCCAGAAATAAAGACTATAAAAACAAAGACCAAAGAAAACAGGTGTGGGAGAAGATTGATGAAAAGCTACAACCACCAGTAGAAGGTATTTAATTTAATTAAACATAAATCAAGAAACAGATGTATGAACTTGGATTGAACAGTTTTGGCTTGCATATAGTTTCATTTTTGTTACCTTTCTAGTCCTCGAGAAGAAGAACATTTCGGAACACATTCTGATCTTGCCACATGACACTACCGCGAGGATCGTTGAAAAATTCTGCAATCAAATCACAGATTTCTGTAGCCTCATCCGAGTTTCTGCCACCTTGCTGGGGGCGCAGATTAATTAATCCTTGTTCATTGTTAGGCCTGATGTCATATGTAATTTCTGATGACCGATCTATCATATGTCCATCTCTTCTACGGATAAAATTGTGCAGAACGGAACATGCATTAGTAACTGTAATTGCTCTGTCTGGCTGTAGGCGCTGGAAAATCTCAAACAAGAATTTCCTCGTCAGATGAGTCTGAACCGTCACCCATCACGAACACAGGACGAATGACATGTGACATGTTCGATTTGAAATCCAGTGGAAACCCCTAATGTCACGTATGACGTGTCATGCATGACACGTGATACGTGACACGTGAAATTTGGTGGAAACGCAGCCTAAGGCATTAACATAATAGCATGACAAACTTTCAGCTTATATACTACATGTAGATGTGCAAAGTTTATCTCCATTTTTGTAACATCCAAAATGGTTATAAACTAGTTTTCTTTCAGCCTCAAGGATGCAAACATTTTGTGCAAGTTTGATAACTTTTTATATAGTAAACAGGAACTTTCTCACAAGGACATCCTGGGAACTGTGTTGCATTAATAGTCATTACCGGTAATTGTCAATTTTCTTCATTAACTACTCCACCAGATACAAAAGCATCCTATAGCGAACAAACAAACTTCCTCTTTTATATAATTATTTAGATATTTATATTATAAGTCAAATTGAAAGATAGATTATGCTTTAACTGCGGGCTTAAGAATGCATCTCCCGAACTGTAATGAATATATGCAATATGGACACAGCCCACCATTAATTCCTATGCTTGTTAGCCCCCGAAGTAAGGGCCAAATTTATTTTTAGTCTTTCTCTCTCTTTCCCTCCCCCCATCCACTTTTGCATGACGATCTTTGCTAACTTTTTGGTTTAGTAGGCGGAAAGATAAGAGAGTTAAGAGATTGATTGGTCAGGTTGGAATGTAGGGTGGACAGATGCATGTTTACTTGTATGCAACTTCCAGTTTGTGTATCTCAAGTTTTTCATGGTGAATCTATATCTGCTTTTAAGCAAGGGGTTGCTACACGTTGCTCCATCTGTGGTAGAAAGCATTCAATCCAGGGTTCTTAATCCATTTTGAAATGAACTGGTCAAAATTGGGTCAAATGAGGTCCTGGTATGGATATGGGTTTAAAAATTATAATATTCCATTCCCTTTTGCATAACCAGACTTCAGCAAAAATAATTCTTGGTAATTTGTTATATGGAATGTTATGAACTTCAACCCCTCGAAAACTTATGAACATCATGGGGATATTAATGATTTGGTACAATTTCTCCGGTTCCTGTTCAATATGGAGTTGCATCCCTTTGACATCGATAAAGAAGTGGTTTAATGTCCTATTGTTCTGCAATGATAGGGTTAGTGAAGACAGGTGTATGCCATGCAATGAGGGAAATTTTGCCTGGACAGTGGCACTATAAGAAATTTTTTGTCCCATCCTAGCGAATAGATGCTGTCCTAATCAGGTCCTCTTGTCTTGCCCCACTGAAGGAGCAACCAAACTGGAATATTCCGGGGAACTTTCTCAGCAACGAGACTGAACCCTGCACATCCTAGTTAGTGATCCAATAGTTGGTACTAACATCAAATACTGCTAAAATGGACATACAAATACATGTAGGAATAAATTATGATTTGTCCATAAGTACTATTCTTGCAATTGCAAGCAAACTTCAATATTATACTAACCATTAAGCGAAATTTCAAATGCACCAGTTGATATTAACTGTCCTTCTATGGCATTACTGATAAAAAATATCATTAAACAGGAATAAATCTGAAAATATTTCATCAAATACATGTAAGTTATAATAGATAAGAAGACTAATCAACAATTAAAAAACAGTTCTAAAATTAAGTTATGGTGACCTTTTTTTGCAGTTATTTAGTACATTTATTCATTTACTCACTCATGGCAATGTCTGTTAATCGCTGCAAAAGTTAGTTTAATTTACAAAAAGAAACCCTTTAGAATTGTGGAAAATCCCATCAAAGTCAAAGTCAGATATTTTGGAATATACATGTAACACAGAAAAGTCAGTATAATATAATTATGCTTATGATAAAATGAAACCAGTTACTTACCTTATTTTGAGCAGCCCATTCATAAAAATTAGGAGTAGGCATATTGAAAAGAGTAAAAGGGTTATGGCCACTGACCACAAAGCCAATAAGAACCAGCTTTGCTATGCTGAGGATTTGAGAAATCAAAGCTCGGACAGAAGGAGCGGGATAATGTCCACCTTCTATCGTCAAGCTAGGAAATCTCTGGTGAATGGCCTCTGCATATTGGTCAAAGGCCTTCTTATACCCTCAGGAAACACTGAAAATAGAAAAGAACATTTGATATATTGTTTATTGTATCATTAGATGATTGATATATACATGATGGGGGCTTGTTATATTAGGCCCCAACCAATAGTAAGCAAAGTCGCCCATGTTAGTTCTAATACACGTATCATTACCAACAAATCCAGCAGAGAGAGCGAGAGAGAGAAATAAGGTTTCAAGTCCACTCGATATTTTGGGACTAGCAAATGAATCAATTTTATTTCAATAATTCATTTTCTCATAGAAGTTTTTAGCAGGGTGAGGAAACGGAAGGCCCCAGAGGTTGGACAAGTGACCCCACTCCTTCGCCTTGTCACACACAAGCAGGGAATCGAAACCATGCCACCTGACTCAATAACAGACCGTCTGATTTAAAGCACACATTAAACCATTCCGCCGTCCAATCCCCCACGCCTAAATGAACAATGATCAAGAAGATCAGATGATACGTCATGTAGAGTAACGAGCTATGGAAATCAATCAAAACCCCCCAGGCTTAAATAAACAACGACCAAGCAGATCAGATGATACAGTGTACATGTAGCTCCATATATAACCAGCTATGGAAATCAAACCCCTCAGGCTTAAATAAACATTGATCAAGCAGATCCGATGATACAGGTAGCTCCATATGTAACCAGCTATGGAAATAAAAACCCCTGGCCTAAATAAACAATGATCAAGTCAAGTAGATCAGCTGAAACATGTACATGTATGTAACCAGCTATGGAATTCAAAACCCCTCAGGATTAAAGCTACATTAGTTAAGAGTTTTATAAAGAGTTGGACATTCTTGCTATAATAATTCAAATATAGATGATAAAAAAAGAAAATGTTGAAAATTTCTGTCAAATTACTTTGTTCTGAACGGAATTGTCACTGTTAGAAGTTTGGACTAACTGGTCAGATTTTGAGCCATTTAGAAAAAAATGGATGTCAGCTGTTTCGTAACCTGACTGTTTCGTACTTAGTTCATTCGTGCCTCACATGAGCCGTTTCGTACTTCACTTCATACCTTTTCCTATGTTGTTGAAATCAGTTAAAAGAAATTGAAATAAAGGTGAAACGATTTGATCAAATCCAACGGCTACGCTAAATTTATATTACACAGCCTGCCCAATAGTAGTAATTCACACACAATTAAAGGATACATTTATACTAAAATTGCTTCAGCTTTTCACTAAATTTACATCGGTTACGATTGAAAGCCATTTTCATGCAGTTGGGTTTCAATAACAGAATTACCCCGTGATATGACTGTATATACGGTCCATGGTATAACAGAATGGGTTCAATAATCAACCCCGGATTAAATACTTTTTCATTGGTTTTTTAAACTGCTTTAACAATCACCAATCAACTGTCGTCAATAATCACAACTCACTCAGCAGAATGGGTTCGATAATCAACATCAGATTTAAAGAAAGGCAGGTAATCTATTATTTCAATTTCTTTCAACAACATATAGATCTATTTTAATTTCTTTCAATTCATTTCAACAACATATAGGAAAAGGTACAAATCAATTTGAGGTACAAATCACGTGTGTATTCTAATTCTCGTTCGGCAGCCATTTTTATAAATTTAGCGCAGCCTTTAGATTTAGGAGAAGGAACTAATCAATTTGAGGTACAAATCTCTTGCATATTCTAATTCTGGTTCGGCATATTCAATTTCTTTCAACTGATTTCAACAACATAGGAAAAGGTACGAATCAATTTGAGGTACGAAGTGAGTTACGAATGAACTTCGTACCTTTTCCTATATATATGTTGTTGAAATGAATTGAAAGAAATTAAAATAAATCTATATGTTGTTGAAAGAAATTGAAATAATAAACGATTACCTGCCTTTCTTTAAATCTGATGTTGATTATCGAACCCATTCTGCTCAGTGAGTTGTGATTTTTGACGACAGTTGATTGGTGATTGTTAAAGCAGTTTAAAAAACGATTGAAAAGTATTTAATCTGGGGTTGATTATTGAACCCATTCTGCTGAGTGAGTTGTGATTATTGACGACAACTGATTGGTGATAAGCGATTAAAAACGATTGAATATACTAAGAATTCCAAAATCAATTTAACTCATTGTAAGGTGAAACTGCATGCTTTCTGATATGGTTGGGTTATTTGTGCCTAGAAACAGAACGCAGCAATTAAGTCTCCAAAAGGTGCCTACGTGTGAAGATGGGCGTACATGTTTCTTTGATCTGTTATATCATGGACCGTATATACGGTCATATCACAGGGTAATTCTGTTATTGAAACCCAACCGCATGAAAATGGCTTTCGATCGTAACCGATGTAAATTTAGTGAAATGCTGAAGCAATTTTAGTATAAATGTATGTGAATTACTACTATTGGGCTAGTTACTTTAGTAACGTAAATTGTAGAAGGCGTAAATTGTATCGGCTCTGCCTTCTACTACGTTACTGTCAGCTGCTAATGACAACTAGTATGAAAATAAGGCTTTTCACCCATCTCGGTTCTAAGACTATTTTGGAACCCTTACCGTCTATTTTTCACTGTGATTCTTCTTTGGTCGCCAAAAGGAATCATTTCTTGTCACATCCAACACAAATTTATAAAAATCCAACACCATTTTCATGTAGAATTACGCGATACAAAAACATAAACAACTTTCATTTGAATTGGGCCGCCATGTTCAAACTAACGCTCAGCCAATATTCCAAATTTAGGAATGGAATTTTACCGTTGGATTTTCATAAATTTGTGTCGGATGTGGCAAGAAATGGTTCCTTTTAGCGACCAAAGAAGAATCACAGTGAAAAATAGACGGTATGGGTTCCAAAACAGCCTTAGAACCGAGATGGGGAAAAGCCTTATTTTCATACTAGTTGTCATTAGCAGCTGACAGTAACGTAGTAGAAGGCAGAGCCGATACAATTTACGCCTTCTACAATTTACGTTACTAAAGTAACTAAAGTAACAAAATTATTACAAATTGAAATACAATTATGCATTCATGCCGAGAAGTAAGCCTACTTACCAATACAAAAATTTGAGTGTGGGACCAGCAAAATGTACCAGATTTGGTGCCTTTATGTCCTTTTGTTTATTAATTGTTGAATGGGTCTCTTGGGACTGGGTTATGTCCCTATATGTTAAAAATAACAGGGCGACAAATAGTCCCACCATGGACAGGTGATTCAAGTCCGCCATCTTTCACGGTTGCTAAAAAAAATGGGGTGCCCCGAAATATCAGTTTACCGAAATATTTCTAAATACAATGAAATTATAAAATATATTGTGCTGACGTTTTTTCATTTAATCAGATTATAAAATAAAATTGGATGTAAAATGGAAAATTCTAATATGAATATATAATGAATAAAATAGATAATTATACAATTATTTCGTTTTCTTCGAGTTTTAGACTAAAATTTAGTATCACCTTCAATATCAACATCCAACATGGCTGCTCCAGCGAAGAGCACACCCAGAGATGCTCAAATTATGGCTGCAATTTTGAAAGATATGGGTGTTTTAGAATATGAACCAAGAATAATCAATCAGATGCTAGAGTTTACATACCGTACGTTACATAAAGATTTCGGGTTTCTTGGTTTTATTTAATGATTTAATTTTTCTCTACATCCAATTCCAAGAAGATTAACTCCACTCCAGTCCATGCATCATAAAACAAAAGGATACAGACCACCAAATATTTTCCATTAACTTTAATCTGTCTCTTTTTCCCATCTGGCAAAATATTGAAGGAGCAGAAGGGGTGGAGGTACTCCAGAGTGTTTAGAGGTTTCATTCACATGTAACCTCTAGATTTTTCAAGTAAAGCAGGCGCCTGAATTCTGGGCGCATCAAATACTCACGAGCTGAATGGCGTCAGTCGGCAAATTCCAAATGCATGTCCTACCTTATTGTGTGAGCCATCATTGAACAAGAATATTATTGACAAACAAAGGTTTGTCCAATATCACATTCACCAACACCTTCTTTTAGTCACCATATTTGGATAGTTTGACCTGACATCATATCCTCATTAAAATTTGAGTACCCCTGTTTTACGCGAAACAAAGTGTATTTTTGTACAATATTTCTGTGCATTACTTATGTATTGTTTTTGTAGATAGGAGTTGAACATCAATTAAAATATTGTTTGACGTTGTTTAGGTCAGACAAACAATAATAAAATCAGATTAAACAGACATGAGATTTTTCCACAAAATTTCTGCCAATTGACCTAAAGCAATTTTTAAATTTTTATAAATTCTACTACAAACCCCCCCAAAAAAGCCAAGTAAAAATTATTCAAACAAAAATTATCGCCGAATGGAAACTCAGGTAAAGCAAATAGATTTCACTTCAATCAGAACACCCTTCGGTAATTTACGCCAAGCTCATGACGACTTTGATGGAAAAATTCTTCGATGATCCGATTGGCTTTCGCTTCACATTTGGCATGATTCGGTTCAAATCGACCGTTTCCGTGATCAGCTATAACAGCATTCTGATTGGTCAAAACGTGTTGGTTATTCTCGCTACAAGATCATTGCTTCAAGCTGTCGCTACATGTATTTTTATCTATTCATATGTAAATGAAGAACGATGTCAATAATCAACAGAACTGACGAATCATGTGCGCGAGAGATGGATGGTGGATCTAAAAATAAATGGAGATGGGACTGGCTTGAAAGAGAAGTCGATTTGACGAAAGATAGCGGGAAAAATTTTGCTTGAATGAATTTGTGCATAAAATTGAACTGCCTGGAAAAGCATGTTGTCTTTGGTGTAATGAAGAAATTAATTACGGAGGAAGAGGATTCACGAGCTTCGTTCGTCATTGTCAAAGTTCAAAACACACGAATGCTGCACAGTGCCATTTGACTATCTATTCGCTATCATCAGTGTTTGGTGGATTCAAATAAATGAATGATTAACTCTTGTCACTTTTCCTATTAAATGTTACAGTAAAAATCATACCCCTTATTACCAGTGTCAGTTCAATTTCTCAAACATTTCAATGATTTTTAGGGAGGGTTGGATGGCTTAGTGGTTAGCACGTGCACGCTGTATCATTAAGTCTGTCATTGAGTCAACTGGCGTGGTTTCGAATCTCCGGTTGTACGTGACAAGGAGTAGGGTCGCCTGTCCAATCTCGTGGGTTTTCTCCGGGTCCTCCGGTTTCCTCCCACTGCTAAAGACCCCTACGCGCAAGTGAATTATGGAAATAAAATTGAACCATATGTTAGTCCTGAAATGACCTAGTTTGTGTCGAGTGGACGTTAAACCCCATTTCACTCTCTCTCTCAATGATTTTTAGCCCCCAAGACAGGGTAAATGTGTGGTATAATTGTCAAGTGAAAATGGGCCAAAAACACATGGGATGGCTTAAAACAATGTCCTGTTTTCAAAAATTTCCTGAGGCCGACGTGACCATCCTGTCTATCCTTTATAAACTGCAGTATAGAAATACCAACTGACTATAACATCTCTACCCCCACGTCTGTTCTGAGCCTATTATGGAGTTATTACCTTCTATTTTTCACCATATCTGGCACAAATTTATAATACTGTTGAACTTTTCGATTCCAAAACAGAATCAAAACTATGTTTGAATTGGTCGGCTCTTACAATCGTGAGTCCCATCCAGAGACCATTCCGTAAGGAACTAGAACAGTTTCCTCTTGATTCTTCTGGCTCAAAGTAGTGAATATTTACCAAAACCTGACAGAAAATATAAATATTCAAACACTTGTGGTATTTAGACCAGTCAACCCGGTTGTATGTGACAAGGAGTAGGGTCGCCTGTCCAACCTTGTGGATTTTCTCCGGGTCCACTGGTTTCCTCCCACTGCTAAAGTCCCTAAATGCCCTAGTTTGTGTCGAGTTGATATTAAACCCAATTTTTCTCTCTCTCTCTCTCTCTCCAATGAGTCAACAAAAATTTCCATGCAAAAAAACTGAAAAAGGGAGAAATAGTTTTGAAATCAAGGGAAATAATTACCAGTCTTGGACCAAGCTTCAGACCATAATTGAATGTATACAAATTACATATTGAAGTTTTTTAATAAACAAAATATTGTTGTGTTCTTGTGAGAAATGTTTTAGATGACACTGAATTTTAATTTCTTTCTTGTGACAGCCTGTAGACCATACAAAAATATATTATGGATACGTTTTTGTTTCATTTTTTATGGTTTAGATTTTCTCCATAATGTAAGCTTATATGTAAGATCTATTGTTTTCCGAACAGCACAAATCATTGCAGCAATTTGTGTTATGCAGTTAGTTTATAAATAGATCATAAAGTCTTGGTGTGATTGAATAAATATTTTTATAATTGATCGACTTTTTACACTGTGACGTCTGGTAAAATAAAAAATAAGGAATGCTAGACGAAGGACAAAGAATGGTAAATTAGATAACATCTGATTTACTTTGGTGGATTATTGAAAGCTTTGTTTAATTTTCACCCATATTGTTTATATTTTAGGGTATGTAACAGATATATTAGATGATGCCAAAATCTACTCAGCACATGCAAATAAAAAGACGATAGATGTAGATGATGTTAAAATAGCAGTACAGTGTAGAATGGACCATTCCTTTACCTCACCACCCCCAAGAGATGTAATTATTTTGATTCAGTTAATGCTAGTCTAGCAGGACAGAGTATACCTTGTTGTGGACTGTATCCTGCTTGATTGATACGTTTAATGTCTTGGATTTATAATCATGCTTGTCTAGCTTTGTATTACTTATATAACTGCATGGATTATGGCCCCTGATTGTACGAAAAATCACATTTTTAGCTTGTGGACCCTCATAATTTTTATTTGATTTTCACAGCCGTTCAAATGTATCACCTTTACACCCTATTGATGGTTGAGTTTGAATTTCTTGAAAATTGGACCGAAACTGCCCAACAAAATGTTCTCTTCTCGTATGAAAATAGTGTAAAAGTATGTAATACCAGCATGTTTGCCAAAGATTTCGGTTCCTTTCGATAGTGAAGCATGTCAGACCATAATATACAGGATTAATTATGGACCCTTCTTTCTTTTTTAGCTTGTTCTCTGTCCATCTCTTGCAAAATGTGGGCATATCTTGCATGGCAACTGCTTGTTCAATTTTTAAGGACTAGGCATCTTTCAAACTAATAATATTTGTTGCTTTTTTATATTTCAGCTACTAATGGAGATTGCTAGACATAAAAATAATCAACAATTACCTTTAATAAAACCATATACAGGACCACGCCTTCCACCAGATCGTTACTGTCTCTCGGCACCAAATTATAAACTCAAGTCTACTAAAAAGGTAACATAGAAAGAATTTGAAGATTTTTTTTCTCCCAAAATAGAGGGAGTGTCATTGCGATCATCCTGTTTTGAAAATCAGTTTTTTATTTTTTTTTATTCCTTGTACTTATATCTAAGTTAAATTAAAAGGCTTTTATTTAACATGAAATAATGTTTATAGAATATTTATCAATTACTTCATTTTTTTGCAATATGATTTTCAAAGAAAACTCATATATTACAAATAATCTTAATTATTGTGCATATATTAAATGCAGTAATCAGTTACCATGCTATGTATGGAAGATGTCAAATCCAATTTCTTGTAGAGGTTATCTGGTAATCCTCATATATTGGTAATCATTATTGATTATTCTACTTCTTAGTTAAAATGTCTTATTTTTGTTTTTCAGCCAAGAATTCAGTTTGGTTTACCTATGAAACAAATTAATCAGTTTGGTAGTGGACAAAGAATAAGTCTAGCAAACTGTAAGCGTAGCGCATCAAATCTTGCATTAATTCAATAAAATCTTTCACATTGTCTATATAACTAGTATTATAAGATAAAACTTAGTGATGGTATACTAGAGATATATGCCATGTTATATACCAGTAGGAAATTATTAGGCCCAAAGCTAAATTTAATATTTATGGGGCCGAATGGATAATATTTCTTTGGGAGCCTTCTAATTTGTATTTATCTATTACTTTTAAAAAAAACTATTTAATAAGCGCCCTTTATGGATCAGTAAACTATCTTTAACAAAATAACTTCTCAAGCACATGACACATATGAAGAGTCCAGGAGAAGAACGAAAACAGACTTTTGGACGAGAATGGTTGACGCGAACAGAACAAACACTTCAAAATGTGTTTAATACAAACCATAATTACCAGTAAAACAACTGACTTCCACTTTTCAGCCAAATTAAGGTCAAATAAATACAATGCAGTTGTATTTGTCCGGGAGGCCATTTCAGAAGGGCCTTGGTTCGATGTGACTCCGATCGTTTTTGCCTGAAATTGATTGTTCCTCAAAAAGCTTATACAATTTGCTACCAGATGGCGCCATTAACTGGGGTTCGTTGAAAAAGTGACTTAGATCGTTTTTCCCTGGGGCTCTTCATATATTATTATAGGACACATTTGTGTATGCTGAAGGGGGTAGGGGACACTAAACTGTTTTTGCCGTTCGTAGCGGGATAGATTGCTCAACAGTTAGGTGTACATCAAAACATGAAATGGATGGTGAGACTGTATTATATCTTTTAATTTTTTACTTTTATTTTTCAGTAAAAACTAGCAGTAGTAGTGGAAACCCTACATTAACCGTTGTAACTAAAGCTGTAAGTCAACCAACTGTTACGATAATTAGTAAACCAGCATCCAGTTTACCGAAACCTACAATCCGAGTTAATACAGGTACTTGTGCACCCTATCTATTCATCTTATGCTAGTTGTGCTGCCAACCAATACATCCCTAGAAATTCACGGGAATCTCCGAATCTAATTCGCGCAAGGATTCTCGCAAGAGCTTACGCTCAATTCGCGTAAAATTTTTCTAAAAAAAAAAATCCCGGAGAATTGTTGAGTCTGACAATTGAATGTCAATCAGGGTCAGGGTTTACCATGGGGCTGTATTTTGTCGGCTTAGCCGATTGATGTTTATTCAAGCCGATTGGTAAAACATTGAATCGGCCACTATGGTATCGTAGATAATCAATCATCAATCTACTTCTGGCTAAATTACGACGGATTAAGAATCTGCCATATATGTGGTTCATAATCCGATTAATTAGCACACTGACCAGTTGTTAGGTAAATTTAAATCTTCTTTGAATATAATCCCCTGATAGAACATCGAATACATGGAGAGAGAAACAGTTCTAAATAGCGTTTACCGTTATGATTTTTTATTTTATATACTACTGACACAGGCTTAATTTTAAAAATATTAATGAAGGCTATATCTTAGTCGTACAGAATTTTATTTTATAGCAATTTCAGTTATGGTTGTCACATGATCATTGTGCCGTTTGTCTATCATCGACGAATAAATAAAAACTTTTGCAAGTTACGTGATGGACAAAGAACTACAAATTGTGTTATGAAGAAATCCCACGGCTCTGTATCAGCTTATTTTGGCTACGGCATTTTCTGATACTGGCGATAAACAATAAATACAATTTTGTTATTTTAGTCAGGATTAATATTAAGATTCAAAAGATTTGTGCAGATTGCATATATGAGAATCCTCTTAGATTCTCGCAAAAAATGACGAATTTCTAGCCCTGCAATAGTAAAGAAAAATATACACATGATTTGTAGACGCTAAATTATGATGCAGTTTTATGTTCTCCTTTCACTCAATTATGTGCTGTTACTACAAATGTAAAACTGATATACATATTACCAGTCCATCAATAACGATCACAAAAGTAAACATTTGACATTCAACTGTTTTCTTTGTGTTATTTGAGTTAAATTATTTAAATGAAGTGGGGCCTTATTTTGTTTCGTACATTACTGAAATATTAAGGCTTAAATTTTATTATCAAGTTTAGATGCAGATTTGAAATAAATAAATTATATTCTTAGTAATTCTCGAATGTTTTAAATTATTTCCTTCAGTTTTTCCTGAAGAATCGGGCATGAAATAAAAAATATTTTTGTCCCATTTGTATGGATGTTAAACATATTTTCTCTCTCTCTCCCCCTCTATCTTTGGTTGTTCATTAATTTTATTGAACTATTTTTTTGCAGGTTCTCTGGGATCAACAAGCTTACCTAAAATAATAACTCAAAGTTCTTCTGGTACAAGTATATTAACACCGAAACCTACACCGATACAGACTTCATTATTACCTACCACTATTACACCTACTATTAGTTTATCATCAGCTATTAATACACCTACTGTTATAACTAATCCTTTAAAACGGAAATTAGAAGATGATGATTACGATAAATAAACAACTGCAAATAGAAATTAAGTAAAACCATTCTTGTCCATACTCATTTTTTGTAAATATTTGAAATAAACTTATGACATATTAGAAAGATGTCGTCTGAATAAGATGTTTGCATGTATGCCAGGCCTTCATTTTGGAGTAGAGTAATTGCTCTCACTCACACCTGCAGATTAATTATCGGGTGAGCCTTAAAATCGTTCATCTGAAGCACGAAAAAAGGGCTTGATAATCCTGAAAGATTGGTTGCCAGGCAACGAAACATACGCCCACAGCAGCTAAATCGTCCGGACAGTCAACAAGAGTTAGCAAATATTTTTACTTTTTTCGGTAATGAAACATTTATAATACACTAAAATCTGATTAAGAGTAACAACTCATTAAGTAATTCAGAAAATCTTTAGTATTTGTGCCCCATGCTAACGTTTAGTATACGAAACATTTAATATCATGGATTTAGCTGTTCAAGTTATCAAAATTCATTGAAAATCGATATACTTGTTCGTCTCAAGACCTTAAACTTTGTGTATCAATCTGAAGTCAATCGGATGATAACTTTAGCCTCTAGAGCATCACAAGATTTTTCAGAGTGATCAAGGGCCACAACTTTGGCAGTAATTATCGGAAATCAATAGAATTCTTCATCTCGTGATCTCAAACACTGTGTATAAATTTAAAGTCAATCGGATATTAACTTTAGCCTCTAGAGCATCCACGAGATATTTTGAAGTGATCAAGGGCCATAACTCTGGCAGTAATTATTGGAAATCGCTGAAAATCAATAGGCTTCTCTATCTCATGACCGTATACACTGTGTATAAATTTAAAGCCAATCGGATATTAACTTTAGCCTCTAGATCGTCCACAAGCAATTGTGGACGCCGGACCGACAGACGGGAGCAGGGAGAGACGACAATATACGACCACATTTCAATGTGGGCGTATAAAAACTAGGATCATTTGACTTGATCATTGTTTATTCTAAATGGCATACACATTCAACCGCTCCGCAGTCTTTTTAAGGATGCTCGTCGAGTTATTAAATGATCTTTTTAAAACATACATTAACTTATCCAAACTTGATGTCATCTTATGTGTCACATTTTCACTGGATTGGAATCCAATCTGCTGCTCAGTGCTCATTGATGGTTAAATCCAAAAATGGATAATCAAGACTATATTTTTTATCGTACTGACTTTAGTAATGATGATTGAGGCTAGGTTTAAAATTCAAAAGCTAATGCAGTGTATCTCGGTTCATAGTGGAGCAATTTGAAATTTTCAACATCTTCTGTTTATGTTATCTATTTTTTTTTTTAACTATTATAGCAAGAACAGTCAACTCTTTATCTAATCTCCTATTATGTATCTTTAAGTAGAGCTGTTTTAACAAAGCTTAAGTTCAAGTCACCGCTCATTGTTTCTCTTCTTGGCTTATTTGTTTTCATGTAGACTGGAATGTTCACAAGAGTCTGCAAAGTGAGCAAGACCAACTACTATACAAGTTAAAAACACATTGATCAATAGTAATGATACAGGCATAATCTTCCATATTATAGCCCATTCCAATCTTCAAATCAATACCAGGACTGACATTTTTTTTAATATACTTTTATTGCATCTATTAAACATCCTCATACAGCACACTTTTATAAGATTCACCAAAAAAAAAAAAACAAGTTTCATTCACCAATGATTAGTACAGTCACAATTATACGACTACAAATTTTTATATTAAAATGATACATATACTGTTAATAAAGAAATCAACAACTACATAAGGACGATATGACCAGCTCTTAATTTAAACTACCTGGTACTAAATTCGTACTTTATTTAAATATTTCAAGCCTAACATGAGGATCAAGTTAAGGAAAGGAGTTAAACTAATTTTGTTGAGACTACAGTTCTGTTTTATATGGTCATGTGTGCCAAGCTAGGAAGGACAATTTTTCCCAGCAATGTTTTCACCTATATTCTTTAAGTAGGGTTTTTACCCTATACAAAAATGTCCTTGTCAGCACTGGAGGCACTATTATTGTCAAATGGGCAAACCGACTTGAAAATCCTAAGATTCTCTTTGGCCTATGCAGATTAAACTCTGGTCATTCTGCAGGTCTAGTTTAGAAGCAAATTAAAAGGAATAATCATACAAATAACTGAATGTTAAACATTTTAATTATAAATAAAACCAGCGGCTGCCAGGCAGGAGACGCCCACATTTTCGAGAGATGGATAGAAAACAAGCTAAACGAAAGTGATTTTTCCTACAATCAAGGGCCATAATTCAGGAAATTACAAATCGATATGTGCAAATATCGAAAGGAACCAAGATCTTTGAGGTATAAACTTACATTTCAAGTTTCAACAAAATCGGATAAAAATTGTGACCTCTATAGGGTCCACAACCTTGATATACCATATTTTTACGCTATTTGAGAACGAGGGGCGGCCATTTTGTCTGTCAGTTTTGGGCCAATTTTCACGAAATTCGAACTCAGTCGTCCTTAGGGTGTAACGGTGATATAATAATACGTTTTTTTAAATCAGATAAAAATTATGACCTCTATAGGGTCCACAATCAGGGGCCATAATTCAGTAAGTTACGGTCCGATATGTGCGAATATCGAAAGGAACCAAGAACTTTGGGTTATAAACTTACATTTCAAGTTTCAACAAAATCGGATAAAAATTGTAACCTCTATAGGGTCCACAACCTTGATATACCATATTTTTACGCTATTTGAGAACGAAGGGCGGCCATTTTATCTGTCAGTTTTTGGCCGATGTTCACGAAATTCGAACTCAGTCGTCCTTAGGGTGTAACGGTGATATAATATGATTTTTTAAATCGAATAATAATTATGACCTCTATAGGGTCCACAAGCTAAAAACGTGATTTTTCGTATAATCAGGGGCCATAATTCAGGAAGTTAAGGTCCGATATGCGCGAATATCGAAAGGAACCGAGATCTTCGGGTTATAAACTTACATTTCAAGTTTCAACAAAATCGGATAAAAATTGTGACCTCTATAGGGTCCACAACCTTGATATACCACATTTTTTACGCTATTTGAGAACGAACGGCGGCCATTTTGTCTGTCAGTTTTGGGCCGATTTTCACGAAATTCGAACTCAGCCGTCCTTAGGGTTTAATGGTGATATAATAAAACGTTTTTTTAAATCGGATAAAAATTATGACCTCTAGATGGTCCACAAGCTAAAACGCGATTTGTCATACAATAAGGGGCCATAATTCATGAAGTTACGGTCCGATGTGCGCGAATATCAAAAGGAACCGAGATCTTTGTGTTATAAACTAACATTTCAAGTTTCAACAAAATCGGATAAAAATTGTGACCTCTATAGGGTCCACAACCTTGATATACCATATTTTTACGCTATTTGAGAACGAAGGGCGGCCATTTTGTCTGTCAGTTTTGGGCCGATTTTCACGAAATTCGAACTCAGCCGTCCTTTGGGTGTAACAGTGATATATTAACACTTTTTATTAAATAGGATAAAAATTATGACCTCTATAAGGTCCACAAGCCAAAAAACGCGTTTTTGCGTACAATCAGGGGGCATAATTCATGAAGTTACGGTCCGATATGCGCTAATATCGAAAGGAACTGAGATCTTTGTGTTATAAACTTACATTTCAAATTTCAACAAAATCGGATAAAAATTGTGACCTCTATAGGGTCCACAACCTTGATATACCATATTTTTACGCTATTTGAGAACGAACGGCGGCCATTTTGTCTGTCAGTTTTGGGCCGATTTTCACGAAATTAGAAGTCAACCGTCCTTAGGGTTTAACAGTGATATAATAATAGTTTTTTTTAAATCGGATAAAAATTATGACCTTTATAGGGTCCACAAGCCAAAAAACGCATTTTTACGTACAATCAGGGGCCATAATTCAGGAAGTTACGGTCCGATATGCGCGAATATCGAAAGGAACCGAGATTTTTGGGTTATAAACTTACATTTCAAGTTTCAACAAAATCGGATAAAAAATTTTGACCTCTACAGTGTTCACAAGCCAAAAACGTGATTTTTCGTACAATCAGGGGCCATAATCCATGAAGTTACGGTCCGAAAGATGCCAATATCGAAAGGAACCGAGATCTTAGGGTGATAAACCTATATTTCAAGTTTCATTGAAATCGGATAAAAATTGTGACCTGTAGACTGTTCACAAACAATTGTGGACGGACGACAATATACGTCCACATGAAAATGTGGGCGTATAAAAAAATATATGAAGACTGTTCACAAACAATTGTGGACGGACGACAATATACGTCCACATGAAAATGTGGGCGTATAAAAAAATATATGAATAATAACCAAGCATTAAAATTCAGAAGTATGAATTTAACTTCAGTGAGTGGGGGGGGGGGGCATATGATCCTTACATCTATATAATATGTGTTCAGTTAGAAAAAATATAAAACATTACAATTACTTATAATACAGGAAAAAATAATAGAAAAATAATAAGAACAACTAATGAATAGATTTCCTAATAAATAAAATGGTTATTGAATTTTTAAACATGATTCATATTGAGTTATAATGCTGCTTATTAAATAAGTTATTTCTAGTATTGATGTTCTATTTTAGACAAGTTCATGAGATATAATTGATTTGTTCTTAGAATCACAGACACATCTGTAACCTGTTCCTTTAATATAATGATCCCTCGTTGCTGTGGTGCATAATAATGATCCATAAGCATTGTAACAGAAATTTAGATTATGTGTACATAATGACTCATTCTCTGTAATTCAGACATATACCTTGCTTGTTTAATACACAATTTAATACATAAATTGTCTATTTTCAAGCGTTTTTCCTCTCAATATCTTACATCAACAACTTTCTTGTGTTGACAATGTTCAATTTTATATTTCTTAAGACATTCATGACAATTATTTTTTCCCTATTGCAACAAATCTGCATAGCTCAGTTAACTGGTCTCATTCCTTATATGATTCTATGAAAAATACTGTACTGAAAGCGCCCAATTTACGCTCAGGGCCTTAATCATTCAACTCTTTCTGAAACTTGATACCTCTCGGTAGAATCCATCAATTTAAGCAAGTAATTATTAAAATGCTTTGATTGATAGTCACACTAACTTCCCAAAAGGAAAAATGGACATTTATTTCATTATCTGTGCCTCAAAGAAACTCTTAATTATGAACCATATGCATAAGGATAAAAACATAAATAAAGAAGCTCACATGATAACTTACAAGTGAGTAAAAACAGAGAAAAACAAATAAAATCAAAACATTTATAAATCAACACACATTTTTTTGATTATTTTACAGATATTTTTAGAACACTTCTTGATTCCCCACCCCAAATTGTTAAAATAAGAACCCTTTGAACAATGTAAAAACAAAAGGCTTCCATATTTGGACATTAGAAAAAGAAAATTCCCCTCAAAATAGAATGCGCAGAAGATTTTAAGATAAGCCAAGATGATAACATTTTCAAGCGGATGGTTTTGTGTTGTTAAAAACATAAATAAAATGGGTTATGCTTGGGTCTTAAAAGCCAATATCTATATCTTTTCAGTCCTTTCCTAAATCAATTAAAATTATAAATAATAAATTTTAAATTTATTTAAGAAATATATCCAGATTTTTGTTATTAAAATGACTACCCCTCTTTGATTTGGGTCAAAATTAAAATTGTTGACTTATTGAATATAATATGTTGATTTGTTTCGTGGGATGACAATTTGTCTTCGATAAAGCAAGACTTGAGATTTAACAAATTTTGAGTTCCACAGATGACACTGTAAGCTAAATATGAAACTACAGTTACTAAACAAGCCAACTTCCGCTTAATCGTACAGAGCTTGCCCCAAAATTATCAAGATAACACATCAGATCAATTCAATTCAATACTTTATTTTGACCTGAATCAAATGGGTTTAGCTCCTTTAAGATTAATAGATGATAAAAACATTAAGGTTCTTGTAGCTTGATAACATGAAAACATTGTAACAAATCAGTCATAAGACCTAAAATACAGTACAAAAAAAATGTTGTGCTTTTCTTCACATGTTGTAAAAACAGATACATAACTATATGTTATAATAATCATGATGTGAAAATGAATATTATATATTTTCTGTAAAATGCAAACAAGTACATGTATAGATTCATTACCTAGATATGGACATTTGTGTGCAGTCTCCTGGCAACCGGGAAAGGCATTTATATAGATAAAGATGATATCAGTTACACTTAATAGAGTTGTTCTACCCAAATATGATTACGATAATATGGCTGGTTGACATAGAATCTTCTGCTTTAATATATTCAGGTTATACCTGGTTTTATCAATCTAGAAATACTTTCATTTCTTTCTAATTTTTTTATTGTTGGTTTACATATACTATGTAACTATACTGTATGTTTGTGTTCAGTTGACCTTCCCTCTTACCAATAAAGAGAAATTTTAAAGTTGAATTTACCCAATCACAGTATTTGAAACCAGACATTAAATAGAACAGAGAAATAATCAAGAAATAGTTTGATCTTCATGTAGTGTATATTAACCAAAATAAGAATGAAATAAAGATCTAGATTGCAGAATCTTATGCATCTTAATAATCCTGTGATTTAGAAGAATGTTCAATTTTACAATACATTTCTTTTGTAGTTACTTCTTTTTCTAAAATAATTTTTTTCTATTAAAGTGAAATTTCTACGGTGGCTGATTTAGATGAGTCGAGCACTTGAGATACTAAGTCGAGCGCTTGAGATACTGAGTTAAGCACTTGAGATAGTTAAGTCGAGTGCTCGAGATAGTTCAGTCAAGCGCTCGAGATAGTTAAGATAGGTCATTTTTATAGCCCATCCAAAGCTGCAGTGACGGAGCGCCCCCCCTCCCCACAAACACACACACACTCCATCCCATGCTCACCACCACCACTAAATATTTCCTGTTACATTTACCCCCTTCCAAGTAGGGAGTATATCGCATGTTATTATAAGAATCAACAATTGTATATATCGAGATTACAGAGTTTTGCTAGGAGAGACTGACAATTCCTCTTATCTAGAAGCTCAGGTCTGATCCAAGGTTATTTATTTAATATGTAGGAACTGATCATTGCCTTATTTACCCTGGAGCAAGTGGCATGATAATGCCAGGGTGGGGATTGGGTATCCGCTCTGTCACTGCAGCCTTGGATGGGCTGTAAAAACAAACAAATGAATATCTTTATTTTATTCTGCAAGTTTATCATCAAATTATGCACAAAATTATACAGCTTAAAACATCGGTTGAGACATGTTTGGTTATATTATCTTGAGCGCTCAACTTAGTACTTAATTATCTCGAGTGCTCAACTTAATATCTCAAGCGCTCGACTTAGTATCTTCAGCGCTCGACTTAGCATCTCAAGCACTCGACTTAGCATCTCAAGCGCTCGACTTAGCATCTCAAGCGCCCGACTTAGCATCTCAAACGCCCGACTTAGCATCTCAAGCACTCGACTTAGCATCTTAAGTGCTCAAGATTTTTTTTGGATTTTTTACGTGTCCTAAATCAGCCACCGTAAATTTCAACCTATTGGTATAAAATCTTTTATCTCTTCAGCTCATATAATAAAAAATCTAGATTCAGAACCCAACTAACCTATGTTACTGGTACATGATAAATAAAATCCCAAAAACTTACTGGAACTTAAAATCAGAAGGCCTACTTTATTACCATTTAAGTTTGCATGCTAAAAATTATTTCAAATCAAAACCTATTTTTAACGTAGCCATTCCAGATATATTTTAGTTAAACATGCATTATGCAAGAGCTAAATCTGCCAACTGCACGTCTTTCTTTAGGCCTGAAATGTTATCTAAATTATTAATTAGACATTTAATTAACTTATCCAGACCATAATCAACTCTCTATGTCATTGCTAGCCTACGATATTTACCGGATTTGAATCCTATCTGCTGCACAACGCTCATTGATAATTAAATCAAAAACTGGATAACCGAGACTACGTTTTTTATCATAACGACTTTAGTAAAGATGATCAAGGCTAGGCCAAAAATTCAATCTCTAAATTCTCGGTTCAGAGTGGATCAATATGACTGAAATTTTCAGCAAATCCCCTTTACATTATCTAGTTTTTAACTATTTTATCTTTATCTCATCTCCCATATTATATCTTTAATAAAACAGGATTATAATGGATGAAAGAATTTAGAAATGTTTATCCTAGACTTGTTCAACTTACTGTCTCCAAATTCCATGCTACTATTAAGTGCTTGAAGACCGGAAGAGATTAAGTTTTTGTGAACTGGGTCTCTGATATTTAAACACAAGTTTCTAAGTCAACCATTACAAGTTGTTTATATAAATATTATATTTGACTTGTGTATGATACATGTACATTACATATAAACAATGTAGATTATATACAGCAAAAAAGCTTTCCTGAAAGTTCACAATCCTGTCCCTCACTAGGGTAGTGTAATTTAGCTCAGGGACTAGAATCGAGTAAAGGCTGGTCACAAATGATGTAAAATGATTGGCATGTTATATTGCCAAAAATGTCAATTTTCTAAATTTTTTTAAAAAATAATATTTTTGAATTTTTTTGCTAAAGTGGATTGAATATCGCTCATATTTCTTAATATCACCCTCTCTGTAAGGGAAACAACTGCATAATAAAGATTACCAAGTAAGCAGATAGGGATATTACTCAACTAGCTCATTAAATCACCTTACAAAAAATGGCTTTAATATTCCAAACAAAAAAGCCCTAAACTTCTTGGAAGAGTTAAAATGAACCAGCCAGATGTATGTACTAATATAAACTGATCATAAATGGTTAACCGAAATGATATTTTCCCCTTCTGGTGCCCAAGTTTCATGAATACTCAAAATGGGATGGAGCTGCCTATCTTTTACATTAACCTCCTCAGTGAAACTGATGAATTTATTTGTACGACGAATAAAACAATAAAAGCAAGAATAACATAAATGCCCTGATGATCAAGTATTTAATATAAAATGCCGAAGTTGCAACCATATTCTCATAGAATCTTTAATCAATCAGAAAAACACTGAGAAGAGTTCCCCATTAAAATGGGTGCTGCCTTTTTATATAAAAGGTAAAATGGGTAAAAAGACTCATTCCCGGTTGCCTTGTGATGGAGAGACTGCACAGGTTCATCATCATTGATGAGGATGCTGGCCATTCTTTTGTCTATTGGCTACATAATCACAGTAACTAACTGAGAGTTTTTCACTACAATAGCGTGTCAATCGTATACTTTTCCGGACATCAGGATTTATTGTCCCTTTAAAACCTCCTTTCCTTAATAGTGAATCAATTGTTTCTATGCGGTCCCATCCTGAAAGTGAACAAGAAGATGTCATAAGACATTGCTTTTAAAACAATATTTCACTTGTGATTTCTGGCTCTACAGAGCAATGAAATACAAAAATAAGTGTACCGTATCTCTCTACTCTGTAAATATGGTTTTAAAATATTTCCTCTTTCAATAGTCCTTGGCAAAAAAATATATTATTGTGCTACTAAAACATGAAGGAGTTAGTTAAGTTAACCTTATTTTTTATGAAGTAAAATAACGAAAAAAATACCCTCCATACAAATGCAATGTTAAAGCAAGCTATTCACAGGGCATTGAGAATTACAAGTCAGGATCTTTGAGTGCAGCACTGGAATTCACGAATGTATTTAAAGATACCTGAAGTTTGTATCATTTGGCTGAAAACATAAATATTTTGATTTCATTCTGATAATCATACCTTGTTCTGTGGCAACTTCAGGCAGATATGTGGCTGTCTTCTTGTGTCCCTTATCATTAACAAATTCTATCCGAATACCATGATTACCAACCTATAATAATAAAGACAGCATTAAATTGACACATTCATTTACTATTGATAACCAGCGGCTGCCAGGCAGGATATGCCCACATTTTGCAAGAGATGGATAGAGAACAAGCTAAACAAAAAGCGATTTTTCGTACAATCAGGGGCCATAATTCAGGAAGTTACAATCCAATAAGTGCAAATATCGAAAGGAACCAAGATCTTCGGGTTATAAACTTACATTTCAAATTTCATCAAAATCAGAAGAAAATTGTCACATATAGAGGGTCCACAACCTTGATATACCATATTTTTACGCTATTTGAGTACGAGGGGCGACCATTTTGTCTGTCAGTTTTGGTCAGATTTTCATGAAATTCGAACCCAGCCATCCTTAGGGTGGAAAGGTGATATATTCAAATGTTTTTTTTTAAATCGGATAATAATTGTGACCACTAGAGGAACCTCAAGCTAAAAACGCGATTTTTGTACAATCAGGGGCCATAATTCAGGAATTACGGTCCGATATGTGCAAATATCGAAAGGAACCGAGATCTTTGGGTTATAAACTTACATTTCAAGTTTCATCAAAATCAGAAGAAAATTGTGATCTCTAGAGAGTCCACAACCTTGATATATCATATTTTTACGCTATTTGAGTACGAGGGGCGGCCATTTTGTCTGTCAGTTTTGGTCCTATTTTAATGAAATTCGAACTCAACCATCCTCAGGGTGTAACAGTGATATATTCAAACGGTTTTTTAAATCGGATAAAAATTATGACCTCTATAGGGTCCACAAGCTAAAAACAACCATCCTTAGTGTGTAACGATGATATACTAAAACGTTTTTTTTAAATTGGATAAAAATTATGACCTGTATAGGGTCCACAAGCTAGAAACGTGATTTTTCGTACAATCATGGGCCGTAATTCAGGAAATTTCGTACCAATATGCAAATATCGAAAGGAATCAAGATATTTGGGTTATAAAAATGCATTTCAAGTTTCATCAAAATCTGATAAAAATTGTGACCATATTCTTACACTATTCGTGTACAAGCGGCGGCCATTTTGTCCGGCAGTTTTGGTCCGATTTTCACAAAATTCGAACTCAACTATCATTATGGTGTAACGGTGATATAATCAAATGTTTTTTTTAAATCGGATAATAATTGTGACCTCCAGAGGGATCACAAGCTAAAACATAGGTTGCCAGGCAACGAAACATACGCCCACAGCAGCTAAATCGTCCGGGCAGTCAACAAGAGTTGTCGCATATTTTTACTTTTTTCGGTAATGAAACATTTAAAATACACTAAAATCTGATTAAGAGCAACAACTCAGAAAACCATTAGAATTTGTTTGGTTTTTATAAAGTTCTGCCCCATGCTAACGTTTTGTATACAAAACTTTTAATACTGTATCATGTATTCCAAGTCATAAAAATTCATCGAAAATCAATATACTTGTTCGTCTCAAGATCTTAAACTCTGTGTATCAATCTGAAGTCAATCGGATATTCACTTTGGCCTCCAGAGTGTCCACAAGATTTTTCAAAATGATCAAGGGCCATAACTCTGGCAGTAATTATCGGAAATCGCTGAAAATCAATAGGCTTATTCGTCTCATGACCGTAAACACTGTGTATAAATTTAAAGTCAATCGGATATTAACTTTGGCCTCTAGAGCGTCCACAAGATTTTTTGAAGTGATCAAGGGCCATAACTCTGGCAGTAATTATCGGAAATCGCTGAAAATCAATAGGCTTCTTTGTCTCATGACCTTAAACACTGTGTATAAATTTAAAGTCAATCGGATATTAACTTTGGCCTCTAGAGCGTCCACAAGATTTTTGGAAGTGATCAAGGGCCATAACTCTGGCAGTAATTATCGGAAATCGCTGAAAATCAATAGGCTTCTTCGTCTCATGGCCTTAAACATTGTATATAAATTTAAAGTCAATCGGATATTAACTTTAGCCTCTAGAGCGTCCACAAGCAATTGTGGACGCCGGACGGACGGACGGACGGGGGCGACGACAATATACAACCACATTTCAATGTGGGCGTATAAAAAGGCAATTTTTCGGATAATCTGGGGCCAAAATTTAGGAAGTTACGATCCGATATGCGCAAATATCGAAAGGAACCAAGATCTTTAGGTTATAAACAGGCATTTTAAGTTTCATCAAAATCGAATTTAAAATTGTGACCTCTACAGGATCTGGGGCCATAATTCAGGAAGTTACGATCCGATATGCGCGAATATCGAAAGGAACCAAGATCTTTGGGTTATAAACATACATTTCACGTTTCATCAAAATCGGATCAAAATTGTCACCTCTAGTGTGTCCACAAGCTAAAAACGTGATTTTTCGTACAATCAGAGGTCATAATCCATGAAGTTACGGTCTGATACATGCCAATATCGAAAGGAACCAAGATTTTAGGGAGATAAACGTATATTTCAAGTTTCGTTGAAATCCGATAAAAATTGTGACCTGTAGAGTGTCCACAAACAAATTGTGGACAGACAGATGTCCAGACGTCCAGAGGCGACGGCATAATATGTCCATATGAAAATGTGGGCGTATAAATATAATTCAGAAAAATAGTATTTCATAAAGAGCCTATGTATTGGGGGGGGGGGGGGGGGGTAAAGAATTTGCATTTTGACTCCTCAAAATCGTACAATAAACTTGTATTGCTCAATACTCTAGATCTTTTACATGTGTCACCACCAGATTACTGGTGTAAATGATACTTATTAAAGCTTTGTCTTGACCACTATATGAAGGCCAAACTCGGAAAAAAGTTCAGTACATGTAGGTCAATTTCAGTACTACTATACAAAATTTAACACTTGAATGGAAATGATTTCATAACATATGCTAATATTGTGATTGACTTACAAATGAGCATCCACATGGAACTGTGAATGACAGACGGCCAGTATTTATGGAAAGTTGTCACATCAACAGGGCCAGTCACTCCTGCCTTGACAACAATTACTCAACCACCAAGGAATACAGAAAGCCATAAAATTAATGCAAAGTCATTTGCAGTATTATAAACCATTTTATGCACAATGTAATTGCGACATAATATACTATTCAAAAAAAGTAGGGGATATTTGATTTTTAAGTGTTATTAAAGTCACCTAATGAAACTGACGAAGAAACAAATGACAAAATGAAATGAAGTTCACATTCATCGATTTATTCCAAATGATCGTTAGACTAAGTAAGGCACAGACTGACCATTATAAGGGTAAAATGATACACGGGGTCAAACAGCAAAGTTACCACAGCATCACAACCAAGTCAGTAACAGGTAAATCCTCCTCTGTTTGCCAAACAAGCATTGATCCGACGTGGCATACTCCTAATGAGACGTCTAAGGTCATTTTGGTCCAGATTGTCCCATTCCTGTTGCAACGCAGCAGCAAGTTCTTGGACATTGGCAGGACGTTGTTGACGTTGACGTAACCTCTGTCCAAGCATGTCCCAGACATGCTCGATGGGGGAGAGGTCGGGACTCAGTGCTGGCCAAGGTAATGTGGTGATGTTCTGTTGTTGGAGGTAACCTGTAACGATCCTGGCCCTGTGACATCTTGCATTGTCATCCTGGAAGATGAAACGGCGGCCATGACGTCGTGCGAACGGCACAACATGGACTGCCAAGATGTTGTCCCGGTAGTACTGGCCTGTAACACGCCCTGCAACAACATGTAAAGCCGTTCTTCCAGCAACAGTGATGCCTCCCCACACCATAACAGAACCACCCCCAAATCGATCATGTCTGATGACGTTAACGTCTTGGAAGCGCTCGTTTCGACGACGCCACACCCTCCTACGTCTGTCCAAAAAATCAACAGTGAACCTTGACTCATCTGAAAACATCACATTGCTCCAGCGTCGATTATCCCAGTGTTGACGATCCCTATACCAACGACGTCTTGCCTGAATGTGATGATCTCTCAAAAAAGGGATCACGCGAGGACGTCGGGCGCGAAGGTGAACCCTGTGCAGTCGATTCCGAATCGTCTGGCCACTCACTCTCACACCAGTGTCTGTTTGAAGACGAGCGCTGATCTGATTTGCTGTGATGACACGATTTCTCAAGGCCAAGGTACGGATAAATCGATCCTGGGCTTGAGTTGTCGCCCTTGGTCGACCTGAGCGTGGTCTGTCCTGTACAGATTGTGTATCACGGTATCTGGACCATAGCCTGCTTATGACAGACTGAGAAACATTCATCGTCCGCGCCACAACCGCCTGTGTTGTGCCGATCTGTAGCATGCCAAGGGCACGTAACCTTTCATTTTGGGTAAGCCGACGCATATCAAAATTTGTTTTCTGGTCACTAAAACAATTAAACTGATGTTTCCACCCTGGAATTCAATGCCACAATGACTGTAACATTCAAAGTCAGAGTCGTGCAAATCTTGGGTTGGACCCCCATGATGATCCCAAGCATCACCTGCATTCCATGCGGTAGCTATTGGTGCGTTTGGGCGTCACATGTAACTGGAAATGTTTCTTCTGTTAGGTTCTATAGTGACTTTTTTCGTAGTCATTTGCATATTTTAGTATTATGCCCCCAAAATCAAATATCCCCTACTTTTTTTGAATAGTATATGTGTAGTGATAAAGAATGATAGATAATTCTAGTATATTATGTGTTGCCAATTTGTGCTTTTTACTTTGCTGTGTTGATTTATTGCTTTATTTATCATAAACTGTATATTTAAATTTGGTTTTGTGAAAAAACATGTACAGCTTGAAATATTTCATTGTGACATATTTAAAAACAAATATCCTTATTATATGCAGAGTACATGTAAAGCATGATGTGACAGTGACATGTTAGATCCTGTATTTAAATGTGGAGGTATATATAAAACAAATAAAACAAACAATGCACTTGATCTTCCATTTATAGAATCGTGCTTGTGTATGTAGGTAACAAAACCAATTGTCTGTAATAATAATGAGCTTAAATTCTATTGTAATAACAATAGGTCCAAGGTATGCAACATTGCTATGCAAGATAATCAATTTAACTGAATATTAAATTAATCTCATATAATTCGACACGCAGAATAATTTGGCCTTCCACAAAAAGTAATTCTCCAAACAAGTTATCATAGTGTTCTATAATAATATGACATATATTTGTAGACATAGCAATCTGTAAAACAAAGGCTAAAATGAGCTCTTACTTTTAACTCCTTGTAGAGTGAAGATGGAATGATTTAAAATCACAATATTGAATATCACATGTGTTACAAAATACTGTTGGGTATTTTGATAATGGTTTATTTTAAATATTTAATGTAAGCACTTGCACTATTTGTTGTACATGTACATGTACATGTTAGATTTAATTTGTATGTGTGGGGATTGATGACATAGTATTATGTAAGATGTGATGGGTTGTTCAAACAATGTTTAGCCGACAAGTATATTATGATATAAGATTTAGGTAACAAGCATTAACACATATTGTCTAGAGATAGGATGTGTGAATCTTAATAATTAAGTTTCATTGTTCTGATTACTAATGGTATTAACTATGGCATACCATAGCCAATATAAATAAGCCTAGTTTGGAAAACAAGATAAGACGAGGGCAGAGAGAGACGTAGAGAACTTGCCCTCAGACCATGAGGCAAGGGGTCTGCCCTTGGACCCCGGAAATAAGGTCTTCGCAGACCTAGGGACAAGAGCCAGATAGATTTCACCATATGTACCTGTAAATATGTTATCCAGCATTATCTGTACCTGTAAATATGTTATCCAGCATTAAAGTATATTTCTAATAAAATGAGTTTATGTATTATGTTACACATGTCTGGTTAGTAGGTAAATATTAACCAGTGCTTACAAATGCATGTGTCCTGTAGCTTTAAAGTAATCCCTTAGGTTGAGTTTAACTGTCACACCTCAGGGTCAGGGTAAAAAAAAAAAGTCCCATGGCATATTGTTTGCATTTTCATTGAACACAATACCCAAGGCTGTTCAGAAGCGAACAAATGAAAATCTTCTATAGACTAAATTCGAAAATATGCCAAATAAAAGATAAAAATATTAAAGTTTACTTCTTCCGCGATGTTCTGACATTCATTCTTGAAATTACTTGACAATTGAAGCAATATAGTAAAATGCATATATACCATTTATCACAGACGAGACATTATGTGAAAGTCGGATACTCCCGCCAAGTTCTGACGTCACTAGGAGTTCTGAAAATATGATTGCAACTTTGTGAGTAAACGCGCACGTTACATGTGCTGGGAACAATATGAAATCACACATTCCAATAGTTTCTTTTCGTAATCCTTATGAATCAGGTTCAAATATATCATAGTCCTCTATCAAGTACGCCTTGATCCTTTTCAGAAGTATCTTGCCTTCAATCTTCGTCATACTGGAGCCTTTTTAAAAGCACGAAAAACATACTTTAAATCGATTTTCCTCGTGTCTCAAAGGCATGACGAATGACAAAACTGGAGGGAGCAAGACGTGCACTTACAGTCCAGGGTGACCCCCAATTTAGCCAAATAAATGTTTGAAGGTCGGACTCCTACCTCTAGGAATGAACACTGTCGGCCAGCTCTATCCTAGCCATTGATCGAGCGTCAAATTGAAATAACCCAGGGAAGGCACAAGGGCGATGTTTTGATTCAAATTTTCAACTTTTCATATATACTCAATATTAACTTATTTCAGACGCCCGAAGTGACCTCTCAACCTGGCGTGAGTATATGATTTTCTGGCCATGTGTACCATGTTTTGTAGTTTTATATCTACTTTTATCAGGCACCCTACGTTTGTATTTCAATGTCGGAAATCGCAGAATAAGTAACTTTCGATCTTTTTTTCTTCCATTTGGCATATTTTCGAATTTAGTTTATAGAAGATTTTTATTTTTAAAGTTCTATATCTCAAAATGAGACCTTTTTTGCTTCTAAAGGTCATTACAGTGAAACCTACATGTATGGTGATCTGAGCTTGATCTTTGACTCTCTACATGTGTTTTCATGCAAATACTCAGGATTTTAAAAGATACTACAATATGATTTTTTTCACAAAAAGTGGTGAAAAAAGGATTTTTTTGTGAAATTTATTACTATGTTACAAAGTAGATTTCCTCAAAAAGCCATTCAAGCTAGAGATGTGATATTTTTGTCTTGTGAATATCTCGACTAGTCCAAAATGTCGTATTTTAAAAAATTGGGAAAATCAACCTGCCTTAGTAAACATCTGGTATATCAAAGTTGTGAACCCTCTAGAGGTCACAATTTTGATAAAACTTGAAATGCATGTTTATAACCCAAAGACCTTGGTTCCTGTCGATATTCGCACATATCTGATTGTACCTTCCTGAATTATGGCCCTTGATGTTAAGAAAAATTGCTTTTTATACGCCCACATTGAAATGTGGTAGTATATTGTCGTCGCCCCCGTCCATCCATTGTCCACAATTGCTTGTGGACACTCTTGCTTGTGGACACTCTAGAGGCTAAAGTTAATATTCGATTGACTTTAAATTTATACACAGTGTTTAAGGTCATGAGACGAAGAAGCCTATTGATTTTCTGTGATTTCCAATAATTACTACCTGTTAAGTGTCCACAAACAATTGTGGATGGACGGACAGGGGTGACGACAATATACGTCCACATGAAAATGTGGGCGTATAAAAACATTAAATGCTTCATGAGTAATTACTGTAACTTGTAAGTAAACATCAATATCTTAAAATATCTGACATTCAGTATTAGATATTCATTTTCCATCTGTTATTAACTGTGAAACTAACCAGCTGTTCCCAGGTAAGATACGCCCACATTTTGCAAGAGATGGATGGATAAAAAAGTAATTTTTCGTACAATCAGGGGCTCTAATCCAGAAAGTTATGTCTGAAGTGCGCAAATATCGAAAGGGACTGATATCTTTGGGACATAAACATATATTTTAAGTTTCATCAAAATCGGATAAAAATTGTGACCTCTAGAGGGTCCACAATCTTCGTATTACATACTTTTACACAATTTGCATACAAACATGGGCATATTGTTGGGTAGTTTCATTTTGATTTTCCCAAAATTCAAATTCAACCTTTAAATTATTATGGTGGAATGACGATATACGGTTTTTAAAATCAGATAAAAAGTGTGACCTCTAGGGATCCACAAGCTAAAAAACACAATTTTTCGTACAATCAGGGACCATAATCCAGATGCAGCGAAAGGAACAGAGATCTTTGGGACATTAACATATATTTTAAATTGTGACTTCTAGAGGGTCCACAACCTTGGTATGACATGCTTTTACACTATATACGTACAAGGAGCCGCCGCCATCTAGTTTTCTGCCAATTTTCACGAAATTGGAGCTCAACCGTAATTAGGGTGTAATGGTGATGAATTTAAATGTTTTTTAAAATTGGATAAAAATTCTGACCTCTAGAGCTAAAAACTTGATTTTCGTACAAACAGGGATTATAATCCAGGGAGTTTCGGTTCAATATGTGCAAATATCAAAAGGAACTATCATTAGGGTGTAATGGTAATATATTCACACATTTTCTTTAAATTGGATAAAAATTGTGACCTCTAGAGGGACCACAAGCTAAAAACGTGATGTTTAGTACAATCAAGGGCCATAATTCAGGAAGTTACGATCCGATGTGTGTAATTATCGAAAGGAACCAAGATCTTTGGGTAATAAACGTGTATTTCAAGTTTCATCAAAATCGAATCAAAATTGTGAACTCTACAGGGTCCACAACCTTGATATACCATATGTTTACACAATTTGCGTGCGAGGGGCGGCCATATTGTTTGGCAGTTTTGGTCTGATTTTCACAAAATTAGAATTTGATCAACATCATGGTGTAACGGTGATATATTCAAACATTTTTTTTAGCTCAAATAATAATTGTGACCTCTAGAGCAAGCACAAGCTAAAAATGTTATTTTTCATACAATCAGGGACCATAATTCAGGAAGTTACGATCCGATTTGCGCGACTATCAAAAGGAACCAAGATCTTTGGGTTATAAACAATCATTTCAAGTTTCATCAAAATCAGATGGATATTTTGACCTGTAGAGTGTCCAATATCGAATGCAACCAAGATCTTTGGAAGATAGACCTATATTTCAAGTTTTGTCAAAATTGGATAAAAGTTCTGACCTGTAGACTGTCCACGTGAAAATATGGACAGACGGACGGATGGAAGGACAAACAGGGGCGACGACAATATACGTCCACGCGAAAATGTGGGCGTATAAAAATATTTGACTGTCTATACATTAACAAAGAACAAACTGTTTCAATAGCATTTAGTAATTGAAGACTTGAAGTGGATATACACAGGAAACAATTCCATTGAATACAATTACTATTTATTGATTACTTGATAAAGACTAGAGGAACCTAAGAGAAGATTAATAAAAACAGTAATTGTATTCCATAGGGTTGTATCTGTCAATAAATAGTGGTATATACGACACGTAATCTTATGGTACTTAATATGATCTTAATTACCTCCCAGTCCAAATAATCATCAGCCTCTTCAAATTTTGTTAAAATTGAGACTGAGCAATGGAGCTTAGGAAATTCTTCTTTAGCTATTGGGACAAAACGACTGTCTTTCATGGCACTGCAAAAATATAAGAAAACAATTAGTAGATTTAATAATACCTTGAATTTATTAAAATGTAGAAATAAATTACATGATGTTATATGTTTGTATATATTGTAATAAACACATTCAAAGGCCCAATATTTCAGACTAATATACAAATATAGATTTGCTTACTATAGATTTCTGGCAGCCATCTTTATTATGGCTATTGATATCTGAACAATAACTCATATCTATCCATGAACAGCAAGATTAGATGGAATCTAACCTATTTTTTTTTTTTGCTTGTCTCAATTAGGCCTACTATTCTTTTTCAGACCCAAGTTATGTTAAAATTAAATACGGAGTAGATATGTTTATTAGGTATCTGCCATGTGGTGGCTTTAAAACTATAAAAACGTAAAATTATTCATAGAATACCAGTACACATTAATTTCAAACAATCCTATTTGGAAACCAGCGGCTGCCAGGCAAGATACGCCCACATTTTGCAAGAGATGGATGGTGAAAAAGCTAAAAAAAAATACAACATGATTTTTCGTACAATCAGTGGCTATAATACAAGAAGTTATGGTCTGAAATGCGCAAATATCAAATGAGACTGACATCTTTGGGATATTAAGATATATATATTTTAAGATTCGTCAAAATCGGACATAAATTGGGACCTCTAGAGGGTCCACAACTCAACCATCATTAGGGTGTAACAGTGATACATTCAAAAGTTTTTTTAAATCAGATATAAATTAGGACCTCTAGAGGGACCGCAAGCTAAAAATGGGATTTTTCGTACAATCAAGGGCCATAATTCAGGAAGTGATGATCTGATATGCGTGAATATCGAAAGGAACCAAGATCTTTGTGTTAAGTTACAAGCATGTATTTCAAGTTCCATCAAAATTGTGGCCTCTAGAGGGTCCACAACCTTGATATACCATATATTTACACTATTTGCGTACGAGGGGCTGCCGTTTTGTCTGGCAGGTTTGGTCTGATTTTCACAAAATTAGAATTTGATCAACATCATGGTGTACGGTGATATATTCAAACATTTTTTTTAGCTCAAATAATTCAATCTCACCATCATTAGGATGTAACGGTTATATATTCAAACGTTTTTTTAAATCGGATAAAAATTGTTACCTCTAGAGGTACCAGAAGTTAAAAATGTGATTTTTCATACAACCAAGGGCCATAATTCAGGAACTTACGATCCGATATGTGTGAATATCGAAAGGGACCTAGATCTTTGGCTTATACACATGAATTTCAAGTTTCATCAAAATCGGACAAAAACTGTAACCTCTAGAAGAATATCCACAAGCTAAAAACATGATTTTTCGTAGAATCAGGGTTAATAATCCATACCAATATCTATAGTCACCGGGATCGTTTGGAGATAAACCTATATTTCAAGTTTTGTCAAAATCGGATAAGAATTGTGACCTGTAGAGTGTCTGCAAACAATTGTGGACCAACATACGGATGTCCGGACAGGGGCGACGACAATATACGTCCACATGAAAATGTTTTGATATAAAATAATTAATAGAATACAATATCAAAAAACCATCGTTTTATCCAACTTTTCGTCAGTAAAAATACTAACTTCTTCAGGGATGAAGAACTAAATTCAAAATTGGCCGAATAAAAAATACTTCATCTAACCTACTGACAGCATATTCCCTGAGTCCAGTATGTAGATTTATAGCTGCGAATGTACCAATACATCCTCGTAGTCGTCTTTCACGCCCAATCTTCCATGTAACAAATAATGGACTATAAAAGAAGCAGATATAGAGTTTAAATGACAATTTCCAGTAGCCTTAAAATGGCAAAACAAAAACAAAATTGTCGATTTCGCTGCCATTTATCTATAATTTGTTTTGTGTGGTGACAAATCGCTTTTTACTGCAAAATTTACATCATGAGCTACAACCAGTGTGTCTTCTGAATATATTTAAGTAAAATTAGCAAACAAACCGACTTTGTCTAATCTTTGAAAACAACAATATAATAATATAGATCTTGTGCCATCACTATTTAAACATACATTATGCAAGAGTTAAATCTGTCTATTACAGGTCTTTCTTTAGGTTTTAAATGTTACATGTACTGCATATATACTATTAATTAGACATTTATTAACATAACAAGATCATAATCAACTCTCGATGCCAGCGGATGCCTCTGGTTTTCAACAGATTTGAATCAGATCTGCTGATCAACAGCTGTTGATGATTAACCCTAAAAACTGGACAACAGAGACTTTCATTTATTATCGTAACAACCGTAAGAATGACAATCAAGGCTAGAGTGTCATTAAAATGAGGGTTTCTCGGCTCAGAGTGAAGAAATTTTTAGCAAATTTCCTTTACATTATCTAATTTTTAACTATAATAGCGAGAACTGTCAGTTCTTTTTCTAATGCCACTTTAAAATAACACATCAGGGACCTTATTCACGAAAACTTAAACATACATTATGCAAGAGCTAAATCTGTCTATTGCAGGTCTTTCTTTAGGCCTGAAATCTTATCTAAACTATTAATTAGACATTAATTAACTTATCCAGACTATAATCAACTCTAGATGGCATCGCTAGCCTGCGATCTTAAGTGGAATGTGAGCCGATTTACTGCATAACTTTCCTTCTCCATTAAACGATTAAATGGATATTCGAGACTATGCTGTTTATCGTACTGACTTTAGTAATGATGACCGAGGCTATGCAGAAATTACATTCGCTTAGTTCTCGGTTCATAGTGGATCAATTTGAATGAAATTTTCAGCAAATTGCCTTTACGTTATCTAGTTTTTAATTATTATAGTGAGTAGGGGTGTAACGAAACATCGAACAATCGATGTATCGCAATAACTTGACTGCCGATAGTCTGTATCGATAGTAAAAAGAAACTATCGATAAAAATTGCGATAGTCAACCAAACTATCGATTGTTTCGATAGTTTGTAATAGCAAAAGTTAAATGGCACAAATTCCTAAATAGTTCTCTCGTATTTGTCGAATATTTACTTCCAAAATACTTGTTCGAAATTGTGTTTTTATTAAAAGTCAGTCTGTATTTGTTTCTCGATCAGTCCAGTCCAGACAGTTCCTTCATTCATGAGAATCGCGGAAATATAACTGGTTAATCGTGCATTCTGATTTGTTTAAAGATGGCAGAATTTGAGGTTGTAAAATAACGATAAAGCTAAATCAAAAGTATGGAATCGGAATCATTTCGTAATTTTGATAATCGGCCGGTGAAAAAAAATAGAACAAGCTTGTGCATCTATCGCGCGCCTTCGAAGCTTTGTAATCGGTAGATATTAAATTAATAATTTAATGGTTACACTGACCAGTTGTTAGTTATATAATCCTTTGATAGAACACCGAATACACCGAGAAACGGTCATTAATAACATATTATTATTCTCCAATGCCAATTTACCGATGACACGTGATATCAGGTGAAATTAGGTCAGTAAACCAGCGATGCTAGTTTTAAATAGCGTTTACCGTTATGATTTTTATACCCCCACATTTTCATGTGGCCGTATTATGCCTCCGGACGTCCGTCCACAATTGTTTGTGGACTCTCTACAGGTCACAATTCTTATCCGATTTCGACGAAACTTGAAATATACGTTTATCCCAAAAAGATCTTGGCTTCTTTCGATATTGGCATGTATCGGATCGAAACTTCATGGATTATGGCCCCTGTTTGTACGAAAAATCACGTTTTTAGCTTGTGGACCCTATAGAGGTCACAATTTTGATCCGATTTTGCTGAAACTTGAAATGTAAGTTTATAACCCAAAGATCTCAGTTCCTTTCGATATTCGTGCATATCAGACAGGAACTTCCTGAATTATGGCCCCTGATTGTACGAAAAATCACGTTTTTAGCTTGTGGACCCTATAGAAGTCATAATTTTTATCCGATTTAAAAAAACGTTCTATTATATCACCGTTACACCCTAAGGACGAGTGAATTCAAATTTCGTGAAAATCGGCCCAAAATTGATAGACAAAATGGCGCCGTTCGTTCTCAAATAGCGTAAGAAAATAGTATATCAAGGTTGTGTACCCTATAGAGGTCTCAATTTGTATCCGATTTTGTTGAAACTTGAAATGTAAGTTTATAACCCAAAGATCTCGGTTCCTTTCGATATTCGCGAATATCGGACCGTAACTTCCTGAATTATGGCCCCTGATTGTACGAAAAATCGCGTTTTTAGCTTGTGGACCCTATAGAGGTCATAATTTTTGTCCGATTTAAAAAAACGTATTATTATATCACCGTTACACCCTAAGGATGGATAAGTTAGAATTTCGTGAAAATCGGCCCAAAATTGACAGACAAAATGGCCGCCGTTCGTTCTCAAATAGCGTAAAAGTATGGTATATCAAGGTTGTGGACACTATAGAGGTCACAATTTTTATCCGATTTTGTTGAAACTTGAAATGTAAGTTTATAACCCAAAGATTTTGGTTCCTTTCGATATTTGCGCATACCGGACCTTAACTTCCTGAATTATGGCCCCTGATTGTACGAAAAATCGCGTTTTTAGCTTGTGGACCCTATAGAGGTTATAATTTTTATCAGATTTAAAAAAACGTTTTATTATATCACCGTTACACCCTAAGAACGACTGAGTACAAATTTCGTGAAAATCGGCCCAAAAATGACAGACAAAATGGCTGCCGTTCTTTCTCAAATAGCGTAAAAATATGGTATATCAAGGTTGTGGACCCTATAGAGGTCACAATTTTTATCCGATTTTGTTGAAACTTGAAATGTAAGTTTAAAACCCAAAGATCTCGGTTCCTTTCGATATTCACGCATATCAAATTGTAATTTCCTGAATTATGGCCCTTGATTGTAGGAAAAATCACTTTCTTGTTAGCTTGTTCTCTATCCATCTCTCGAAAATGTGGGCGTATCCTGCCTGGCAGCCGCTGGTTTATTTTATACACATGATGACAGGCGTATTTTTTTTAAAAAAAAAAATATTGTCGTTATTATCATTGAAAGCCGTATGGAATTTAACTTTAAAACCATTCATGGTTGTCACGTGATTATTCAATGTGCTGTACGTGTCTATCATGGACAAATGAATAAAATCATTTGCAACTACGTTACATGATAGAAAAAAACCCCTACAAATTGTGTTATGAAGAAATACCACGGTGCCTATCGGCTTATATCCATCGAAAAAAAAACAATACAGTAATTTTATTCAAGAATGTTACCGACATGAATTTCAATTTGTACGTGAATTAAAGGGACAATAACACTCTTGCTGGCTTGCAAGATCAAGAAAATAAATAATATCTCTATCTAAGTACTAGATGTTTAAGTGTCCTACCTGTTGTGTAAATTATCCATTACATCCTATTTTATTTGTCCAGAGGGTTCGGAGTTTCATTTGAAAAGGTTTACGTTAGACGTTTCAAACCATTATGTTGAATTTTTCAAAATTTTTAAATAAGGTGTGTTAAGATGAAATTTGTATCATCAATTAATTGAAATATTCTGAAATAGTACAATTTGTTGACCAGAATAAAGATTGGGACATATTATTCAGTTACAACAAGAGTGGTATTGAGCCTTTAAATGAAAACCGTTGCTGAACAGCCCAAGCCAGATAAACCACCCATACGGATAACCATTCCGTTTCAAGGAACGTTATCGTACCACATCCGAAGGCTACTCGCAACGACAGGCATCCAAGTCATTTTTTACAAAGGACGCACGCTTAAAGACCACCTGAAAGCGAATGGTAAACTGCAGCCCACCATTCCACTGCCACCTAAAGGATGTGTCTATGAAGTTGTGTGCTCGTGTGATATGACATACATTGGTGAAACCCGACAACCCCTACCTAAAAGACTCGCCCAGCATAACTCAAGGTCCCCCACAGCAGAATCAGCAGTTGCCCAGCACCTCCAGTCCAATCCAGGCCACAAAATCCAGTCCTCTAAGACCCTAGCCCTCAACCAACACAACGAAAAGACGCGGAAAATCATGGAAGCAATACACATCAGGAGATCCAAACCAGACCTCAATCGCGACACAGGAATATTGCTCCCAAGAGCCTATGATGAACTAATTCTTAACTAATGTGTACATGCCTAGACTTCCATACGTGCTTAAGTTACTTAGTTCGCGTATCATGTGTATTACTTGTTTATTCTCGTTATCCATTTGTAGAACTAATTTTAATAAGTGTGTGTGTCTAATGGGAAGGAGTGTGCAGGACATAATTACTTAGAAGCCTGTGGATAGGACTGTGGTGTGGCTTTCCAATATTTACATTTACCACTTATTTATGGTCATTTATGTAATTATCTTTTGTAAACAGTTAAGTGTCTCTTGTACTTATCCTAGGAATAAATGTATGTGTGAGTCTGTCGGAAGGAAGAATGTTGGACTATCATTAGGTGTGCTATGTTGTGTGCATTTTAATACTAATATTTTGTAATTCACTTAAATATGGCTTAACCATTTAATCCCTATGTAGCTCACTACTCCTCTGATGTTTTCGTAACATGTATGGCTTCCCTTTTGTTTGGTTTAATGGTATGTTTACCCCTATTATCAGTCCTTTATTATTCCCTTGATGTACCCTCACCTAGCCAATCACATCATGTATGGTTTCTCATTTGTCATGATTGGTTGTCCAATTAAAATTATTTACCCCTATAATCCGTCATATGTATATTGCCTTTGATCATGTTGTTTTTTAATCCTTTGATCTTGTTATTGTCATGCATGGTTTCTGAATTGTTGTTATTGCTTGTCTATATATAATTGCTCTACACATTTGTTACTGTACTTGCTTGAAAACGTTGAGAGAATACTCTTCGAAACGTCGCCCAAATAAATCAGTAATTGTTCTTCCATAAGTATGTGTTATAGTTTATTGAACTTTCCAGTGTTTCATTGATTTTAGTTTGATTAAATGTTATAATAAATGTATACCTGACAGTTGGTTTTAAACCTAAACTAATAAACAAATCAAACTATCGCAATAGTCCAATAGTATCGCAATATTTAATCCCCAATAGTAATAGTATTGCAATAGCTGTTTACCCAATAGCAATACTATCGCAATAGTGAAAATTACCAACAATAGTCACCCCTAATAGTGAGAACCGCCAACTCGTTATCGAATCTCCCATAATGTATCTTTAACCTAAGATACAATCCAAATTTTAAGAAATACTGAAATTCGATTGGCTGACCAGTAAAATCAATTTGCATATATCCAATTTGCATATATCCAATTTGCATATTGGTCAGCCAATCGAATTGCAGTATTTCTTAAAATTTCGATTGTATCTTAGTTTAAGTTTTCGTGAATAAGGGCCCGGATCAATGCAGTAAAATTCAATACTTTATTTCCACCGAAAGAAAAGCAGTTAAGCTCTTTTAAAGGAGCTAAATCGCTAATATTTGGAAATTAGAAATTGACACAAATGGGTTGCAACACATATAATAATGTAATATGAATGTATATAAACTGATTTACATTTAATCATTTCTGTTTTTACTGTAATTTCTCATTATTCCAATCTACACCGACAGTATTTATGGAGCATGCTCTCCAGATAAGAATATGAGTCACCGTACATGACTTGTGGAATATGTCTAGCCTAGTTCTTTGAGTCCCTCGTTACAAATGGCGCTGACATGCATTATGGTACACGATTCGTGTACCAATGGTAAAATGTTTATTTTGTCTTAAAGGTCACCGGAAAAGCATCAATTTTTTTTTAAATAATGCAAGTAATTATGTCAACATATCCTTTCCATAAGTATAACCCGAGCCCGAACGTCAATATTACCTGCAACAGGTAAATTTCAACATTAGTAATTTTCGCCGTTCTCCGTCGGTAGTCGGAACTTTCCGTCAATAAGCAATCCGTGACGTCATTTTAGTCCTTCTGCACATAGAAATATAGACTAGAATATGAGCAGAAGGACTAAAATGACGTCACATTTACGGAAAGTTACGACTACCCACGGAGAATGGCGGAAATTGCTAACGTTGAAATTTACCTGTTGCAGGTAATATTGACATTCGGGTTCGTGTTATACTTATGGAAAGGATATGTTGACATAATTACCTGCTTTATTTAAAAAATTTATGAACCTTTTCCGGTGACCTTTAAATATTTAATATCAGAAGCCCATCTTTTCCCAAAAAGATCACAACATCAATGTTGATTTAAATTGGCAAATAATTCATGTTTTCAATGTCGAGTTAGAGACTTAGATACTTTAACAACTCAGTTTAAAATCTCTGTGTAACATGTTTGAGTCCCCAGTGGTCCCATTCCGCTATACCCTAGGATAATCCATAGCATAGGGCTTCCGTGATTTCGAATTATCTGCCCTGGCCTTGATTGTAGTTAAAGACTACGAACTAATCAAACCAGCGGCTGCCAGGCAGGATACGCCCACATTTTGCAAGAGATGGTTAGAGAACAAGCTAAAAACAAACAGGATTTTTTGTACAATTCGGGGAAATAATCCAGAAAGTTATGGTCTGAAATGCGCAAATATCAAAAGGGACTGAGATCTTTGGGATATAAAGATATTTTTTAAGTTTCATCAAAATCGGATAAAAATTGTGACCTATAGAGGATCCACAACCTTCGTATTGCATACTTTTACACAATTTTCGCACAAAGAGAGGCCATTTTGTTTGGCAGTTTCATTTCGATTTTCCTTAAATTCGAATTAAACATTCATTATGGTGGAATGGTGATATATTTAAACGTTTTTTAAAATCCGAACTCAATCAAAATTACGGTGTATCGGTGATATATTCGAACATTTTTTTAAATTGAATAATAATTGTGACCTCTAGAGGTACCTCAAGCTAAAAACGTGATTTTCTGTACAATCAGGGGCCATAATTCAGGAAGTTACGATCCAATATGCGCGAAGATCGAAAGGAACCAAGATCTTTGGTTTATAAACTTACATTTCTAGTTTCATCAAAATCAGAAGAAAATTGTGACCCCTTAAGAGGTTTTACAACATTAATATACCATATTTTTAAGCTATTTGAGTAAGAGGGGCGGCCAGTTTGTCTGTCTATTTTGGTCCGATTTTTACTAAATTGGAATTAAACCATCTTTAGGGTGTAAGGGTGATATATTCAAATGGATTTGTAATTCGGATAAAAATTATGACCTATATAGGCTCAGGGTCCAGAAGCTAAAAATGTGATTTTTCGTACAATCAGGGGCCATAATTCAGGAACGATATGTACGAATATCGAAAGGAACCAAGATCTTTGGGTTATAAACTTACATTTCAAGTTTCATCAAAATCAGATCAAAAATGTGACCTCTTGAGGGTCCACAACTTTGATATACCAGAGTCCACAACCTCGATATACCATATTTTTACGCTGTTTGTGTACGATGGGCAGCCATTTTGTCTGTCAGTTTTGGTCCGATTTTTACGAATTTCGAACTCAACCATTCTTAGGGTGTAACGGTGATATATTCAACGCTTTCATTTCACGTTCATTTTTATAAAGGGAGATAACCCTATTCATGTCCATATACTAAATGATGTAAATAACGTATATATTTCTATTTCATTTATATTGAATTGTATTATCAAAATCTATAGTATGTTTCACTGATTTCAAATAGGCATAACATGTTTGACTTTTGTTATTATTATTACTATTCGTTCTTTGTCTGAAAGGTTTCATTCTGTTATGTTTATTATTATTGAACTTATACTTGGAAATATGACTCTCAATAAAACTCTTGAACCTACATTGCAATTAACTGTTTATGGGATTGGTTGATAAAAATAGCACAATCATTAAGAGCAGATAACATGAAAACGTGCCCCGACTCCCCCCCCCCCCCCCCCCCACCAGGGGTTAGTGGAGTAGGATGGTTTGAGTCAAAAACATTTGATTATTAATTTTTAATTCAGAACAAGAAGATAGGTTGCCAGGCAACAAAACATACGCCCACAGCAGCTTAATTGTCCGAGCAGTCGACAAGGGTTGTCGCATATTTATTCTTTTGTAGGTAATTAGGGGCATTTAATTGACAATTTCATCCAGATGACATTATAATTTTCGTCGTTTGAGGGTTCACAAGGTTCTAAAAGCTAAAACAAGGGCCATAACACTGGAAGTAATCTACAGAAATTGTTGAAATTCGACAGGCTTTTTTGTTTTACTAATTCAAATAAAGAATATAAATTTCATACAGACCGGATGATAACTTTTGTCGTTGAAACGTTCACAAGGTTCAACTAAGTAAAACAAGGGCCATAACTCTAGACAGAGAGAGAAATGGGGTTTAACGTCCACTCGACACAAACTAGGTCATTTCGAGACTAACATATGGTTTAATTTTATTTCAATAATTCACTTGCGCGTAGGGGTCTTTAGCAGTGGGAGGAAACCGGAGGACCCGGAGAAAACCCACGAGGTTGGACAGGCGACCCTACTCCTTGTCACGTACAACCGGGGATTCGAAACCACGCCAGTCGACTCAATGACAGACTTTATGATACAGCGCGCCCTCGCTAACCATTCAGCCATCCACCCCCCACCCCCATAACTCTAGAAGTAATTGACGGAAATTGCTGACATTCTATAGGCTTCTTCATTTCTTTAGTTTAAATGATGCATATGAATTTCATAAAGATTGGGTGATAACTTTTTTTTTTCGTTCGAGCGTTCACAAGATTCAACAAAGTGAAACAAGGGCCATAACTCTAGATGTAATTAATGGAAATTTGTTGAAACTCAATAGGCTTGTTCGTTTTACTAATCTAAACGATACATATAAATTTCATACAGATCGGATAATAACTTTTGTCATCAGAGCATTCACAAGGTACAACAAAGTAAAACAAGGGCCATAACTCTAGAAGTATTTGACGGAAATTGCTGACATTCAATTGGCTCCTTCATTTCATTAGTTTAAATGATGCATATGAATTTCATACAGATTGGGTGATAACTTTTCTTTTTTCATTCGAGCGTTCACAAGATTTAACAAAGTGAAACAAGGGCCATAACTCTAAATGTAATTAATGGAAATTTGCTGAAACTCAATAGGCTGGTTCGTTTTACTAATTTAAACGATACATATAAATTTCATACAGATCGAATAATAACTTTTGTCGTCAGAGCATTCAAAAGGTACAACAAAGTGAAACAAGGGCCATAACTCACAGCATAATTAACGGAAATTTCCAAAATGCAATAGGCTTCTTCGTTTCACTAATTTAAATAATGCATATAAATTTCAAACAGATCGGATGATAACTGTTGTCATTAGAGCGTTCACAAGATTCAACAAAGTGAAACAAGGGCCATAACTCTAGATGTAATTAACGGAAATTGCTGAAATCTAATAGGATTCTTTGTTTTACTAATTTAAATGATGCATATAAATTTCATACAGATCGGTTGATAACTTTTTTCGTTAGAACGTTCACAAGGTGCAACAAAGTGAAACAAGGGCCATAACTCTAGAAGAAATTAACGGAAGTTATTGAAATTAAAAAGGCTCCTTCATCTCATTAATGCAAACAACATATATCAATTTCGAAACAATCAGATGATAAATGCAGTCGTTGTTTTTTGTATTTTAGAGGGGAGCCGAAAAAGCTCCCCTTAATGAACAAATTGAAAAAATTGCTCCCCTAAAAAAGCTCTCGCAGTTTCGATTAGAAGAGTGATTTAGAAATTAAGGAGAATGATCTGATATTAAGGAGAGTGATTAGTTGTTTGTATGGGAAATAGTTCTGAAGATCAATAACTGCGTGTAAGGGTCATTCTTTGTTACATATAAATGATAATAAACATCGTCTGCTAAATAGCACTCGTGTAGTCGTACAGTCAAGTCAAACTCCTACTGTCGTCTATAACTACAGTACATATAGTATTCCAATAGAAATACTTGTCAACATTTCTAAATATATATAGCTTGTATAAATTTTGTTTAAAAACATAACCCCTATTCAAAATATAATCATAAAATATAATCTATTTCTTCCGAAATTATTCTCATTGAAAATTTTCATTATAAACTTACATTTCAAGTTTCAACAAAATCGGATAAAAATTGTGACCTCTATAGGGTCCACAACCTTGATATACCATATTTTTACGCTAATTGAGAACGAACGGCGGCCATTTTGTCTGTCAATTTTGGGGCGATTTTCACAAAATTCAAACTCAACTGTCCTTAGGGTGGAACGGTAATATAATAATACGTTTTTTTAAATCGGATAAAAATTATGACCTCTATAGGGTCCACAAGCTAAAAACATGATTTTTCGTACAATCAGGGGCCATAATTCAGGAAGTTACGGTCCGATATGGGCGAATATCGAAAGGAAGCGAGATCTTTGGGTTATAAACTTACATTTCAAGTTTCAACAAAAGCGGATAAAAATTGTGACCTCTATAGGGTCCACAACCTTGATATACCATATTTTTACGCTATTTGAGAACGAACGGCGGCCATTTTGTCTGTCAATTTGGGCCGATTTTCATGAAATTCTATCTCATTCGTCCTTAGGGTATAACGGTGATATAATAATACGGTTTTTTAAATCGAATAAAAATTATGACCTCTCTAGGGTCCACAAGCTAAAAACGCGATTTTTCGTACAATCAGGGGCCATAATTCAGGAAGTTACGGTCCGATATGCGCGAATATCGAAACGAACTGAGATCTTTGGGTTATAAACTTACATTTCAAGTTTCAACAAAATCGGATAAAAATTGTGACCTCTATAGGGTCCACAACCTTGATATACCATATTTTTACGCTATTTGAGAACGAAGGGCGGCCATTTTGTCTGTCAATTTTGGGCCGGTTTTCATGAAATTCAAAATCATTCATCCTTAGGGTGTAACGGTGATATAATAATACAGTTTTTTAAATCGGATAAAAATTATGACCTCTATAGGGTCCACAAGCTAAAAACGTGATTTTTCGTACAATCAGGGGCCATAATTCCGGAAGTTACGGTCCGATATGTTTGAATATCGAAAGGAACCGAGATCTTGGGTTATAAACTTACATTTCAAGTTTCAACAAAATCGGATAAAATTTGTGACCTCTATTGGGTCCACAACCTTGATATACCATATTTTTACGCTATTTGAGAACGAACGGCAGCCATTTTGTCTGTCAATTTTGGGCCGATTTTCACGAATTGAACTCCGCCGTCCTTAGGGTGTAACGGTGATATAATAATACGTTTCTTTAAATCGGATAAAAATTATTACCTCTATAGGGTCCACAAGATAAAAACACGATTTTTCGTACAATCAGGGGCCATAATTCAGGAAGTTACGGTCCAATATGCGCGAATATCGAAATGAACTGAGATCTTTGGGTTATAAACTTACATTTCAAGTTTCAACAAAATCGGATAAAAATTGTGACCTCTATAGGGTCCACAACCTTGATATACCATATTTTTACGCTATTTGACAACGAACGGTGGCCATTTTGTCTGTCAATTTTGAGCCGATTTTCACGAAATTCTAACTCGGCCATCCTTAGGGTGTAACGGTGATATAATAATACGTTTTTTTAAATCGGATAAAAATTATGACCTCTATAGGGTCCACAAGCTAAAAACGTGATTTTTTGTACAATCAGGGGCCATAATTCAGGAAGTTACGGTCCGATATACGCGAATATCGAAAGGAACCGAGATCTTTGGGTTATCAACTTAGATTTCAAGTTTCAACAAAATCGGATAAAAATTGTGACCTCTATAGTGTCCACAAGCTAAAAACGTGATTTTTCGTACAAACAGGGGCCATAATCCATTAAGTTTCGATCCGATACATGCCAATATCGAAAGCAGCCGAGATCTTTTGGAGATAAACCTATATTTCAAGTTTCGTCAAAATTGGATAAGAATTGTGACCTGTAGAGTGTCCACAAAAAATTGTGGACGGATAAAAATAGTTTGGCAAAATTGTTAATGTACATGCGTTGAAAATGTAAGAGTAAACTGATCTAAGTGCTTGATTAATTAAGTTAAAGCCTTTTTCCCCAAATAATAATATACGATGGGAATTCCATTAAAGAGTAATAATCGTCTAAATACATTTATTTACAGGTATATTAATATTTTTATGAACATTATAAGCTTTCAGTGTACCATACACAGTGAGCTTACTCATTCATTAAAATGGTTAAATTTGACATCACTGATGACAATCTGGAAAACTAACAAAGCTAATAATCATCCATTGATCATATCCTGCTTTCATGTCAATGAAATGAATGGCTGGAAAACTAAACTAAACAAACGATGGTATCATTTTTAATATAACAAGCCAACAGTGAGGCTGATGTCCCCTGCCGAAATCCCAAATAAATAGATGACACATATTAATTAATTGACATCTATTTTTTTCAAAAGTATCGAGCAATCAAACTGATTATCAACTATACACTAAGTTTCATCACTCTCTATCAGATAGAATCAAAGTTATCTTGTCCCAAAGCATCGACCAAGGAAATTGCTTATCTCTGCTTAGCTTTAGCTCAATATGTTAATCATTGAACTCAGTCAAGACGAACATCTACATCAAGTTTAAACATTCTACCTCAATTAGAAGCAGATTTGTTATGTTCCAAAGTCTTGACCAATCAAAATGCTTATTGCTCCTTAGCCTAAGCAGACAATTCTCATCATCGAACTTAGTCAAGATATTGATGTAATGAAACTATACACCAAGTTTCATCACTCTTACTTAATTAGAACTTAAGTTATCGTGTCCCAAAGCATCAACCAATCAAATTGCTTATCTCTACTTACCATAAGCAGAAAATGCTCATCTTTGCACTCTATCAAGGCATTGACCCAATAAACACCTACACCAAGTTTGAACATTCTAGCTCAATTAGAAGGAGAGTTATTGTGTTCCAAAGTCTTGGCCAATCAAATTGCTTATCGCTCTGCTTACCCTGAGCAGAAAATGCTCAATATCGAACTTAGTCAAGGTATCGATGTAATGAAACTATACACCAAGTTTCATCAATCTCACTAAATTGGAACTAAAGTTATCATGTCCCAAAGCATCAGCCAATCAAATTGCTTATCTCTACTTATCCTAAGCAGAAAATGCTCATCTCCACACCCCTTTAAGGCATTGACCTAATAAACACCTACACCAAGTTTGAACATTTTAGCTCAATTAGAGGGAGAGTCATTGTGTTCCAAAGTCTCGGCCAATGAAATTGCTAATCATTCTGCTTACCCTGAGAAGAAAATGCTCATTATCCAAATTAGTCAAGGTATTGATGTAATGAAACTATACACCAAGTTTCATCACTCTCGCTTAATTAGAACTAAAGTTATCGTGTCCCAAAGCATCAACCAATCGAATTGCTTATCTCTGCTTACCCTAAGCAGAAAATGCTCATCTTCGAACTCCATCAAGGCATTGACCTAATAAACACCTACACCAAGTTTGAACATTCTAGGTCAATTAGAAGGAGAGTTATTGTGTCCCAAAATGTGTGACGGACGGACAGACAGACAGACAGACGGACGAACCCATTTTAATAGTCCCCTGCTTTCTTCGAAAGGCGGGGGACAATAAAACAGACAAATACAGACCCGGATGACACAGCTGTGTACTACCATATGAAGTGGTTCCAATGTACTAAAAAGATTAACTTCCATTTGGAATAGCAATAAAAGAAACCCCAGACATATTCAATAATTCATGACAAATCCACCCACTTCTCTTAACAAATTCTTTATACATTTGCATATAAATCAACTGACAATCAAATTTTTTAGTACTGATAGAGAAAATGTTCTTTATTGAACGTGTATCAAGTTTTTCCCTATTAGACGCAGAAATATTGTGCCAATCAAATTGTTTATCTTAGCCTAAGCAGAACTCACCTAATGAACATCTACACCACGCTTGAACATTTTAACTCAGTTAGAAGCTGGGTTATTGTGTAACAAATGAAATGAAATGGGGTTTAACGTTAAGGTCCTACATTTCTGCACCAACATACTAATTCAAATAATGCATATCAATTTCATACACATCGGGTGATAACTTTTGTCTTTCAAGCGTTCACAAGATTCAACAATGTGAAACAAGGGCCATAACTCTAGATGTATTTAACGGTAATTTGCTGAAACTCAATAGGCTTGTTCGTTTTACTAATTTAAACGATACCAATAAATTTCATACAGATCGGATAATAACTTTTGTCGTTAAAGCATTCACAAGGTAAAACAAAGTGAAACAAGGGCCATAACTCATGGTGTAATTAACAGAAATTGCTTAAATTCAATAGGCTTCTTCGTTTCACTAATTTAAATGATGCATATAAATTTCAAACAGATCGGATGATAACTGTTGTCATTAGAGCGTTCACAAGATTCAACAAAGTTAAACAAGGGCCATAACTCTAGATGTAATTAACGGAAATTGCTGAAATTCAATAGGCTTCTTTGTTTTACTAATTTAAATGATGCATATAAATTTCATACACATCGGTTGATAACTTTTGTCGTTCGAGCGTTCACAAGGTGCAACAAAGTGAAACAAGGGCCATACCTCCAGAAGAAATAAAGAAAGAGAAAGAAAGAAATGGGGTTTAACGTCCACTCGACACAAACTAGGTCATTTCGGGACTAACATATGGTTTTAATTTTATTTCAATAATTCGCTTGCGCGTAGGGGTCTTTAGCAGTGGGAGGAAACCGGAGGACCCAGAGAAAACCCATGAGGTTGGACAGGCGACCCTTCTCCTTGTCACGTACAACCAGGGATTCAATACCACGCCAGTCGACTCAATGACAGACTTTATGATACAGCGCGCGCACGCTAACCATTCAGCCATCCCCCCCCCCCCCCCCCCGGATAAATAAACGGAAGTTATTGAAATTAAATAGGCTTCTTCATCTCACTAATGCAAACAACATATATCAATTTCAAAACAATCAGATGATAAATGTAGTCTGTACAGTGTTCACAAGAAATTGTGGACGGACGGATGGACAGGGGCGACGGCAATATACGACCACATTTCCATGTGGGCGCATAAAAACCTTGAGCAGTAGCCCGGGATCTCTACAATACAATTTTTGTCCATAATTATTCATAAGGTTGATTCATAAGGTTGATTGAAATCAAACAGAACATCCAAATAAATGCTACTCATAACACTGTAACCCAGGTATCATTTAATCTTGTGTATCTAGCACTAATTTATTTCACATTCATTTAATATCAAATCTTTGTTTAAAAATTCGTAAAAATCGCTTAAAATCATCAAAAATCATTTAATTTGTCCAGTTTAAAGATGATTGATTAATTTTGATAATGAGTGTCCAAGTATTTAATTTCCTGACCACTGTTCAACCAGCGGCTGCCAGGAAGGATACGCCCACATTTTGCAAGAGATGGATAGAGAACAAGATAAAAACAAACAGGATTTTTGGTCTGAAATGCGCAAATATCAAAAGGGACTGAGATAAAGACATATTTTAATATATCAGAATCGGATAAAAATTTTGACCTTTAACACAATTTGCGTACAAAGAGTGGCCATTTTGTCGGGCAGTTTCATTTCGATTTTCCCGAAATTCGAATTCAACCTTCATTATGGTGGAATGATAAAATATTTAAATGGTTTTTAAAATCGGAAAAAAAAATTGTTACCTCTAGAGACTACGCAAGCTAAAAATGCGATTTTTCAATCAATCAGGAGCCATAATCCAGGAAGTTTGTTCGGACATACGCGTGTAGTGTGTAATGGTGATATATTCACATGTTGTTTTTTTTAAAATCGGATAAAAATTGTGACCTCTACAACAGGCTAAAAACATGACTTTTCATACAATCAGGGGTCATAATTCGGGAAGTTACTACCCGATATCGAAAGGAACCAAGTTCTTTGGGTTTTAAACTTGCATTTCAAGTTTCATCAAAATCAGATCAAAATTGTGACCTCTAGAGGGTCCACAACTTTGATATACCAGATATTTACACTAATTGTGTACGAGGGACGGCCATTTTGTCCAGCAGTTTTGTTCCGATTTTCATGAAATTTGAACTCAACCATCCTTAGGGTGTAATAGTGATATACTAAAACGTTTTTTTAAATCAGATAAAAATTATTACCTCTATAGGGTCCACAAGCTAAAAACATGATTTTTCGTACAATCAGGGGCCATAATTTAGGAAGTTACGGTCCAATATGCGCGAATATCGAAAGGATCCGAGATTTTTGGGTTATAAACTTACATTTCAACTTTGATCAAAATCAGAAGAAAATTGTGACCTCTACAACGGTCCACAACGTTGATATGCCATATTTTTACGCAATTTAAGAACGAGGGGCAGCCATTTTCTCTGTCAGTTTTGGTCTGAATTTCAAGAAATTCGAACTCAACCAGCCTTAGGGTGTAATAGTGATATACCAAAACATTTTTTTAAATGGGATAAAAATTATTACCTCTATAGGATCCACAAGCTTAAAACACGAATTTTCATTAAATCAGGGGCCATAATTTAGGAAGTTACGGTCCAATATGCGCGAATATCGAAAGGAACTGAGATCTTTGGGTTATAAACTTACATTTCAAGTTTCAACAAAATCGGATAAAAATTGTGACCTCTATAGGGTCCACAAGCTAACCAGCGGCTGCCAGGTAGGATATGCCCACATTTTTCAAGAGATGGATGGAGAAAAAGCTAAACAAAGATAGGTTGCCAGGCAACGAAACATACCCCCACAGCAGCTATATCGTCCGGGCAGTCAACAAGAGTTGTCTCATATTTTTACTTTTTTCGGTAATAAAACATTTATAATACATTAAAATCTGATTAAGAGTAACAAATCATTAAGTAATTATCAGAAAACCATTAGAATTTGTTTGGTTTTTATAAAGTTCTGCCCCATGCTAACGCTTAGTATACAAAACTTTTATTATCATGAATTGAGCTGTTCAAGTCATAAAGATTCATTGATAATCAATATACTTGTTCGTCTCAAGACCTTAAACTCTGTGTATCAATCTGAAGTCAATCGGATGTTAACTTTAGCCTCTAGAGCGTCCCCAAAATTTTTCAAAGTGATCAAGGACCATAACTCTGACAGCAATTATCGAAAATCGCTGAAAATCAATAGGCTTCTTCGTAACATGACCTTAAACACTGTGTATAAGTTTAAAGTCAATCGGATATGAACTTTGACCTCTAGAGCGTCAACAAGAATTTTTGAAGTGATCAAGGGCCATAACTCTAGCAGTATTAATCGAAAATCACTGAAAATCAATAGGCTTCTTCGTCTCATGAGCTTAAACACTATGTTTAAATTTAAAGTCAATCAGATATTATTATTAACTTTGACCTCTAAAGTGTCCACAAGATTTTTTGAAGTGATCAAGGGCCATAACTCTGGCAGTAATTATCGAAAATCGCTGAAAATCAATAGGCTTCTTCGTCTCATGACCTTAAACACTGTGTATAAATTTAAAGTCAATCGGATATTAACTTTAGTCTATAGAGCGTCCACAAGCATTTGTGGACACCGGCCGGCCGATCGACAGACGGACGGACGGGGGTGACAACTATATACGACCACATTTCAATGTGGGCGTATAAAAAGTGATTTTCTGTACAATCAGGAGCCATAATTCAGGAAGTTATGATCCGATATGCGCAAATATCGACAGCAACCAAGATCTTTGGGTTATAAACCTGCATTTCAAGTTTCATCAAAATTGGATGAAAATTGTGAGCTCTAGTGGGTTCACAACCTTGATATACCATATTTTTTATGCATTGGAGGGGTGGGCATTTTGTCTGTCACCCCTCGAACGCAAACAGTATAAAAATATGGTATATCAAGTTTGTGAACCCACTAGAGCTCACAATTTTCATCCAATTTTTAGTACCTTTTTTATTATGGTTTCTAAATTGTATTAATGTATTATAGATTACTTTAATAAGTCGATAATGTCTTTGTAATTCTCCGTCAGAACGAAGACCACACCGCCTTGCTCCATCACCTCAACAACCAAAATGGCAGAATTAAATTTACAATAGAAACAGAAGAAAACCAATGCCTCCCATTCCTGGATGTACATGTACTAGTTAAGAAAACAGAAGGTAGGCTCACAACAAGTGTTTATAGAAAACCAACACATACTGAACACTACATTAACTTCTATTCCCACCATCCACACAGTGTTAAGAAAGCAACCATAGCAACTTTAGCCCGCCGTGCTGTCAACATCTGTGACAAAGAACATCTCCAAAAAGAATTAGACCACATTGAAGAAAGGAACCAAGATCTTTGGGTTATAAACTTACATTTCAAGTTTCAACAAAATCGGATTAAAATTGTGACCTCTATAGGGTCCACAGCCTTGATATACCATATTTTTACGCTATTTGAGAACGAAGGGCGGCCATTTTGTCTGTAAGGTTTGGGCCAATTTTCACGAAATTCGAACTCAGCTGTCCTTAAGGTGTAACAGTGATATAATAATACGTTTTTTTAAATCGGATAAAAATTATGTCCTCTATAGGGTCCACAAGCTAAAAACGGGATTTTTCGTAGCCATAATTCAGGAAGTTACGGTGTGATATGCACAAATATTGAAAGGAACCGAGATCTTTGGGTTATAAACTTACATTACAAGTTTCAACAAAATCGGATAAAAATTGTGACCTCTGTAGGGTCCACAACGTTGATATACCATATTTTTACGCTATTTGAGAACAAACGGCGGCCATATTGTCTGTCAATTTTGGGCCGATTTTCACGAAATTCGAACTTAGCCGTCCTTAGTGTGTAACGGTGATATAATAATACGTTTTTTTAAATTGGATAAAAATTATGACCTCCATTGGGTCCACAAGCTAAAAACGCGATTTTTCGTACAATCAGGGGCCATAATTCAGGAAGTTACAGTCCGATATGCGCAAATATCGAAAGGAACCAAGATCTTTGGGTTATAAACTTACATTTCAAGTTTCAACAAAATCGGATAAAAATTGTGACCTCTATAGGGTCCACAACCTTGATATACCATATTTTTACGCTATTTGAGAACGAACGGCAGCCATTTTGTCTGTCAATTTTGGGCCGATTTTCACGATATTCAAACTCAGCCTTCCTTAGGGTGTAACGGTGATATAATAATACCTTTTTTTAAATCGGATAAAAATTATGACCTCTATAGGGTCCACAAGCTAAAAACATGATTTTTCGTAAAATCAGGGGCCATAATTCAGGAAGTTACGGTCCGATACGCGCGAATATCGAAAGGAACCGAGATCTTTGGGTTATAGACTTACATTACAAGTTTCAACAAAATCAAATAAAAATTGTGACTTCTATAGGGTCCACAACCTTGATATACCATTTTCTTACGCTATTTGAGAACGAACGGCGGCCATTTTGTCTGTCAATTTTGGGCCGATTTTCACGAAATTCGAATTCACTCATCCCTAGGGTGTAACGGTGATATAATGATACGTTTTTTTAAATCGGGTAAAAATTATGACTTCTATAGGGTCCACAAGCTAAAAACGTGATTTTTCGTACAATCCGGTGTCATAAGTCAGGAAGTTACGATCCGATATGCACGAATATCGAAAGGAACCAAGATCTTTGGGTTATAAACTTACATTTCAAGTTTCAACAAAATCGGATAAAAATTGTGACCCCTATAGGGTCCACAACCTTGATATACCATATTCTTACGCTATTTGGGAACGAATGGCGGCCATTTTGTCTGTCAATTTTGGGCCGATTTTCACGAAATTCGTACTCAGTCATCCTTAGGGTGTAACGGTGATATAATAGAACGTTTTTTTAAATCGGATAAAAATTATGACTTCTATAGGGTCCACAAGCTAAAAACGTGATTTTTCGTACAATCAGGGGCCATAATTCAGGAAGTTACTGTCCGATATGCGCAAATATCGAAAGGAACTGAGATCTTTGGGTTATAAACTTACATTTCAAGTTTCAACAAAATCGGATAAAAATTGTGACCTCTATAGGGTCCACAAGCTAAAAACGTGATTTTTCGTACAAACAGGGGCTATAATCCATGAAGTTTCGATCCGATACATGCCAATATCGAAAGCAGCCGAGATCTTTTGGGGATAAACCTATATTTCAAGTTTCGTCGAATGCGTATGATCAACTAATTTAAATAATAGCATGGTTCCACCACTCCTTATAAACTGTACAAGTGTTCTGTGTTTTATTCTTTTGATTAGTTATTGTATTTACTATCCTGCTATATCCATTGTTATAAGTTGTTTTGTTTTTATATTAAATCTATATCTCTATTGCATACCTAATTATCCTCCTATCATAAATTACAAGTGTTAATAGACATGTGCAATGAAATAAGTTATATTTAATCTACCCTTCATCATGTTACATTTATCTGTTGTATAGGCACATTTGCTTTAAAAAACTTTTTTGCAGGCACATTTTTAAAAATTATTACTGCCACGTAAATCATGTAAAATAAAGAATACTATTTATTTTTATTGTTCTTGTATTTTTGTTTACTTTGATTACCGTATAATAATTTACTAGAATAAGCTACATGTAGTCGATGATAAAAACATCAGCACGCGACATTAGCGATTCCACCTGTGACTTATGAACTATCACCTGTGACCTCTGCTTAATTTAGTGACAATTCTAGTAGAATACCAGTCGATGATTAAAAGAATAGCACGCGACGTATGAACTATGACCTCTGTGACCCCTAACCACCAGTACCGTGTAGTAATCACACTTACACCTGATAATTCTATAACAATGGCTTCCTATCGAGTATCAAGTAGAAAAAAGAACAAAGTCTCTTGCCGAGTTTGTGGTGATGTTATTTTATTTGGTAAATTAGATATTTGGTAAATTAGGTACTTGGTAAATTAGATATTTGTTTTTAATTTAAATACACTGTAAGTGGAATATTGGAAAATAATTTAGGCCTCATCAGAACAACAGTTACATTATGCATTCCTAGCAACTAGTTTATAGTAAGCCAATTTAGTTAAACACCAATTAAAGTTTATTGTTTGTAACTAAAGACACAGTTCTCACAATACTTGCTATTACTCCAATACAGCTTATACCAGAATTCATCTAATTAAGGTAGCGTTTAGAATAATCTTTAAAACAACAAGAGGGATTATAAGATTTAAAATATACAATAAAATACTAACTACTACAATATTCACATGATTGTTCAGTGCTCAGAATTGCAGCTTGTATGTATGCATTGATATGTGTATGAAATTCAATATTTCTGTTATCTACTACCATATTATATGTTTCAATAAATTTAGTGAAAACAGATTTGTTGATCTTTTTTTTAACCATTAGTAGTGATTCCAAATTCAATCCACACAGATATAAAATCCTGTCGGCAAAAATGAAGTGCCCGTAATAAAGAAATAAACCGGACATCTCCGATCATGTTTCGGCCGATATTTGCTATAATAATAGATTTTTCAAGCATCGATCATACTAAAAAATCATTTGTTTCATCAATTTTTCAGAAACCGTTATTTTTTTTAAATTGACTAATAAATTTAAAATATCTAAAATCATGTGTATGAAATTCAATATTTCTGTTATCTACTACCATATTATATGTTTCAATAAATTTAGTGAAAACAGATTTGTTGATCTTTTTTTTAACCATTAGTAGTGATTCCAAATTCAATCCACACAGATATAAAATCCTGTCGGCAAAAATGAAGTGCCCGTAATAAAGAAATAAACCGGACATCTCCGATCATGTTTCGGCCGATATTTGCTATAATAATAGATTTTTCAAGCATCGATCATACTAAAAAATCATTTGTTTCATCAATTTTTCAGAAACCGTTATTTTTTTTAAATTGACTAATAAATTTAAAATATCTAAAATCAGGGTAAAAAAAAAAACGGCGTCTAGTGCTATTCTATAACTTCAAAAGCCTGAATTTTTCACCCGACAAACACGGTAAATGATAGAGCCTACGAAGTGAGGCCGCTATTGAGCGAGACCGCAGGCCGTCTGTTTGTATTTTGGTGCAGCCTGGATCACCCAGTTCCTAGGCAAATTTTGAGTAACGGATAGGTTTATAAGGGACTGGGTGATACAGACTGCTACAAACAAAAGCAAAAGGGAATTCCTTTGACCTCATTTTGTCGTACTTCCGGTCCGTCTAAGATAGGAATTGCCAAGTGATCACGCTTCAAGTTTGATTTGTAATTAATAACGCTGTAAAATGACCAATTTAATTACATTGGAAGGTGTATAATGATCAAATAAAGTTTCATTGGCAATAAAAACGACGGGAAGCGTTAGAACTAGTGAGTATTGTGAGATGATAGCAGACGAAATGTCGTCAACATGTCAAAACAAAATGTCAGCTGATACACCTTCTTATTACTGTAATATATAGTCAAAGAGAAGAAGTTTTATTTTAATCCCTTCAAGTGCCTGTGACGACAATATACGTCCACATGAAAATGTGGGCGTATAAAAATATATAAGCTTTGATGGAATATATTCTGTAGAACTGGATTTTCATTGAATGGATCTTCAACTTTGATAAAAGAGTGTGCCAGTACTAAATTCCAATCCCTCAAAATTTAACTTAAATAGATTCCAGAAAAGAGAATTCAAATATATTCAATAAACTGCCATAATTCAGTTAAATAAGAGAATCAAACAAAACCGAAACATGACCAGTGACTGCTAAATATCAATTAAATATCACAAAGTTTAATAGTTTTTAGATTCTAGGAAAAAAAATGACAGTCAGTGACAAAGCCAATAGTTCCCTTTAAAGTTTTACTTATGTTCAGTCTATTTAATCTGAACAGCTGATCTGTTTATTTTATCAACAAATTTATTAATAAATTAATGGACCTGCTGGGGTTATTCTAGACTTCATTATCAAATGAGCTATTGTATTGTAAATTATAAGCTTACATCATTTAAAAATATCACTCTGAATTAAATATGATAACCATTATTGTTGTTTTTAATTATATGATCTAAAAATAGTAAGGTAGACATGGAAATTCTTTTGTTTTGATAGATACAGAAAGTGTAATAAAAAGAACCCCTTTTGATTCAAATGGAATCTCCCTGGGTACTAAATTGATAGATGTCAACAAAGTTCAAATATAGTTATATGTCACCAGTTCTAACAATTTAGAGTTTATCGTGGTACAAAATTGATTACCAAAAAATAAATAACCATAACACAACAACTTTAATTCAAAAGTAACGTCAGGAATTATGTTTATTTCTCAATTGGACCAGTCCATTATACAAAAAGGTCAAGACTACTTACAATGAATCGTTAGTAAACGCTGGTTTTGGTGCTTCATAAGTATGTAAATGGCTGTGAAGAACGTCAAAACAATAAAAGACCATATCAGGTACAGCTACGGTGTAGCCATTTTTATGGAAACTAGGACTGGTAGATGGCCCATTGTTACAGACTGAGGCCGAAGAATTGTTCAATTTTTGTTTTTTCACACCACAACAACTCGAAGTCATCTCCACAATCCTCGCCCAACTGACGCGAGATGTCGCCTGCGTCGAACGTCGTTTCCGGGTTTAGAGCGCACCTGCTGATCCTGTCGGCTGAAACCAAGGAAGTGTGCAAAGACATAATCCACGGTTAAATTTTATAACGGTATGTGATTAGCTAACAGTGACACTGTTATTGCAAGACAAACATTTATATATACAAAGTTAATGAAGGAAATATTTTCAGATTTTATTTATGAAATAAAACTTCTCTCATCCTCTGATCATATAAAAATAATTAGCACGTACTGACGTAGTCTACGGTGCTAAAGTAAAAGTATGTAGTTGTAGCCGTAGGTCTCCGGTCCTACCATGCAGTCGTATCTTATAATACATGGTCCTACATGTCATGTGTAAAGTAGGCTAGCCCACGGCCACAGACAGGTACATCCAGATTCCCTAATCTGAATGACAGCTAAAGACAACTAACACTAACAGCTTCTCACTTTAGACCAGTTGGTCAACTATTCCATTATTTCATAGAGCTAGCTAAACAATACTAATAGTAATATCATATCATATATATCAGGTACAGGATCTAGTAGACCTGTATAGGCCTTTCTCCTGATCAAAGCACTGTTCAGCTTAAGCCGATTTCTTCGACTATACTTATCAAAGTGACTTTGCATCAAGGTGGTGGGGGGGGGGGTGGATGGCCGAATGGTTAGCACGCGCGCGCTGTAACGCATCATAAGGCCTGTCATTGAGTCAACTGGCGTGGTTTCGAATCCCTGGTTGTACATGACTGTCCAACCTTGTGGGTTTTCTGTGGGTCCTCCGGTTTCCTCTCACTGCTAAAGACCGCTACGCGCAAGCGAATTATTGAAATAAAATTGAACCATGTGTTAGTCTCGAAATGAGCTAGTTTGTGTCGAGTGGACGTTAAACCCATTTCTCTCTCTCTCTCTAGTCCCAAAATGACCTAGTCTGTGTCAAGTGGAGGTTAAACCCCATTTCTCTCTCTGCATCAAGGTGGGCAGAGTAGTGTGGGTGGCAAGCTCACTACTCCAGTTTCGCAGCAAATTTGTTGTCTGCCATTTGCGAATAAAGTCTGTTTTTGAAGGTCAGTAGTGATGGGGAGTCAACAACTGATGATGACATTGTGTTCCACAACTCTGAATGTAAAGAAGTTCTGGTGACGCCGGAAATGTCCAACTGGAGTGGGCTCTGGTAGAAACCATGTGTGTGTTTATACACCTCAATAAGATCTCCACTGGTCCATCTTTATTCCAAACTTGGAAAGTTAAAAGCATCTTCAGTCTTTGCTCATATGTGAGTTCTTTCAGACTAGTGTGGACACACTAGTGCAACAAAAAGCATCTTGAAGCAGTCCTTTTCTAAATATCTAAATCTGATCTGCGAATGAGACCTACAAGCCGATTTGCTTTGTTCATTTGAGCTTGAATGTGACCGGAAAACTTGAGTTTGTTGTCCATTAACACACCAAGATCTTTTTCAACCTCAGAGGTCTCTAGCGTCACTACATCGTCTGAGTTGTGTTTCTTCATGCAGTACGTATTGTGGGGGTTATTGTGACCCAAGTGGAATATGTGTCATTTGTCCGCCATGTCTCAAGCCATCCTACAAGACTGTCGAGATTTGTTTAGACCTGAGTTATGAACTCATCTTTGTCTACCTGAGAGAAAACTTTGGAGTCTTCAGCATACATCTCAGACAGTGATTTCGCAATACTTGGCAAGTCATTGATGTATACCACAAACAAAATGGGCCCTAGACAGCTGCCTTGGAGCACTCTGCTCGTCACTGGTGACCATTCAGAAAAACTGTCTTTGACACATGCCCTCTGCCTCCTGTCAATCAGAAAGTCCAGAATCCATTCTAGCACACACGAGTTAACACCTTATGACTTAAGCTTCTTGAGTAGACAGAGTTGGGTCACTACTTGGATACCAGTATCTAGATACTCAGTCCACTTGTCCAGTGTTGCAAGCAGGTTGCTAGTACATGATTGCTTCGATATGAAGCTGTGTTGGTGGCATGACAAAAGTTCTTTTTCTTCAAGGTATTCCACTAGTCTCTCCCTAATGATGGATTCCATAAGTTTACACAGTACACACGTCAGAGACACAGGCGTGGTACATGTAGTTACCAGCCTTACATTTTTGCCCGCATTTATCGACCGTGTCTGTACAGTCCCTAATATACAATCCCAGGCTTCTTGTGCTTTTTTGTCTCTAATCAGAGATACAAGATCAGTCTCTTTACACTATTCTTCATGCTGTCATAGCCTGCTTCCTTGTAGTTGCTGTGCTTACTAGACTGTACAGAATCACATAGTACATGTCATAACACATAAATGAAAAAGTTAAAATATGATGATGGTTTTTGTCAAGTGGGGATGCATGTTTGAGTTCAGTCACCATCTCATCCTCTGAGGAGAACAGCAAATCTATTAAAGTAGGATTCTGGTCACTTTGATAGTGTGTTGGCAACTTCACATGTTGTTAGATGATCACATTACTGCAGAATGTCATCTGAATATTGTGTGGACAATAGAATTTCCCCATAACATGAATACCTGGAAGAATATAAAAGAAAGGGCCCTGACGGTAAATGTTTTGCTTGTCTGCAGTACCACCCCACGAACAAACGAACGAACGTAAATGTTATTAGTCTGAAAACTGTATGTATTGACAAGGTTTTTCTAGCAATTGAAGATAAATATGGAGATAGGAGTTGCATTGGTTATGTGCCAAGACTGTATAAGTCAAATATCATTGAAAACACTTTAAATATAGTTGATATGCGATTAGTATGTGAGAAGGAATTACTGTTAGCGGAAAAAATTATAAATGTGAAATGTTATATTCTCCATCTGTGTTTTCATTTATGAATATTCTGATTCACGCTGAAGATGAGATTATATTACAGGAACTAGAATCACATGGGGTAGAAATAGCCAGTCCAGTTATCCGTCACTTCTAAATAAGTTTTTGTACCTACATGTACATGTTACATAAATATGTCATTTATTATGTAGTATATGTTTGTGCCAAATAAATCTATCTTTCTACCAAAGTGACACACAAATTGCATTTGTGTGAGTCTGACAGACAATGACCAGTATATGTACCATTTTCACTGTTGACGCAAGGGCCCCAGTGACATTTTCGTTCAGGGGCCCCCATGCAAGCTTAATCTGGCCCTAGACCATGATGACAGTGGGGCTCTGTCATTCCTCTACTGCAGCATTGTCATTCATCTAATAACCTGATACATTCATCTCATGAAGCTATATTGGTCAATCATTCTATTTGTCATTCTAGCGAATTATTTCACGGAAGAATTGAGACTGGTCATGAAGTCAGGTGGGCAACTTGATCGTATGGTTCAGTCAAGACTGAAGAGATTATTTATGACAAGGTCTCAATAAATTGCATGATCACATGGTTTGTATTAGAGTGCATTGGGATTATACTGAAGAATCGGTCCAGTAAGACTGATTGTAATGGAAAGAATGACAACCCCATAATAGGACTGACAGAAGCTTAATAGACGAATGACAAGTTCACTAATGAAGATGACTGACAACGAAAATGACAGCGACTCACTGAATAAATTACAAAGGAATGACAAGTTAACCTGGCAAATGACAACATAGGTTCATCAAATAGAATGCTAAATGTTCATTAGAAGAGAATGACAAACTCCTGGAAGGACTAACAAATCAAATTGTCATTCCTCTTATAAGTGTCCATCTCTCTGTCATTCCTCTACTGGGACTCTTGTCTGGCCAACCCTTTTCATTCTCTTTGTTTTTTTATCTAAATGAACCTCTGTCATTCTCCTTGAAGGTCATTCCTGAACTGTAGCTCTTATCAGTCTATATGTAATCTAATGAATCTCTGTCATTCATCTGTTCCTCAATCCCTTTCAATTGCTGAATAAAATATTGCTTTTATAAAATTTGTCTAGTGAATCTATTATTCTCTTATGAACATCTGTATTTCAATTTCTGAATATAACATTGTTTTAAAAAATCCCAACAAATTGTCTAGTGAATCTAATGAACATCTGCATTGTCTTTTGTCTGTTAAACCTCGCAGATCTATCGTTATGTCATTCGATCTGTTAACCTCTATCCTTCTCTTTGTCATTTATCAATGAACCTCTGTCATTCTTATTGTCATTTGTGTAGTGACCCTCTTGCATTTGTCTAGTGAACCGCTGTACATCTTTTGTCATGACATTTCTCGAAAATAACTGTCAGAATACATGTACAATTGTACATGTATATTTTTGCCTCATAATTTGTGCAATGCTTGTTAAACTTGATGAAAATCTAGAGCATAGTATTAGTATGGTTTCTGTGCAATATATCACAACAAAAATAAAATGTTCACTAGAAATGCTATAGTAATATTTTTTAAAACTTGAACTACACAGCTTCTGGTTGATGTATTTTTATACACACACATTTTCGTGTGGACGTATATTGTCGTCGCCCCTGTCCATCCGTCCGTCCACAATTTTTTTGTGGACACTGTACAGGTCACAATTTTTATCCGATTTTGACGAAACTTGAAATATCTCAGTTCCTTTCAATATTGGCATGTATTGGACCATAACTTCATGGATTATGGCCCCTGATTGTACAAAAAATTACGTTTTTAGCCCGTGATTGTACGGAAAATCACCTTTTTAGCTTGTGGTCCCTCTAGAGGTCACAATTTTTATCTGATTTAAAAAAAAAAAGTTGTAGTATATCAGCGTTACACCCTTACGAAGCTGGATTTCGAATTTCGTGAAAATCAGACCAAAACTGCCGGAGAAAATGGCCGTCCCTTGTACCCAAATAGCGTAAAAATATGGTATATAAAGGTTATGGATCCTCTAGAGGTCACAATTTTCATCCGATTTTGATGAAACTTGGAATACGTCATGTTTATATCCCAAAGATCTTGGTTTCTTTCGATATTCGCGCATATTGGATCGTACCTTCTTGAATTATGGCCCATTATTTTATACGAAAAATTGCGCTTTTACCATGTGGTCCCTCTAGAGGTCAAATATTTTATCCGATTTAAAAAAAGTTTTTAGTATATACCGTTACACCTTAATGATGGTTGAGTTCAAATTTTGTGAAAATCGGACCAAAACTGTCGACAAAATGGCCACCCCTTGTACGAAAATAGTGTAAACATCTGGTATATCAAGGTTGTGGACGATTTTGATGAAACTTGAAATATGTTTATAACCCAAATATCTTGGTTCCTGTCGATATTCGAGTATATCGAATCGTAACTTCCTGAATTATGAAAAAACGTGTTTTGAGCTTGTGGTCCCTTTCGCCACAATTTTTATCTGATTAAAAAAAGACGTGTGAATATATCACAGTTCTACACTAATGATGGTAGAGTTCGAATTTCGTAAAAATCGGACAAAAATTGGCGGACATAATGGCCGTCCGTTGTACGCAAATAGTGTAAAAATATGGTATATCAAGGTTGTGGATCCTCTATAGAGGCAACAGTTTTTATACGCCCACATGGAAATGTAGTTGTATATTGTCGTCGCCCCCGTTCGTCCATCCGTCCGTCCGTCCGTCCGTCCGTCGTCCACAATTTCTTGAGAACCCTCTACAGACTACATTTCTCATCTGATTGTTTTGAAATTGATATATGTTGTTTGCATTAGTGAGATGAAGAAGCCTATTTAATTTCAATAACTTCTGTTAATTTCTTCTGGAATTATGGCCCTTGTTTCACTTTGTTGAACCTTGTGAACACTCTTAACAACAAAAGTTATCAACCGATCTGTATGAAATTTATATCCATCATTTAAATTAATAAAACAAAGAAGCCTATTGAATTTCAGCAATTTCCGTTAATTACATCTAGAGTTATGGCCCTTGTTTCACTTTGTTGAATCTTGTGAACGCTCTAATGACAACAGTTATCATCCGATCTGTTCGAAATTGATATGCATCATTTGAATTAGTGAAATGAAGAAGCCAATTGAATTTCAGCAATCTCCGTTGATTACGCCGTGAGTTATGGCCCTTGTTTCACTTTGTTGTACCTTGTGAACGTTCGAACGACAAAAGTTATAATCCGATCTGTATGAAATTTATATGCATCATTCAAATTAGAAAAACAAAGAAGCCTTTTTGAATTTCGGCAATTTTCGTTAATTACATCTAGAGTTATGGCCCTTGTTTCATTTTGTTGAATCTTGTGAACGCTCTAATGACAACAGTTATCATCCGATCTGTTTGAAATTTATATGCATTATTTAAATTAGTGAAACGAAGAAGCCTATTGAATTTCAGCAATTTCTGTTAATTATGCCGTGAGTTATGGCCCTTGTTTCACTTTGTTGTTCCTTGGGAACGTTCGAACAGCAAAAGTTATCATCTGATCTGTATGAAATTTATATGCATTATTTGAATTAGTAAAACTAAAAAGCCTGTGGAATTTCAACAATTTCAGTAGATTACTTCCAGAGTTACGGCCCTTGTTTTAGTTTTTAGAACCTCGGGAACCCTCAAACGACGAAAATTATAATGTCATCTGTATGAAATTGTCTATTAAATTCCCCTAATTACCTACAAAAGAATAAATATGCGACAACCCTTGTCGACTGCTCGGACGATTTAGATGCTGTGGGCGTATGTTTTGTTGCCCGGCAACCTATGTTTATCTAATTTGGATGAAACTTCAAATATGTTTTTATCATAAATATCTTGGCACCTTTTGATAATCACACATATCCGAACGTAACTTCATGGATCATGGCCCCTGTTTGGTCGAAAAATCACATTTTTAGCTTGTGGATTCTCTGGAGGTTACAGTTTTTTTCCCAATTTTAAAAACCGTTTAGATATATCACTATTCCACCATAATGAAGGTTGAATTTCGGGAAATTGAAATGAAACTGCCTGATAAAATGGCCTCTCTTTGTACGCAAATTGTGTATAAGTATGTAATACAAAGGTTATGAACCTTCTAGAGGTCACAATTTTTATCCGATTTTGATTAAACTTAAAACATATCTTTATATTCCAAAAATCTTAGTCCCTGTCGATATTTTCGCATTTCAGACCATAACTTTCTGGATTATGGTACCTGATTGTACAAAAGATCGTTTTTGTTTTTAGCTTGTTCTCTATCCATCTCTTGCAAAATGTGGGCATATCCTGCCTGGCAGCCACTGGTTGTTGTCTGTCATTGAGTCTGAATCTATATTTGTATTTAGTATGTTAATATTCATTATGAAGGGACATACATACTTTATTTTTGATTTATTTCGCTATTTGTTTAGATGGCTGAGCAATTAACTAATGGTCATACTTCATCAGTCTTATGCCTGGATGTTCAAAGACAAACAGAACAGTTGGCCTCTGGAGGAGAAAATGGAGAACTTTGTATCTGGTCGTTAGTGGATAAAAGTCTTCAGAAAAAATATGTTCAACTGGATTGTGATTGTACCTCAGTTTGTTTCTCAAAAATTAATCCAAATCTTTTGTATGCAGCCTTTGGAGAAAAGATCTTAGTATTTAACACAGAACAGTTTGCAGAACCAGAACACACATACGATTATAACACAGATGAGATTAACCAGATCATTTTGAACAATAATGAGGAAAATCTAGCGGCATGTGATGACTCTGGAGAAGTTAAAATAATTAACCTTTTAGAGAAGAAAATGTTTAGAACTTTACGAAACAAACATACAAACATCTGCTCTACAATTATTTTCCGTCCAAACCGACAACAAGATATAGTCAGTGCTGGGCTGGATGGAAAACTCATTCACTGGCTTTATCCCAATCATAAGTGCTTGAATCAATTTAATATGCAGGAATTGTTAAACACACCAGAGGATGCTTCTGCCTATATGGTGAATCCTCCTTTTATACATCATATGGCATGCTCCCCTAATGGAACTTACATTGCATGTGGTATGCAGAATGGTCAAATTGCGGTGTTTAATGGGAATCGTAAAAATCTTTCGCAACTTTTTAATTTGCATGCACACACACAGGGAGTTTCTCAAGTTACATTCTGTGATGAAACACATCTTATATCAGGAGGAAATGACTGCCAACTAATAGTTTGGGATTTAAGTAAAGCTGAAAATTTAGAAAATTTAGAAAACGGATCAAGTGCAAATGGTCATGGTTCACCTCTGGACCATCGCAATGCACAAATAACCCATTTGTGTAAAGAACAATCATTTAATCATCCAATGAAAATTAATTGGCTTGATTATTTTTGTAGAAACGAAATTCGGTATTTATTAGTTGCCGATCAAACAATGTGTATATCTGTTTTACCTATATCTTAATTATACACAGAAGATTATTAAAGTTTAGTTTCAACAATAAATGAGAATACAATACATGTATAAGCTTTAATGTGAATTTTTAGTTACATTTCTATTATCTGTAGCCAAACACAAAATCCAGTGATGAATTTGGAAAAAATAATATTACAGCTACCAGTATGTTTTATATCATTTAAGAAATGAAATATTTTTAACTTTAAATATGTTTGTTTAAATTAGTACTACACTTAATTATTATTTTTTTTTTTTGTCCCCCTGCCTTTCGAAGAAAGCAGGGTACTGTTAAAATGGGTTCGTCCGTCTGTCTGTCTGTCACACTTTTTGGGACACAGTAACTCTTTCTAATTAAGCTAGAATATTCAAACTAAGTGTAGGTGAATGCCTTGATGGAGTTCGAAGATGAGAATTTTCTGCTTAAGCAGAGATAGGCAATTTGATTGGTTGATGCTTTGGGACACGATAACTTTAGTTCTAATTAAGTGAGGGTGATGAAACTTGGTGTATAGTTTCATTACATCAATACCTTGACTAAGTTCGATAATGAGTATTTTCTGCTCAGGGTAAGCCGTGCGATAAGCAATTTGATTGGTCGAGATTTTGGAACACAACAACTCTCATTCTAATTGAGTTGGAATATTCACACTTGACGTAGCTGTCTCTTAGGTGAATGCCTTGATGGAGTTAGACAATGAGAATTGTCTGCTTACGGTAAGCAGAGATAAGCAATTTGATTGGTTGATGCTTTGGGACATGGTAACTTTGGTTATTATGAAGTGAGAGCGATGAAACTCGGAATATAGATTCATTATATCATTACCTTGACTAAATTCGATGATGAGAATTTTCGGCTTAGGCTAAGGAGCGATAAGCAATTTGATTGGTCAAGACTTTGGAACATAACAAGTCTGCTTTTAATTGAGGTAGATTGGTTAAACTTGATGTAGATGTTCATTAGGTGAATGTCTTGAATGAGTTAAATGATTAACATTTTGAGCTGAAGCTAAGCAGAACTAATCAATTTCATTGGTCAATGCTTTGGGACAAGATAATCTTGATTCTATCTGGTAGAGAGGGGTGAAACTTAGTGTACAGTTTGATTGCTTGATACTTTTGAAAAAAATAAATGTGCAATTACTTAATATGTGTACTGTCATCTATTTATTTTGGGATTTCCGCGAGGGACATCAGCCTCACTGTTGGCTTGTTAACGTTTTTCAAGATTCTATCTGGATTATCACCCTTAAAAATGGCTTGAGTGTTCACTAACTTGTCGCCGCCAGGCGGTTTTTACATCTGACAGGTAACAAGTCAAACTACCTACCGCCTGCGACAGGTGGACTAAATTTTACTTAATGTTCAGTAAATTGACTTAAGACCACAATACTCACGTCCACGTCACGTACATTTAAACATACATTATGCAAGAGCAAAATCTGATTATTGCAAGTCTTAATTTAGGCTTCAGATGTTATAGAAATTATAAATTAGATCTTTATTTAAACAACAAGCCCAAAATCAACTCTGTAGACCCACGGATGGCTCGGCTACAGCTCGGATTTAAATAGGATTTCACTTATCAATTAATTCAAATATGGCGCATCCTGATGAGAATACGTCCGTTAGATCGAGGCTAAATGATAGAGTGTACTTAGCGAGGCCGCTGTAGAGTGTTTCCGCATGCCATTGAAAATTTTACTTGATAATCGAGATATGTACGTGGAGTTAACGCCTGTCAATCAAACGATCAGCCACGGTGAAGGCACATTTCACTACCATTTCTAGTCAAATATTACAACGATGATAACTATGTTCAGAATAAAGTAATTTGACTGAAATTTTCAAAATATTCTTCTTTCATCATCTACTTTTGAACTGTTATAGCAAGAATGGCCAATTCTCTGTAAAAATCTCCCATAATGTATCTTTAATTGTTCATTTCTAAATGCAAGAATTAAGCACAGAAATACCATGAAAAGCCACCATTTACACTGTTTACTATTCCGCTTTGTCGTAGGCTACAGTTACTCGCACAGTTTGGAAGTAGCCAATTTTAAAGCAACGAATTTCACACCATCTACACTTGTTTTCATCTGCTTAACACTAGTTTATAGCTCTATGGCCTACTCTTATATTGAATTCCAACTGCCAAGGAATCTTTTATGTGCACGCAAATGTATACACAGGGCCTCAGTTTTTCGTCCCATCCAAACAACTAGACAGCTCTCCTTGTCAGGCCCTATGTCTTGCATCACTGACAAACAATTTAAGAGTGTTTTGTCTTTGTGTACCTACATGTAGATTCTTTTATTATGGTAACAATGTTAATAAATATATAGATTTGAAGCCAAAGTAAAGACCTGCAATAGGCAGATTTAGCTCTTACATAATACACAGGGAAAGGTACTTTAAGAGTGCATTCCTATACATCGCTAGGTACAATGAAACTACTAAAAGATAGGTTGCCAGGCAATGAAACATGCCCACAGCAGCTAAATCGTCCGGGCAGTCAACAAGAGTTGTCAAATATTTTTACTTTTGTCGGTTATGAAACATAATACACTAAATAATAACAACTCATTAAGTATTTATCAGAAAATCATTAGAATTTGTTTGGCCCATGCTAACGTTTAGTATACAAAACATTTAATATCATGGGTTTAGCTGTTCAAGTTATACAAAATCATTGAAAAACAATATACTTGTTCGTCTCAAGACCTTAAACTCTGTGTATCAATCAAAAAACAATAAACGATTATATACATTTATAGGTGTAAACACGGTGTATAAATATAAAATCAATCTGATGGTACAATGTAACTATGATCTCTAAAGCATCCATAAGATTTTTCAAAGTGATCAAGGGCCATAACTCTGGCAGTAATTATTGGAAATCGTTGAAAATCAATAGGATTCAGTCTCATGACCCTAAACACTGTGTATAAAGTTAAAGGACAATATTGGTGTCAGTCATTATCACATATGTGATAGAACTGGTTAAACACGTTCCAAATATAATTTTAACACAGAGATTTCAATGATAGATGAGTAATACAGGTGTCATGAATCAGATGTGACGAAAGCCAAAGGAAAACACGAGTTATCCCTCTATATAACTGACTGAAGTGACGAGTGATAACAGATATACGGTCGAATTTCTGCTCACTAATAATTCCTTTGAAGACCAAAAGTTGTTATATGGGACTGCAAGAGGATATCTGACAATTCAATAAAGTAATTGAATGTCATTAGATAAGAGAACACGAGAAAAATAGAAATAGTCCCTACATTCCCTTGTTTTTATTCATTCTATACCTTATAAAAACATGGTAATGCACGGACTTTTCCGTTTTCTTTCGTGTTCTCTTATCTAGTGGCAGTCAATTCTTTTTATGAATTGTCAGATATCCTCTCGCAGTCTCACACAACAACTTTTGGTCTTCGAAGAAAATATAAGTGAGCAGAAATACGGCCGTGTATCTGTTTTCACTCGGCGCTTTAGTCAGTTATATAGAGGGATAACTCGTGTTTTCCTTTGGCGTTCGTCACTTCCGATTCATGACACCTGTATTACTCTTTTATCGTAGCAATGATCTCGGTGTTAAAATTATATTTGGAATGTGTTTAACCAGTTCTATCACATATGTGATAATGACTGACACCAATATTGTCCTTTAAAGTCAATCGAATATTAACCTTAGCTTCTAGAGTGCCACAAGATTTTTCAAAGTGATCAAGGGCCATAACTCTGGCAGTAATTATCTGAAATTGTTGAAAATCAATACGCTTCTTCATCTGATAACCTTAACTTTAGCCTCTAGAGAGTCCACAAGATATTCCAAAGAGATAAAAGGCCATAAGCATAACTCTGACAGTAATTATCATAAATTTGAAGTCAATCGGGTATTAACTTTAGCCTCTAGAGCGTTTACAAGATTTTCCAAAGTGATCAAGAGCCGTAATTATCGAAAATCATTGAAAATCAATAGGCTTCTTCGTCTGACGACCATAAACACTGTGTATAAATTTAAAGTCAATCAGATATTAATTTTAACTTCTAGAGCGTCCACAAAATTTTTCAAAGTGAAAGGGTCATAACTCTGGCAGTAATTATCGAAAATCGCTGAAAATGAATAGACTTCTTCGTTTCATGACCTTAATCACTGTGTATAAATTTAAAGTCAATCGGATATTAACTTTAGCCTCTGGAATGTCCACAAGGTTTTTCAAAGAGATCAAGGACCATAACTCTGGCAGTAATTATCAGAAATCAGTGAAAATCAATAGGCTCCTTCATCTTGACTTTAAATTTATACAGTGTTTAAGGTCATGAGACAAAAAAGCCTATTGATTTTCAACGATTTCCGATAATCCCTGCCAGAGTTATGACCCTTGATACAGAGTTTAAGGTCTTGTGACGAACAAGTATATTGATTACCAATGATTTTTTGATAACTTTGATAAAATAAAAAAATGACCATGTGGCTTTACTATGAAATGGTTATCTTTGGCTGTTTTTATATCTCACTGACGATGCATCTTTCTCACTGACAATGCATCGGTAACCTTTTTTTTTTATATGCTCCACTTCCACAACTGTCTTAATCGTCTGTTCTTTCATTATCGGCATTATCATACAGCAACATTTCTAATTATTGCATTGAAATATTGATGTAAAATCGGCTAAAATATCAACAACCAACTTAGCAGTAGTTAATGTCCAATGTTTTGAAAACTTTTAAGTGCAATTTGATCAGCAGATATGTTATGAAAAGTATTTATTTTCACCACTCTCTCACAGGTCAAAGGATAGAACATTATTTTGTAGATCAAGAAATTTCATATATATAATCAAACTAACAGTGTCCTCAGAAACCACATAATATCTATCAATTATATAGAATAGCGGATCTCAATATTGCAGGAACCAGTGGGTATTAGATAATGACACTTACACTTAGTGTGTTAAATATTAGGTGGATGGGGAAAGAGAGAGAGAGAGAAATGGGGTTTAACCACTCGACACAAACTAGGTCATTTCTTTGTGTCATTTCGGGACTAACAAATGGTTCAATTTTATTTCAATAATTCGCTTGCGCGTAGGGGTCTTTAGCAGTGGGAGGAAAGCAGAGGACCCGGAGAAAACCGACGAGGTTGGACAGGCGACCCTACTCCTTGTCACGTACAACCGGGGAATCATAACCCCGCCAGTTGACTCAATGACAGACCGTATGATACAGCGCAGCGCACACCTGCTAACCATTCGGCCATCCAACCCCCCAGGTGGATGGGGAGTACATATGCGTAATATGAGCTCGTAGGTTGTTTTTGGACGATTTAGCATGGTCGTGACATTTGGATGCGTTCTGAAGTACAAATCAATCTGGTTTTCAAAAATGAGCATAAATAAGTTAAAATGCTGAAGGAAAGCACCGCTTGTTACAGTCCTTCTCTGTATTCAAAAGTTTGAAATTTGAAATATATTTTAATATGAGATACATGTATACAAAATAATCATCTGTGATATTAAGTTACATTAAACTAATAAAATAACAAAACCTTTATAAAATATAATAAGTTTGGATATTTTCTAATTACATTAGATAAAAACTATGATAAAATTGCACATATAATTTTATTTTAAACATTTTCCTGCATGGAATTTAAGGAAATTTTTCTTGAGGTATTAAATAAGACAAATCAAGTAAAAGATGTATTTTACATGTCATCATTGCCTTAATGTTAGAATTCAGTTATCCTTATGTCATCTGCTAGCAACTATAAGAAAATAACAGATGGTGCATAAACTGAAATTGATGTCATGCGGTGGGATTTCATATATGTAGATGGAATTTATTTCAAATCCATTAAACTAGTATGGTATATACTCAAAACAAAATATCATTTAATCAATTTACAATATATGTTAATAGATATAATCAATGTCAAATAAATATAAATGGAGTACATTTCATTATCCCCCATGTTAATGGATCAGGAAAATTATGTCAATAACAATAAAACAATGTCAATTACTGTTCAAAATAAACAATGATATATAGAGATGAATTTATTTAGGCCTCAACTTATTTTCAAATTCATAAACTAGTATTGTACATATACTCATGGCATACTCAAAATAAAATATCATTTAAAAGATATACAAAATAAAAATGTAAAAAATTCTAAACAAAAAACATCACAAACAATATAAATAAGATGACGGAACACTTTCAATATCTCCTTAATGGTCCATGATAAAACAGTCAATAAAATACCCTGAACATTCAACATGACATGATAGTTTTGTTTTGCTATTTCCTCTGCTATTCCTCTTGTAAAACACAATGGTGTTTCCAGAAAAACAAGCCAACAGTAAGGCTGATGTCCCCCGCCAAAATCCCAAAATAAATAGATGACACATATTAATTAATCGCACATTTATTTCTTTCAAAAGTATTGAGCAATCAAACAATACACTAAGTTTCATCACTCTCTATCAGATAGAATTAAGATTATCTTGTCCCAAAGCATTAACCAATATTGATTAGCTCTGCTTAGCTTCAGCTCAACAAAATGTTAATCATTGAACTCAGTCAAGACATTCACCTAATGAACCACACTGATGACTTCAATGCAACTTAATGAGCCCCAAATATTAAATTTTTTCCTCCGACAAATTGAATTCTAAAACATTTTTTTATGTATTAGAAAAATAAATAAAGACGTTTGAAGTATTTGTAGGTAAAAATATTTCCTGTTTTAGTGTAAATGGGTATTAAAATGAGTAAAAGGCGCCATTCTGCTCAAATCGGTAACGTCTTATGTAAACAATGCACGCGCCATTGAGCCAATGATTGACGCCGCGTGATATGATGTCATGTGTTGAAGGCAGTCATTTTTTACAGAGATATTAGAAGACTTTCATAATACTCTGTGAAACAGATTGCTAATGAACATCTACATCAAGTTTAAACATTCTACCTCAGTTAAAATAAAAGTTTTAATGTTCCAAAGTCTTGACCAATCAAATTGCTTATTGCTCCTTAGCCTAAGCAGAAAATTCTCACCGTCAAACTAAGTCAAGATAATGAACGCCTACACCAAATTTGAACCTTCTACCTCAATTAGAAGGAGAGTTATTGTGTTCCAAAGTCTCGACCAATCAAATTGCTTATCGCTCTGCTTACCCTCAGAAGAAAATGTTCTTTACCAAACTTAGTCAAGGTATTGATGTAATAAAGCTATACACCAAGTTTCCTCACTCTCACTTAATTAGAACTAAAATTATTGTGTCCCAAAGCAGCAACCAATCAAACTGCTTATCTCTGCTTACGCTAAGCAGAAAATTCTCATCCTCGAACTCCATTAGGGCATTCATATAATAGACACCTACGACAAGTGTGAACATTCTAACTCAATTAGAATGAGAGTTATTGTGTTCTAAAGTCTCGACCAATCAAATTGCTTATCGCTCAGCTTACCCTGAGCAGAAAATGCTTATTATCGACCTTAGTCAAGGTATTGATGTAATGAAACTATACACCAAGTTTCATCACTCTCACTTAATTAGAACTAAAGTAATTGCTCATCTCTGCTTATCCTAAGCAGAAAATGTTCATCTTCCAACTCCATCAAGGTATTGACCTAATAAACACCTACACCAAGTTTGAACATTCTAGCTCAATTAGAAGGTGAGTTATTGTGTTCCAAAGTCTCAGCCAATCAAATTGTTATCGCTCTGCTTATTCTGAGCAGAAAATGCTCATTATCGAACTTATTGATGTAATGAAACTATACACCAAGTTTCATCACTCTCACTTAATTAGAACTAAAGTTATCGTGTCCGAAAGTATCAACAAATTAAATTGCTTATCTCTGCTTACCCTAAGCAGAAAATGCTCATCTGCTTAGGACGCCATCAAGGCATTGACCTAATAAATATGGGGCGCCGTTTGTAAAATAATTATTTAATTTTTTTTATAGCAAAAAACATTAGATTTAACTCCGAATATATATATTTTGATAAATATTAGAACAAAAATGGCATATATGTAAATATCAAAAGATATTGTAGCTAAAAGTCGAGTTTTTGGTCTATGAAAAACTTAAAATGTTATATCTTGATTTCACATTGCTTAGTTAAATATATAGCTAAATGTGCCGTTTTCGTAGGTATAAATGCTAAATACTAAATCACTGAAAAATCTAAAGTTAAACATTTAGCTAAATATATAAACATTTAGCTAAATATATAAACATTTAAGCTAAATATATAAACATTTAGCTAAATATATAAACATTTAACTAAATATATATATTTAGTTAAATATATAAACAGTTAACTAAATATATAAATATCATGCTAAATATATATGTTTAGCTAAATGTATAAATATTTAACTAAATATATATTTGTGGTCCCGCCAATATTTATATTATCGTAAGCGACACAAAAAACTGTGCATAAAATGATGATGAATCAGTTAACCCAATATGTTGTGAACTTACCATATTTATGAGTGATCGATGTCTAACGTTACATATATGTGGGCATTATTAACGAATTGCGGGTGTAAGAACTAAGCTGAGCGTTCAGGTACCAGATAGTACTGTGTTGTGCAGTCAATGGAAAGTTGTACACTACTACGTCATCGTTTAGTGTGAAGTCGCTTACAACAATAATTATTTTACAAACAGCGTGGTACGGTTGCGCTTTGTAAATTTAACTATATGTTTAGCTAAATATATAATTATTTAGTTAAATATATAATTATTTAGCTAAATATATAAATATTTAGCTAAATATATATTATTTAGCTAAATATATATTATTTAGCTAAATATATATTATTTAGCTAAATATATAAATGTTTAACTAAATATATAAATGTTTAACTAAATATTTTAACATTTAAATAAATATATATTTAGCTAAATGTTTAACCATTTAACTAAATATTTATATATCATCAAATCTCTTGTTTTGGTCTTAATATTCAATGCTAAATGTTAAATATGAAAATAGAGACAAATCAAGAAATATTAATATATATTATGTTAAATATTGAGTTTTTGTTGTATTTTTAGTTTAAATATTAAAAGTGAAAAATTTGCACAAAAATCCAGATTTAACTATATATATAAATTTAAATTAAATCTAGTGTTTTTTGCTATATAAAAAGCTAAATAATTAATTTACAAACGGCGCCCCATAAATAAACGCCCACATCAAGTTTGAACATTTTAGCTCAATTAGAAAGAGAGTTATTGTGTCCCAAAAAGTGTGACAGACAGACCGACGAACCCATTTTTAATAGTCCCCTGCTTTCTTCGAAAGACAGGGGGACAAAAACAAATAGCTTTATATTTTAATTGGGATTCAAGTTGAGTATTGGTTTAACCAATAATAGGTGCACATGTACACTTTTAGCTCTCTTTTCAACGGTAAATAAAAAAATAAATGACATACATGTATATTGTTCATAAGAACCATTACGATTGAGCAATTAAAAGTTTGCGTAAACTATAAATCATGATAGTAGGCACAGTTTAAACGGATAATCTTTACATTTGATAATGACCTTTTTCATATTAAATGTCCTGAAGTAATGGTAACAAGCATTATCATGAATAAACCATTGCTATAGTTTACATTGTTCCACGAAGTTTGCTTGGAGACTAATAGCCCCGTCAGACCAGGGTGGCGTTCTTACTGACCAGAAAATGCACACGGTCGTCGACAAACGTGAACATAAAGCGAGAAAATGTCCCCAAAAATTACAAACTTGAAAAAGTCGAGTTCTTACAGCTTTCCAGGTCAGATAGCAGAACCTTGGCGTTTGTTTTGAACGTGCTCAAAACAAACGCCGTGACATGGTGATCATTGGCGACCATAGCACGATATCTGGTGTTCCACACGGTAAAGGACGCCACCCCGGTCTGACGGGGTTACAATCTAAATAGTCAATTTTGTTGTTTAAACTCTACTAAATAACCATATTGATTAAAGCTTTTTTGAAAAAAAGTCTGTTTTCATGAGAGAAAACCAGCGGTTGCCAGGCAAGATATGTCCACATTTTGCAAGAGATGGATAGAGAACAAGCTAAAACAAAATCACGATTTTTTTAACAATCAAGGGCCATAATCCAGGAATTTATGGTTTGAAATGTGCAAATATCGAAAAGGACTGAGATCTTTAGGACATAAACATACATTTTAAGTTTAATCAAATTTAAATCGGATAAAAATTGTGACTTCTGGAGGGTCATCAACCTTCGTATTACACACTTTTACACAATTTGCGTACAAAGAGCAGCCATTTTGTCGGGCAGTTTCTTTTTGATTTTCCCGAAATTCGAATTCAACCTTCATAAAAAATTGTGATAGAGAATCAACAGGCTAAAAAAAATACGATTTTCCGTACAAAAAGGGGCCATAATCCAGGAAGTGACGGTCTGATATGCGCAATTATCAAAAGGAACAGAGATCTTTTAGACGTAACCATATATTTTAAGTTTCATCAAAATCTGATAAAAATTGTGACTTCTAGAGGATCCACAACCTTGGTATGACATACTTTTACACTATTTGTGTCCAAGGACAGGAGCTGCCATTTTGTCAGGCTGTTTTGGTCCGATTATCACGAAATTGCAAGTCAATAGGGTGTAACAGTGATAAATTTAACGGTTTTTAAATGCCCACATTTTCATGTGGATGTAAATTGTCGTTGCCCCTGTCGTGGACACTCTACATGTCACAATTTTTATTTGATTTAGACGAAACTTAAAATATAGGTCTATCTCCCAACAATCTCGGTTCCTTTCGATATTGGCATAAATCGGACCATAACTTCATGAATTATGGCCCCTGATTATACGAAAAATCACGTGTTTAGCTTGTGGACACTCTACAGGTCACAATTTTCATCTGATTTTGATAAAACTTGCAGTACATGTTTATAGCTCGAAGATCTTGGTTTCTTTTGATATTCGCGCATATCGGATCGTAACTTCCTGAATTATGGCCCTTGATTATACGAAATAGAGCATTTTTAGCTTGTGGCTCCTCTAGAGGTAACAATTTTTATCTGATTGAGACAAACGTTTGAATATATCACCTTTACAACCTATCAATCGCCGAGTTCGAATTTCGTGAAAATGGGCCTAAAACTGCCGGACAAATGGCAGCCCCTTGTGCGCAAGTATATGGTATATCAAAGTTGTATGGACCCTCTAGAAGTCACAATTTTGATCCAATAAGAGGCCATTTTGTCTGGCAGTTTTTTACGAAATTCAAACCCAACCTTCATTGATGTGTAACTGATATATTTAATCGTTTTTTTAAAATTGAATACAAATTGTGACTTCTAGCGGGTCCACAAGCTAAACATGAGATTTTTCGAACAATTCGGGATCATAATCCAGGAAGTCACGTTTGGATATGCGCAATTATCGAAAGGCACCAAGATCTTTGTAATATAAACATAAATTTAAAGTTTCATCAAAATCGGATAAAATTTTGAGGCCTATAGAGGGTCAACAACCTTGATGTTGATATACCATATTTTTAAACTATTTGCGTACGAAGAGCCACCATTTTGTCTGGCAGTTTTGGTCCGATTTTCACGAAATTCAAACTAAACCGACATTACAGTGTTTTAAATCGGATAATAATTTTGACCTCTAGAGAGACCATAAGCTAAAAACACGATTTTTTCGTACAATCAAGGGCCATAATTAAGGAAGTTGCTATCCAATGTGCACGAATATCCATAAAGAACCAAGGTCCTTGGGTTAAAAACATGCATTTCAAGTTTCATCAAAATCAGATGAAAATTGTGACCTGTATGGTGTCCACAAGCTAAAAACGTGATTTTTCGTACAATCAGGGGCCATAACCCATTAAATTATGGTCCACATAAGCCAATATCGAAAGGAACTGAGATCTTTTTGAGAAAGACCTATATTTCAAGAGTTCATGATGAAGCCATTTACAAAGATTAAATAACAATAACAATAAGAAGTATAAGATTTAACCATCCACGCCCCCATACGCTCGAGCTACTATCAAAACCCACAAGAACCCAATTAAGGCCAGATTGTTGGCTTGTTCAAGAGACTGTTTTTTTACAATGTTGCTAAACACCTATCCAAGCTACTCGCCCCATTAGGAACATACTCTGCCTCCTTCATTAAAGACTCTGTTGAGTTTTGTAGGACAATTAGAGAAATAAGCCGTCCTAGAAGAATTGTGTCATACGATGTAGTTGATCTTTTATCTTCGTCAAGAAGCTATTGAAGCTCTCCACTCCCGAATAAACGACCTTTAAGTACCCTTGGAAACTAAATTATCTACAGACAGCATCCTAGAATTAGCTACAGTGTGCCTTGATTCCACATACTTTACCTGGGGGATGACCTATATAAATAAGCAAGTTAGTGGTTTACGTATGGACAGTCCCCTTTCACCATAAATTTCCGAAATTTTCATGACTGACTTCGAAGAACGCGCACTCAGAACCTCAACCTTACTCCAATTACTTGGCTAAACAAGGTCGACGATACGTTTGTGATACTGGATGAAAATGAATAAACAGCATCCCAGAATTAAATTCACCATTGTGACCGAGAAAGATGGAGCTCTACCGTTTTGAGATCTTCAAGTTGTGAAAGTAAACAATCAATTGAAAACTAAAATATATCGAAAACCAACCCATACAGATCAATATATTAATTACAACTCAAGCCATCCCCACTACATCAAACCAGCGGCTGCCAGGCAGGATACGCCCACATTTTGCAAGTGATGGATAGAGAACAAGCTAAAAACAAACGCCATAAAGGTATGGCCTGAAATGTGCAAATAACAAAAGGGACTGAGATCTTTGGGATATAAAGATCTGTTTTAAGTTTCATCAAAGTCGGATAAAAATTGTGACCTCTAGAGGGTCCACAACCTTCGTATTACACACTTCTACACAATTTGCGTACAAAGAGCGGGCATTTTGTTGGGCAGTTTCATTTCGATTTTCCCGAAATTCGAATTCAACCTTTTAAAATTCTACACAATCAAGCACCTTGGTACTTATGTGATGTTATCTCCTATCGTCAGTCAACTAGAACCACCAGATCTTCATCAGGAATACAACTTTTCGAGCCAAGATACAAGCAGGTGTTTTATGGCAAACGAGCGTTTTCTATTGCCGCCCCTCGTCTTTGGAATGCAACACCTTTAAACATCCGTAATGCACCATCACTTGAATGTTTTAAATCCCTACTAAAAACTCACCTTTTTAGCATAGCATATTATCAATTTTAATTATTATATTTGAGTCATTTATTTAAGCAATTTTTAATTTTGTTCTTAGACTTTTTTCTGAATTGATTTCTTTTTAATTATGCATCTACTTTTAACGTAAATGTTCTTTATAACATACATCTTTGTTTTCACTATGCTCTGTGATATTTTATTGTTTTTCATTTTATATTGTACCGCCTATTGAGATCTATCTTGATGTAATTGGCGTTAAATAATAAATATTATTATTATTATTATTATGGTGGAATGGTGATTTTTTATAAACGGTTTTTAAAAGCGGAAAAAAATTGTGACCTCTAGAGAATCTGCAAGCTAAAATTGCAAACAATCAGTGGCCATAATCCTGGAAGTTAAGCTCGGGTATCCACGATTATCAAAAGGAACCAAGACCTTATATAGTGTGTAATGGTGATATATTCACACATTTTTCTTAAATCGGATAACCAGCGACTGCCAGGCAGGATACGTCCACATTTTGCAAGAGATGGATAGAAACTAAGCTAAAAACAAACAGGATTTTTTGTACAAACAGGGGCAAAAATCCAGAAAGGTATGGTCTGAAATGCGCAAATATCAAAAGGGACTGAGGTCTTTGGGATATAAAGATATGTTTTAAGTTTCATCAAAATCGGATAAAAATTTTGACCTCTACAGGGACCACAACCTTCACATTGCATACTTTTACACAATTTGCGTACAAAGAGCGGCAGTTTCATTTCGATATTCCCAAAATTCGAATTCAACCTTTATTACGGTGGAACGGTGATATATTTAAACGTTTTTTACAATCGGAAAAAAAATTGTGCAATCTAAATATGTGATTTTTCAAACAATCAGGAGTCATAATCCAGGAGGTTACCACAATTATCAAAAGGAACCAAGATCTTAGTGTGTAATGGTGATATATTCACATGTTTGTTTTTTTTTTAAATTGGATAAAAATTGTGACCTCTACAATTTTGGCCCGATTTTAACGAAATTCAATCTCAATAAACATTACGGTGTAACGGTGATATTATTCGATCGTTTTTTTAAATCGGATAATAAATGTGACCTCTAGGGGGACCACAAGGTAAAAACGTGATATTTCATACAATAAGGGGCCATAATACAGGAAGTTACCATCCGATATGCCCGAATATCGAAAGGATCCAAGATCTTTGGGTTATAAATATGCATTTCAAGTTTCAACAATATCAGATCAAAATTGTGACCTTGAGAGGGTCCACAACTTTGATACACCAGATGTTTAGACTAATATTATTGTGTACTAAGGGCGGCCATTTTGTATGGCAATTTTCGTACGATTCTCACGGAATTTGAACTCAACCAAAATTACGATGTAGCGGTGATATATTTAAACGTTTTTTTTTTAAATCGCATAATAATTGTGATCTCTTGAGGGACCTCAAGCTAAAAACCAATTTTTAGTACAATCAGGGACCATAATTCAGGAAGTTACGTTACGAACATAACGAACCAAGTTACGAACCAAGATCTTTGGGTTATTAACTTACATTTCAAGTTTCATCAAAATCAGAAGAAAATTGTGACCTAGAGGGTCTACAACCTTGATATACCATATTTTTACACTATTTGCGTACGAGGGGCGGCCATTTTGTCTGTGGAATGGTGATATATTAAAACGTTTTTCTTTTAAATCGGATAAAAATTATGACCTCTATAGGGTCCACAAGCTAAAAACGTGATTTCTCGTACAATCAGGGGCCATAATTCAGGAAGTTACGATTCGATACGTACGAAAATGGAAAGGAACAAAGATATGCATTTCAAGTTTCATCAAAATCAGATGAAAATTGTGACCTCCAGAGGGTCCACAACCCCGATACACAATATTTTGACACTATCTGCGAACAAGGGGTGGCCATTTTGCCCGTCTGTTTCGGTCGGATTTTCGAACTCAACCATCCTTAGGGTGTAACGGTGATATATTCAAACGTTTTTTTTTTTTAAATCGGTTAAAAATTGTGACCTTTATAGGGTCCACAAGCTAAAAACATTATTCAGTGACCATAATTTAGGATGTTATGGTCCAATATGCGCGAATATCAAAAGGAACCGAGATCTGTGGGTTATAAACATACATTTTAAGTTTAACCCAAATCGGATAAAAATTGTGACCTCTACAGTGTTGACAAGCTACAAAGGTGATTTTTCGTACAATCAGGGGCTATAATCCATGAAGTTACAGTCCGATACATGCCAATATCGAAAGGAACCAAGATCTCAGGGTGATAAACCTATATTTCAAGTTTCGTTGAAATCGGATAAAAATTGTGACCTGTAGAGTGTTCACAAACAATTGTGGGCAGACGGACAGGGGCGACGACAATATACGCCCACATGAAAATGTGGGCATATAAAAAGCCTTCATATCAACCCTAGCACGCAGAGCCATAAGCATTTGTGAACCTGAATTCCTTCAGGATCAATTGGAACATCTACGTCATGTGTTTTGCAACTTGAATAATTACACCCCATCACTAGTCAATAAGCAAATCAATGAAACAACAAAAAACACCAAAAGAGACCAACAAAAACACAAAAAGGGATGATCAGAATAACCTTGCCATTTTATGGCAACCTATCATATCAAGTCAGTAATTTACTTAAGTGCAACATCGATACTACATTCTCTGTCCCTACCACCTTGAAACAGATACTGAAAGCTAATGGCAAACAAAAGCCAACCCTTCCCATTCAGCCTAAAGGAGTTGTCTACCAAGTGAACTGCTCCTATGATCTATCATAAATTGGTGAAACTAAACGACCCCTATAGATAAACGAATATCGGAACACAGATCCAAAGCTGCTACCAACAACTCAGCCATAGCGGAGCATCTTCATAACCACCCGCAGCATAGAATCGAATGGAACGAGGTGCAGATTCTAACAACCAACTGAGATTGGGCTATGTGGTGTTTGTATCTCTAATTATTAGTGTTATCTATATTTTGGGAAATGGTCTCATCTTTTTTACCTCATTAACATAATATGGTTTTACCCAATGGCTCCCTTTGAATGCTTTCATAGTTAATATTATCCTTTGCCTGGAATGTAAGCCTATTAGCTTGTTTTGTTTTTTGTTTAATCTAATACTTCTTATTGTTATTTAATCTTTGTAAATGGCTTCATCATGAACTCTTATATACACTCAAAAAAAGTAGGGGATATTCAGAAACAATACAAAACTGTGGAAATGCCTACTGTTTTTATTAGAGGTAACCAGGGTATGTTAATAACAGGTCAATTGCCTACACATGAACATAAACAGTTCATATGGGTGGCTTATCTGACGGCCCCATTTCACTTGAAAGAGATACACTGTCAAAAGTGAAAATGGACATTTTTGATTTTTGTCTTAATAATGAGTAATTGCTCCACCAATCCTCATACATTCAGCAATACGGCGTGGCATGCTCCTAATCAACCATCCAATCATGATTTGGGGTAATCTGACCCACTCCTCTTGCAGTGCCACGGTCAGTTCTTGCAGTGTTGTCGGTTGATGTTGACGAACACGTCTCCCGATCAAATTAAACGCAACACACTAAAGCAAAGGTAAGTTAAACAGTAAATCTTATGCAAGAACCGATTGGAAAGCTAACATGGATAGGATAAACCAGCAAGCGGCAGTTTTCATCAACCCTTCCTTGAAGTGTCAAAATTTGACAATGAACCCCTCCAACGTGTATGGCGCTAGTGCGTGTCACACATGCAGCTCAGTGGTTCTGTTGGGGCGATAAGTTCTTCATCTGTGAACATACTCTCAAAGCATGTCAAGTGTCCATGACTATTTATCATATCACAACCTGCATAGGTATTTGCATTTCAATATCCCCTACTTTTTGAAGAGTATACATGTATATTAAACTCAAGTATACTAAATGTCTTTGTGGGTCTGACACCTAAACACTAAACCCACAAAGATTACATCTACCAATCTAGAAACAAGATGCATATATGTCCGCATATATGCTGTCTCCACAGATCAACTACCAAATAATACGTTTTTTATTAAATAAAGGGATGAACATCCAACTAAACCGACTCCATGGTCTAAGGCCGCAAATGGAAAGATTGCAAAATCTTATTCTAAAAACAGGAGGAAGCCTCGGCTCTCCTATGTTTTGTCTGCGATATCACTTCTGTGGAAGCCGATGTTAAACCACCAGGCAGTAGTAGTAGTGAATGTCATTGTGCTTGATAACGATACGAGGATACTTGTCGAAATGTCGTGTTTTTAGAATAAAACCAGTGATTTTTTCCCATAAAAATTGTGTTTTGTTAATGCGACGGCATAATACATCCAAATGAAAATGTGGGCATATAAAAACAGATACAAGGAAAACAGAACATCACCAGTTCTAACCTCACTACCAATCAAGAATGAAAAAAGACACGTTTCCATTTTCTTAAAGTAATCATGAAGAAAGACTTTAACCCTATTTACATTACAAAGTTTAAGCATGCCACGGTTAAATTTTTTGTAGTGTAAACGGGTAAAACATAAGCGTGCCATACTGAGTACAGTGCCAATCAACCGCCATGATTGTTTTCATTACGGTAATTTGCATAGGGACTGAATTTAGCTTTTCTGTGAATAGTTCCACATATGGCATGCCTGGCACGGTTCCGAGACCGGTTATTTTAGAGTAATGTAAATGGGTCAATTTCTTGAAATTTATTGCGGCCTGGTACCGTGCCGAGATTGGCGTGCTTATCACAGCCATGTGTAAATGGGGCTTATGTCTGGTATAAATTTCAGTGATGCCTACCAAATTATTTACAAATTAAGAAACCAGAAAATAAATGGTATGGCCTTCAAATCTCAGTTACTTTCTTTATACTCTTTTTATTAATGTATCTCTGTGCCAAAGGCTCAAACAATATGATCATTGCACCTACTATGGCAATCAATGCTACAAACATAAAGGAATTATCCCAGGTACCAGTACCATCACGAAGACCACCTGAAAATATATCAACATATCTTTAATAGTTTGTGTTGTAACATATATATTATACATTTTCTTGGGTTAATAATACTTGTGAAGTAAGGCAAAGGGTAATTTGTGGTCATAAAAATCTTGACCTACATTGGATCATGAGAATCGGTTGACTTTTAAAGATCATATCTAACCTGAGGAAGCTGACAGCTGGTAGATCTTCCAGCCGTTATAAAATCTAATGAAATAGGGTTTAACTTCCTACTGTTCTGCTCCAATTGGGCTAATGAAGACATGCGTTCAGAAATTTTGCCTACACAGCGGCACTACGGGCTACTCTTATTCTGAATTCTAACTGTCAAGTGTCAAGGGTTCTTATACGTGCACGGCACCTCGGTTTTCCATACCATCCAAACAACTATACGTTGTCCCTTGCCAGGCGCTGTGTCCTACACCACTGACAAACGTGAACCACGCCGAAAAATACTCATGTACTTCACACTTGGACCACCAGGTTAGTGAGCCAACATCTTAGGCACTGAGCCACTGCGTCTCCTCGAGCTGTTATGAACGACTAATGGTAGTCAAGAATAAAGTGGGAATCCAATCTAACTTTAAATAGTTTAATAAACATCATTCTTACCTACTATAGGGGGACCCCCTAATAAACCAATTGTCATTCCAAATCCAACAAAACCAAATGCACCGGACAGATTCTCGATTCCTAGAGTGTCCACCAACACCACAGCAATCAGTGCAATATAGGCACCCGCAAAAAATCCATAAGTACTACAATATGCGATTAATGCTGCATAACCCTTAACAAATGGTAAAATAAGACTTAACACTCCACTTATACCCATTGTAAACATAAACTCATACTTTCTTGGTACTAATCTAAGATCAGAGAACCAACCAAAAAAAATTCTTCCAACTAGATCTGATATTCCAATGATAGACACCATCAGAGCACTAGTTGATTTATCCAATCCAATTTCTTCTCCATAAGATGGTACCATAATAAAAACATTTGGGTATGCAAAATTGGTGACAGAAGTTGAAGTAAGAAACACAAGAAAGACAGGATTTGTTAATAATTTCCAATCAAACATTGGTGAGGCTTTAGTCTTTGAATCTAATAACTGTTGACCTTCCACCGGTTTTGAAAGTATTTGTGTTGTGTCTGCTGTCAAAGCATTATTTTTTGTAGTACCATTTAAATCGGACATTTCTTCTACATTAAGAATATTATTCCTGGAACCATTTTGTTCTAATTTTTCTAAAAGCACTTCTTTGGCTTCAGTTGGATGACTTTCAATTGTACTTTTCAAAACTTTATTCCTGATTTTTCTGTCTTTATAGCTTGATATGGGCCTAAAAAGCATGGCACAGACACAACAATTAAACATAATTGCTCCTAAAAGTAATAACGCTCCTCCTAACCCATACCACACAATAAATTTATTGATGCAGATGGGAAACAGAAATGTTCCTACACCACTCCCAGACACAGATAAACCATTAGCTAGAGCTCTGTATTTTTTAAAATGATGTCCGACAAACACAATGCATGGAGCGTAACTTAACCCAAATCCGAAACCTGAAATAGAAAGGGCGAGTTAATCAAGTTTAATGTCCCCTCCACTCAGGTCATTTTGGGACTAAGATACGGTTCTTTACGGTGAAAACCTGAAGACAACCCATGGGGTTAGACATTCCATCAAAACCATGACACTTGCATGAAGTGATAGACCACTCAGTTTATGCCACCTCAGTGTTTTAACATAATAAACTAAACACTCAAGATAAAGTCCCTGCTTCTTGAGTAAAAGCAACTTAGAACTTAGTGGGATTGTTCATTATACAAGACTTATTGGAAATTATTAAAAATCAACAGGCTTTTTCAACGAAATGGTAACTTTAGCTTGTGGAAAGACGGGTGACACCAATATAGAAAGATAGGTTGCCAGGCAACGAAACATACGCCCACAGCAGCTAAATCGTCCGGGGAGTCAACAAGAGTTGTCGCATATTTTTACTTTTTTCGGTAATTAAACATTTATAATACATTAAAATCTGATTAAGAGTAACAACTAATTAAGTAATTATCCGAAAACAATTAGAATTTGTTTGGTTTTTATAAAGTTCTGCCCCATGCATGCTAACATTTAGTATACAAAACTTTTAACATCATGGATTTAGTTGTTCAAGTCATAAAAATTCATTGAAAATCAATATACTTGTTCGTCTCAAGACCTTAAACTCTGTGTATCAATCTGAAGTCAAAGTGATCAAGGGCCATAACTCCGGCAGTAATTATCGAAAATTTTGAAAATCAATATGAATTTTCATCTCATGACCTCAAACACTGTGTATAAATTTAAAGTCAATCGGATATTAACTGTAGCCTCTACAGCATTTACAAGATTTTTTGAAGTGATCAAGGGCCATAACACTGGCAGTAATTATCAAAAATCGATGAAAATCAATAGGCTTCTTCGTCTCATGACCTTAAACACTTTGCATAAATTTAAAGTCAATCGGATATTAACTGTAGCCTCTACAGCATTTACAAGATTTTTCAAAGTGATCAAGGGCCATAACACTGGCAGTAATTATCGAAAATCGCTGAAAATCAATAGGCTTCTTCGTCTCGTGACCTTAAACACTGTGCATAAATCTAAAGTCAATTGGATATTAACTTTAGCCTCTAGAACGTCCACATGATTTTCCAAAGTGATCAAGGGCCATAACTCCCGCAGTAATTATCAGAAATCGCTGAAAATCATTAGGTTTCTTTGTCTCATGACATTAAACACCGTGTATAAATTTAAAGTCAATCGGATTTTAACTTTAGCCTCTAGAGCGTCCACAAGATTTTTCAAAGTGATCAAGAGCCATAACTCTGGCAGTACTTATCAGAAATCGCCGAAAATCAAAAGGCTTCTTCGTCTCATGACATTAAACACTGTCTATAAATTTAAAGTCAATCGGACATTAACTTTAGCCTCTAGAGTGTCCACAAGATTTTTCAAAGAAATCAAGGGCCATAACTCTGGCAGTAATTATCGGAAATCACTGAAAATCAATAGGCTTCTTCGTCTCATGACATTAAACACTATGTATAAATGTAAGGTCAATCGGATATTAATTTTGGCTTCTAGAGCGTCCACAAGATTTTTGAAAGTGATCAAGGACCATAACTCTGGCAGTAGTTATCTGAAATCGCTGAAAATCAAATCAATAGGCTTCTTCGTCTCATGACCTTAAACACTGTGTATAAATTTAAAGGAAATCGGATATAAACTTTAGCCTCTAGAGCGTCCACAAGATATTTGGAATTGATCAAGGGCCATAACTCTGGCAGAAATTATCGGAAATCGCTGAAAATCAATAGGCTTCTTTGTCTCACGACCTTAAACACTGTGTATAAATTTAAAGTAAATTGGATATTAACTTTAGCCTCTAGAGGGTCCACAAGATTTTTTGAAGTGATCAAGGGCCATAACTCTGGCAGTAATTATCGGAAATCGCTGAAAATCAATAGGCTTCTTCGTCTCATGACCTTAAACACTGTGTATAAATTTAAAGTCAATCGAATATTAACTTTAGCCTCTAGAGCGTCCACAAGCAATTGTGGACGCCGGACGGACGAACGGACGGGGGCGACGACAATATACGACCACATTTCAATGTGGGCGTATAACAACGTTTTTTTAAATCGGATAAAAATTGTGACCTCTAGAGGGACCACAAGCTAAGAGATTTCAAATTCATAAGATATGTAAATACCTGGCCGAAAGTCAAATGAAACAAGGAGTACTTTTTAATGGTTGAAACTTATAGGGAGGCACTCTTAGGTCTCTCTACCCCCATCCCACGCCCGAGCTTACCAGATTAGGCACAATCCTACCGTTCCAATCAGAATTAATACATCACTAAAAATCAAAGGTGATTATCAATACTACGAGGTTGTACAATAATAGCAAGAGCGTATTATAAGGATATGTCTGGATGATCAATACTAGCAACAGGTTCATAGTGTCTTGTATTCTACTCCTAACCATGCATTATTGCAGCAAACCTGATTACTGTACCTGATATAACACCGTAGGTTAAGTACAGCCACTGATAGGATTGAACAAAGGATGATAAAACAAAACCTAATCCCATAAATATACCACCAATAAATACAATTCTTCTACATCCAAATTTTTTACTCAATGCATTAGACACAGGACCTGAAATTACAAAAGATAGACATATGAAGCATGGAAATATTCCCATACAGCATCAATGTCTCAGCAGCAGCTTACAGTGATCAAGAGTTATAACTTGTATCGCAATACAATACAACTGGGTTATGAACAGTAAATGATCTTGTAAGTTCGTACATGTAAACCCACAATAAATTGACACAAGTAAGTAATAAAAAACAACCTCTACCCTAACACTGTATTTCTATTATTATGTTTTTTTTATATTTTAATCCAATCTCGTGGGTTTTCGCCGGGTCCTCCGCTTTCCTTCCACTGCTAAAGACCCCTATGCGCAAGCGAATTATTGAAATAAAATTGAATAATGTGTTAATCCCGAAATGACATAGTTTGTGTCGAGTGGACGTTCAAACCCATCTCTCTCTCTCTCTCTCTCTCTCTCTCTCTCTCTCTCTTTTTTTATTTTAAATAAAATAGAAAAATAGATTCACCTCGATATTTTCTATATTTAGTTCATGTACTGGCTATAAGTTCATGTCAATAATATTCCTCAATAACTACAACCCCGTTTATACAATAGAAAAAGAAATAATTGTAATTCATAATGTCTTAACATCTTTTACATTCTTAATAAGATAGGTTGCCAGGCAACGACTCATACGCCCACAGCAGCTATATCATCCGGGCAGGCAACAAGAGTTGTCGCATATTTTTACTTTTTTCGGTAATGAAACATTTATAATACATTAAAATCTGATTAAGAGTAACAACTCATTAAGTAATTATCAAAAAACCATTGGCAAAAATTATCAGAAATTGCTGAAAATCAATAGGATTCTTGGTCTCATGACCTTAAACACTGTGTATCAATTTAAAGTCAATCGGATATTAACTTTAGCCTCTAGAGCGTCCACAAGATTTTTCAAAGTGATCAAGGGCTGTAACTCTGACCTTAATTATTGGAAATCGCTGAAAATCAAAAGGCTTCTTTGTCTCATGACCTTAAACACTGTGTATCAATTTAAAGTCAATTGGATATTAACTTTAGCCTCTAGAGCATCCACAAGATTTTTCAAAGTGATCAAGGGCCATAACTCTGGCAATAATTATCGGAAATTGCTGAAAATCAATAGGCATCTTCGTCTCATGACCTTAAAAACTGTGTATAAATTTAAAGTCAATCGGATATTAACTTTAGCCTCTAGAGCGTCCACAAGATTTTTCAAAGTGATCAAGGGCCATAACTCTGACAGTAATTATTGGAAATCGCTGAAAATCAATAGGCTTCTTCGTCTCATGACCTTAAACACTGTGTATCAATGTGGGCGTATAAAAATAGTATTTTAAAATTTGTCGATAGCTAAAATAACTTGCCAAAAGACATATCAATCAACTTCCACGTATTATCAGGTCTTTTTGTGCCAAAATTATCCATTTTACTACTCTTGTAATATGAAATGCCGAATATGGCAGACCTGTGGTGCTTATATGCTAATCAAAGCGTAGTATTTTTTTCATGTGAGATCACAGAATAATGCCGCTATCCCGAGAATGTCAAAATGGAGTCTTAGCATTATTGATTAGCATAAAATGAGTTAGACGGGTTTTTATTAACAGCTAATAATAGGGAGCGCTTTCGGAAGGGTATGGTGTTGGTGTGTTAGGCACATTAAGTGTCCCAGTGAATGTTTCTTTGGGTTGGAAATTATTACTAAACAAGCCAACAGTCTCGAGGCTGATGTCCCCCGCCGAAATCCCAAAATAAATAGATGACACACATTAATTAATCGCACATTTATTTATTTTTCAAAAGTATCAAGCAAGTTTCATCACTTACTATCATATAGAATCAAGATTATCTTGTCCCAAAGCATTGGCCAATGACATTTAATCATTGAACTCAGTCAAGACATTCACCTAATGAACATCTACATCAAGTCTAAACATTCTACCTCAATTAAAAGCAGAGTTGTTATGTTCCAAAGTCTTGACAAATCAAATTGCTTATCGCTCATTAGCCTAAAAAAAAAATTCTCACCATCGAAATTAGAAAAGGTAAGGATACAATGAATCTATATTCGGAGTTCCATCGCTCTCACTTCATTATAACCAAAGTTATCCTGCCTCAAAGCATCAACCAATCAGATTGCATATTTCTGCTTACCGTAAGCAGACAATGTTCATCATAGAACTCCGTCAAGACATTCACCTAATGAATGCCTACAGCAAGTATAAACATTTTACCTCAATTAAAAGGAGAGTTATTATGTTCCAAAATCTTGACCAATCAAATTGCTTATCGCTCTACACACTCTCGGCATAAAATATTCATAATCGAACTTAGTCAAGGTATTGATGTAATAAAGCTATACACCAAGCCAAGTGTGAACATTCTAACTCAATAAGAATGAAAGTTATTGTGTTCCAAAGTCTCGACCAATCAATTGGCTTATCGCTCTGCCTACCCTGAGCAGAAAATGCTCATTATCAAACTTAGTCAAGGTATTGATGTAATGAAACTGTACACCAAGTTTCATCACTCTCACTTAATTAGAACCAAAGTTATCGTGTCCAAATAAACACCTTATTGCTTATCTCTGCTTACCCTAAGCCGAAAATGCTCATCTTTGAACTGCATCAAGGCATTGACCTAATAAACACCTACACCAAGTTTGAACATTGTAGCTCAATTAAAAAAGAGTTATTGTGTCCCAAAAAGTGTGACGGACAGACGAACCCATTTTAATAGTCCCCTCACTAATTTTTACGAAGGAAAATGATAACAGATTAAAATATTGTGTGATTGCTACAATGTATTGACATTGGTACAGAGCTAATTAATTGGAAGTAAATACAAAGTTGCATCCTCTTATGAACCCAATGCTTCACCCCAAATTCTATAAGCTAATTGTTGACGGAAGGACAGACAGGGTGACGACATAATAAGCCCACACTGAAATGCAACACAATCTATTGTTAAAATATCGTATTTCTTAAAAAGGCAATGTAGCTGAAGACCGATAGGCATTTTCTTTATTCTCTTTATTTAAATTACTTTATTCTCTTTATTTAAATTACTTTATTCTCTTTATTTAAATTAAACACAAAAAGGGGCTAAAAGTTTTTTTTTTTTAGAAATTCAGATGAGGAAAACAGTAAATCTAGCATAATCAATGAGAGCATCGCTAGCGCTGCAATATACGTCCACATTCCAGCTTTGATTGATATGGTACTTTTTAAAATGAAGAAAATCAAATATGAATTGGCTGTAATATGATCAGAGGCAAAAAAGGCTAGGCGTTGGGTTTGTTTTGCCTAATTTACAGACAAAATACTAACAAAAAAGTGGGTGTGACACTGCCCCAGGTGGCCGGGGCAAGCATCAAAATAAATAGTTGCTGTCTTTACGGTATAAGGAATAAACATGCAAAGTTCCAAGATGATCCATTCAGAATTGCTGACTGTAGACGATAAATACAAAAATGGGTGTGGCTGTGCCCGTGGGGTTTGGATATGGAAACAATATAAATAGGTACCACCCTGTTATTGAAATGACAACATCATTAGTTGCCGTCCTTAGACTATAAGGAATAAGTATACCAAGTTCCAAGATAATCCATTCAGAATTGTGGCCTTTGGGCGCTGAAGGCAAAACTTGGGCGTGGCTCTGCCCCTGGGGGTCGGTGCATTTGCCAAAATCAATAGTTGACACCCTTAGGCTATAAGGAATATATATACCAAGAACAAAGTTGATCCATTCAGAATTCCGGCCTGTAAACGATAAACACAAAAATTGGGCGTGGCTCTGCCCCTGGGGGTCGGGACATGCAGTTGTCGTGCTTAGGCTATAAGGAATACATATCCCAACTTCAAAGACACTCACAGAGACACAACGAAAAAATGAGTCTGGCTCTGCCTTTGGGGTTGGGCAATCACCAAAAAACAACACGGAGCATCCTTAGGGTATAAGGAATAGGTATGCAAAGTTTCAAAAGGATCTGTTAAGAATTGCAGCCTGTAGGCGACACAAACATTGGGCGTGGCTTTGTCCCTGGGGGTCGGACATGCACCAAAAATAATAGAGGTTAGCCTTAGGGTATAACGAATAAGTATAAAAAAGTTTTGAAGACGATCGATTAAGCATTGCAGGCTGTAAGTGACATACAGACACACAAAAAGAAAATAGGCGTGGCTCTGTCCCGGGGGGTTGGGCATTCACCACAAACAATAGGGATGTTCCTTAGGATAGAAGGAATAAGTATGCAAAATTTCAAGGTGATACATTAAGATAATGCGTTCTGTAGATGACAAACAAATAAATACAAGAAATGGGCGTTGCTCTGCCACTGGGGGTCGGGCATGCACCAAAAACAATAGGGATAAGGGATCATCCTTTGGGTATAAGGAATTCATATGAAATTTTTTCAAGACAATCGACTAAGCATTACAGGCTGTAAGTGACATACAGACACACAGAAAGAAATTGTGCGTGGCTCTGTCCCTGGGGGTTGGGCATTCACCACAAACAATAGGGATGTTCCTTAGGATAGAAGGAATAAGTATGCAAGGTTTCAAGGTGATACGTTAAGAAATGCGGTCTGTGGAAGACAAACAAATAAATACAAGAAATGGGGTGGCTCTGCCAATAGGGATCATCCTTAGGGTATAAGGAATAAGTATACAAAGTTTGAAGAAAATCGAGTAAGAATTGCGCCCTTTAGGTGACCCACAGACACACACACCCACACACACCGGGGCGACGGCATAATGTGGACGTATAAAAATGCTTTAGGTGGTATGTAAAAACTTGTAGTGCATCCATAAAATTTTGAATTTAAAGAAGACTAGGTAAAAGAGCCAATCTCCATGAAGAATCCCCAGCCAACCACTCTTTGTATTGCACACATAACCATAGAAATAGAAATTAGTATATGTTAAGTTAGTCTCAGAATGATCGCAAGTTGTTTAGCAGTGTAGCACCCTTTAATAAGCAGTTACTGTATGGATGGAGAGAAAATATTTGAATATACTTACACATTCCCATCATAAAGGTTGTTGTTACAGCTTGTACAGAAGCTAATGCTCGGGATGTTGTATCAAAACGATGTTCAAACTCCACAAATAATACACCAAATGATTTGATACCTCCTACGGCCAATATATGCATACCAAAACAACCTGGAAAACGCAAGTTATTTAACGCTACAAATTTGACAAGCATAATATTGACAATAAATTATTTTGAAGATTCAAAGCAGAAAAATGTCTGAAGCTATGTGGTAAGCTATATTTCAATTTTAACCTTATCCATACGTAAGTTAGTAAGAAAAGGAATTTATACATAATGAAACAGATCAAGTGAAGTGAAGTTAAGTTTAACGAAATGAAATGAAATATGCATAAAATTCTTCTCTTAAAGATAGGTTGCCAGGCAACGAAACATACGCCCACAGCAGCTAAATCGTCCGGGCAGTCAACAAGAGTTGTCGCATATTTTTACTTTTTTCGGTAATGAAACATTTATAATACACTAAAATCTGATTAAGAGCAACAACTCAGAAAATCATTAGAATTTGTTTGGTTTTTATAAAGTTCTGCCCCATGCTAACGTTTTGTATACAAAACTTTTAATACTGTATCATGGATTTAGCTGTTCCAAGTCATAAAAATTCATTGAAAATCAATATACTTGTTCGCCTCAAGATCTTAAACTCTGTGTATCAATCTGAAGTCAATCGGATATTAACTTTGGCCTCTAGAGCATCCACAAGATTTTTCAAAGTGATCAAGGGCCATAACTTTGGCAGTAATTATCAGAAATCTTTGAAAATCAATAGGATTCCTCGCCTTGTGACCTCAAACACTGTGTATAAATTTAAAGTCAATGAGATTAACTTTAGCCTTTAGAGCATCCACAAGGTTTTTTGAAGTGATCAAGGGCCATAACTCTGGCAGTAATTATTGTAAATTGCTGAAAATCAATAGGCTTCTTCGTCTCATGACCTTAAACACTGTGTATAAATTTAAAGTCAATCGGATATTAACTTGGGCCTCTAGAGCGTCCACAAGATTTTTTGAAGTGATCAAGGGCCATAACTCTGGCAGTAATTATCGGAAATCGCTGAAAATCAATAGGCTTCTTCATCTCATGACCTTAAACACTGTGTATAAATTTAAAGTTAATCGGATATTAACTTTGGCCTCTAGAGCGTCCACAAGATTTTTTGAAGTGATCAAGGGCCATAACTCTGGTAGTAATTATCGGAAATCGCTGAAAATCAATAGACTTCTTCGTCTCATGGCCTTAAACACTGTATATAAATTTAAAGTCAATCGGATATTAACTTTAGCCTCTAGAGCGTCCACAAGATTTTTTGAAGTGATCAAGTGATCAAGCAATTGTGGACGCCGGACCGACGGACGTGGGCGACGACAATATACGACCACATTTCAATGTGGGCGTATAAAAAGTAAGGATAAGTTTAGTGTGCTAAGAGGGTAATTTTGTCCAGACAAGCGCTCAATGGCCTACTGTTATTTTGTATTTTGTACCTTTGGTTTCCTGTATCATACAATCAACTAGATGCTCTTTCATGCAACACGCTTTGTTCTGCACTACTTACAAGTGCATATTATATCGGAATATCTCACAGAATTTTCTCTGTCAACACCAGGATAAAAACTTAGACTTTCATGTTAGTGAGCCAGCTCCTTAATGTGGCTACCTGAAATTAATGCAATCAACAGAAATTTATTACAGGTGCCAATGTGACCTGCTGTATCATCCTGTATAAATTGATTTCCATTCATTTGTAAAATATTTGAACAAAGTTATTACCATACCAACAACAGTCATCCAAGCCCAGCCCTTGTCAGTTGGCATCGTCGACTCAATTCCTTCTTCAATGTAATATTCAGAATCATCCATAAAACTCATGGAGCCAAATTCTGTCATCACTAATTCCATAGTCCTTTGATTTTGATCGTCTAAATTTTCTATTTTATTACTGCCATCCATGTCCATGATGCCACAATTATTTTCCCTATTTAACCCTTGACTATTGCCATCACTAAACTTAGCTTCTTGTCTTTCACTCAAATGTAAAATGGCTTCTTTATCAAGTTTAATTTCTGCATTTTTTGACTCAAGGATGTCTAGCTCAGTTGACTCCATGATTTTGTCTGTAGTCAGTATAGTGATCTAATTAACTGCTCCACCTATCACTGAATGTGTTTCATTCTATTGATTATTTCAGAAAGCATGTAAGTTTCATTAAAATTTACACTATGGCAATTTCATCATAACCATAATTTAACAGTAGACAGAAATCTTTCATGTATAAAGCTGACCGGATTTCTGAAATATATTTAAAATTATGTAAAAAATAATAATTTAGATGCATGGCGTACTCAGGATTTTGATGGCAGATAGGAAATAGACACCAAAATTATCAGCAAAATATTTTCTCTTTAATAAGAGCTTTTTTTCAATATAAATTTTATATCACCTTTTCAATTCTCTAGCATAGGGCAAAACGTATAGTCACTCACTGTACAATAGGGACCTTTCGCATCGGTACAAAAACGAACAGGAAAATGAAGATATGTGAAGAACTAAGTGAAGCCAATTTTTCCCAGCCTTCTTAGCAAATCCTGACATCTCCTACAATTTTATCAAACATGCATTATGCAAGAGCAAAATCTGCTTTTACAAGTCTTTCTTTAGGCCTGAAATGTTATCTAAATTATCAATTAGACATTAATTAACTTATCCAGACCATAATAAACTCTCGATGTCAAGGCTAGCCTTCGATGTTGGCTGGATTAGATTCCTATATGCCGCTTAACGGCCATTGATAATTAAATCAAAACTGTGGATAATCAAGACTATGCTGTTTATATTAATGATTTTAGTAATGATGACCGAGACTATGCGAAAATTTCACCCGTTTCGTTCTCAGCTCATAGTGGATCAATTTGACTGAAATTTTCAGCAAATTACCTTTACACTATCTAGTTTTTAACTATTATAGCGAGAACTGCCATCTCTTTATCTTATCTCCCATAATGTATCTTTAATCTTTTTGACCCACCAAAATAGATTGCCAAGGCAGTGGCTTTATATCTGTTATAGCTGAAACTCTTTAGATATATACATGTACATGTACTACTGTTTGTATAAATGTATTACACTGTGTGTACATCTATGTGCCAAATGTATACGATTATGATTATGTCTAAATGTTGGTGTATCTGTCAGTGTCCTTAATGGATGTTTTGATGCAAAAAATCATCTTATTTTATCTTATTCCAGAGTATTAATAAGTATTATCACCATTGTTCATTAACTGGGCATTCATGGTTGATGTAACTCCCATTCCAGATGCCCTAACAATAACAGTAACCATGCTTTACCCACATCAGCCGTTATTTCAAATTATAAGACAATAATTTATATGGATATTTTATAATATACAGATCGGATTATAATTTTCGTCGTTTGAGGGTTCACAAGGTTCTACAAACTGAAATAAGGGCCTTAACTCTGGAAGCAATTTACAGAAATTCTTGAAATTTGACTGGCTTTTTTATTTTACTAATTCAAATAATGCATATAAATTTTATACAGATTGGATTATAACTTTTGGTGGCACTGGAGGTAGTCATTCACGACACGAGCGCTGTGGACACGGGCATTATCATCTTGGAAGATGAAACATCGACCTGCACAATGAGCAAAGGGCAGAACTATCGGTGCCAGGATGTGGTCACAGTGGTACACACCAGTGAGACTTCTTTGAACAATATGCAAGTCCATTCTGCCAGTCATGGTGATTCCTCCCCTCATCATAACAGACCCATGCCCGAATCTGTCATGCTGTCTGACGTTAACATGATGCTCATTTACACGCCTCCAAACGCGGGCACGCCTATCTTTGAAATCCAGAGTAAATCTGGACTCATCTGAGAACATTACACGCACCCATCGACGATTACCCCAATTTCTACACTGCCTACACCACACCATTGACACCTGCTTAAATAACGATAAGAGTTATGTCCCTTTATTTTCGGGAAGAAAATGTCCGACAACTAAAATTTTGAAATCCCATCACTGCAACACACAGTCGTCGTGCATGCAAATTGGCTGCATGTAGGCGATTTCTAATCGTTTGGGGCGTAACTCAAATTCCTGTAACTTGGTACAAGTTTACAGAAAGCTGATTGGCCATTTGTCCTCGATTTCGCAGGACCTGTGTACGAATGTATCGATCCTGGGCTTGTGTTGTGGCTCTAGGACGACCTGAACAAGGTCTATCATCAGCATTGTGTGTTTGTTGGTACTGGTTCCACAGTCTGCTGATCACAGACTGTGACACATTAAGCATGTTGGCTACTGCTCGCTGTGTAGTAACCCATTTGAAGCATGCCAATAGCACGTAGACATTTATCATGTTGAAGACGTCTCATTACAAATTAAACGTAACACACTAAAGCAAAGATACGCTAAACAGTAAATCTTATGCAAGAACCGATAGGAAAGCAAACATGGATAGGATAAACCAGCAAGCGGCAGTTTTCATCAAGCCTTCCTTGAGGTGTCAAATTTGACAATGAACCCCTCCCACCATATGGCACTATGGGGCGACAAGTTCTTCATCTGTGAACATACTCTCAAAGCATGTCAAGTGTCCATGACTATTTATCATATCACAACCCACATAGGTATTTGCATTTCAATATTCCCTACTTTTTTTGAAGAGTATATTTATGAAGTTAATGATAACATGAAGACCATATTTTTTACTTCATTAATTATATTTTTAAAGATAGGTTGCCAGGCAATGAAACATACGCCCACAACAGCTAAATCGTCCGGGCAGTCAACAAGAGTTGTAGCATATTTTTACTTTTTTCGGTAATGAAACATTTATAATACACTAAATAAAATCTGATTAAGAGCAACAACTCATGAAATAATTATCAGAAAACCATTAGAATTTGTTTGTTTTTATAAAGTTCTGCCACATGCTAACGTTTTGTATACAAAACTTTTAATATCATGGATTTAGCTGTTCAAGACATAAAAATTCATTGAAAATCAATATACTTTTTCGTCTCAAGATCTTAAACTCTGTGTATCAATCTGAAGTCAATCGGATGATAACTTTAGCCTTTAGAGTGTCACAAAGTGATCAGGTGCCATAACTTTGGCAGTAATTATCAGAAATCGTTGAAAATCAATAGGATTCTTCGTCTCATGACCTTAAACACTGTGTATAAATTTAAAGTCGATCAGATATTAACTTTGGCCTCTAGAGCGTCCACAAGATTTTTCAAAGTGGTCAAGGGCCACAACTCTGGCAATAATTATCGGAAATCGCTGAAAATCAATAGGCTTTTTCGTCTCAAGGCCTTAAACACTATGTATAAATTTAAAGTCAATCAGATATTAACTTTGGCCTCTAGAGCGTCCAGAAGCAATTGTGAACGCCGGACGGATGGACAGGGTGACGACAATATACGACCACACTTCAATGTGGGCTTATAAAAAGTACTTAAATTATAGATCCCATACTATGGGCCATAGCACATTGCATAGCCTATGCATGAACTGATATTTGATGTTATTATTTTGTAATAATTGTAATTTAGACAGCGACTTGAAATTTTGAGACAACTTTCCTATATTTATGAAGTTAATAATAATTATAACATGAATACCATATTTTTTACTTCATTTCTTATATTTTTAAAAAGTACTTAAATTATAGATCTACAGATTTTCTTGAAAAAATAAAACTACTTTTTAGTTTTGTGTCCATTATTATATTTGATGTTGTAAACCTCATGTGTATTTTTGTAACCAAATTGATTATTCAAAACTATTTTCAAAGAAAAAAAAAAGATGCATTTAAAATATTTTCGAAGCAAAAATAAAAATCTTGATATTAGAATTACGTGTCTTCATACTTGAGCTTTTTAATTCAAATTGATTCATTACAAATTTTTCCAAAGAAAAAAGTACCCATCTGAATATAAGGATTATGTACACTCGTGTTAGTCACGAAAGTTCTCCGGCATTTTGCAGCATGGTATCTCCCGGTCAAAACTATTTTCAAAGAAAAAAAAAAGATGCATTTAAAATATTTTCGAAGCAAAAATAAAAATCTTGATATTAGAATTACGTGTCTTCATACTTGAGCTTTTTAATTCAAATTGATTCATTACAAATTTTTCCAAAGAAAAAAGTACCCATCTGAATATAAGGATTATGTACACTCGTGTTAGTCACAAAAGTTCTCCGGCATTTTGCAGCATGGTTTCTCCCGGTCGGTAGTGCAGGAGGGAGGACCTTCCAAAGAACAGTGTCTAGTTGGGACAAAAGCACAAGCTCATGGGTACACATTGGCATCGTGTATTTTTGTAATCAAACTGATTCTTCAAAACTATTTTCAAAGAAAAAAAAAGTTGGACGTTAAAACCCCATTTCATTGACTCAATTGGTAGAAAAATTTAATATGACATATAAAAAAAAATAGAGAAAAATTAATTATGAAATTATAATTTAAAATGAATAATGCTGATATGGTGCTATTAAATTGTACATAATCGAAAAACATAAACGGAATGGGGTTGAACATTATCTTGTCAACACATGCAATACTTCAGTATTTTGTTAGGATAACGTTTGGTAATCTTTATTCTATGAATGTTTGTAAAATGCAAAGAAGGAGAATTTTGCCCGGACAGCGTCTGTCTGTCCATGCTTCTTCAATCTTGAACTGTTGTTGTTCTTAGTGTTTAACGTCCGCTTCCACCAAAGGTAATATTGCAGACAAGTCTTATTTTTCATTTTTATTATCTTGGCGCACGCGCAGGGGTCTTTCATGTAGAAGGAAACCGGAGTAAACCTATGAAGCTGAGAAGGCACCCCTATCTCCAAGCCACATACGCTCACTCCTGGGATTGAAACAACAACCGCAAGCACGAGTTGACCGGCCAGCTAGAGGTTGAAGCGGGCACTCTAGACCATCCCAACCCCACAATTTTGAACTGGCAAGGGTTCTTTTAAGTACATACGTACAGGGTTCTTTTCTTGTTAGAACAATAAAACTAACAAATATTTACACAACAATAAGATACCGGTACATAATTTTTTCACAATTACAGATATAAACAAAAAATAGCCAGATGCATAAAAAACTTCTTTATTCATACTTAAGCACCTTTTATTCGCCCACATTTTCATGTGGACGTATTGTCATTATTATTATTATTATTGTTCGATTTATATAGCGCTTCATTACACATGAAGTGTTTCTAAGCACATATCACAAACATTTACTTCAAACACACAGAAACAATCAAAATCAGGAGAACATAATTAAACACAATTAAAGACAATTAAACACAGCTGCCTGTTATTCGCTATTATTCAAAGGTTTATATCCAATAAATCAACCGGCTAATCTCTATATTGAACTCAGTCAAGGTATTACCTGATGAACACCTACACCAAGTAGAGTTCAAAAATAAAAAACGAAGTTTAAAAGAATCAACTTCATTAACAAAAATTAAACAATCAAAAACTAAACAGATAAATCAAATTCAAACGAAACAAATAAAACAAAGAAAATGAAAAGAGCAGTTCATTACCATTCTACATTAACAAAATAAAGGAAAACAACTTGTGAAAATTTTTCAAAAAATAAGAGCAAAGTAACACTAATGTTAATACTTTTTTAACGAACATATGTTATATAAAGTATTAATTAGACATTTATTCACATGACAAGCCAATAATCAACTCGTATCATGCTGTTACCATTGTTCACATTTGTTTGTGGACACTCTACAGGTCACAATTTTTATCCAATTTAGATGAAGCTTACAATATATGTTTATTTCCCAAATAACTCGGACACATGTCGAACCTTAAATTTCTGGATTATTACCCCTGGTTGTACATTCATGGGAGGACGAACTCCATCAATAATCAGTGCTCCACAAAACTCTGTTCCGGAGTTAACCCCTGAAAACCTCCGAAAAGCAATAGAGGCTACAGTTTTTCAACAGATTTATATCAAATGTGGTGTTCCTGAATCCCCCCCCCCCCTCCTTCTCCAAACACGATAGGGGCTACATCTTTTAACAGATAGGGTTTATCTCCTATTTTTCTGCATGGTTTGGCTGCCCAAACAGCAGGGTAATTACCTACTCCTATTTCGATTTCTATCAAGGATTCTTTTACATGTACTCCAACGAATCGAATTGACAATGTCCTTGCCAGGCCCTCCGTCCGAAATTACTGACAGTAAAGTCTTTTGACTTGCAATAAAGTCTTTTATTCATGGAGGGTTGTAGCAGGGTAGAGCTCATCTTATATTCAGAGGCCTACAAAAGAAAGTACAGGGTTTAAAGGGGTATTTACATCTTCATAAAGAAATTGAGGAGTTTAAAGGGGTATTAATATATTCAACATAATCCTAACAGTTTTCAGATCCAGTAATTATGTATCTTTAGATTATGTAATACTGATTAAATAAATATTGTTAGAAGGCAAAAAAACCAGCGTCACTATCCGATATTTAGACTTACATTCATGGAAATTTTATAATGTCAATACAACCAATATTTAACTTGCATAAAAAATCTAAACACACTATATCTGGCTTGAAAGTATGACGAAGCATTATACACATTTTAGCTACTGAGCCTACTTTCAAGTATTTACTATATATAACTGAATTTGAATGAATATGATAATGTTTTCAATATTAAAAGAGGGCTTAGAAACAGACACCCATTCAGATGATTTTTAAATATGTTTACCTTGAAATTTCAGTGTGCATACATATCTTTTTAAAATACCGGTAGCACATTTGAAATTGGCAAAATGCTGAGACCATTTATAAAGGTCTGAATTTTATAGAAAATATTAACTGAATTTTCCTACATATTTAATGAATTCACTAAAAACATAATTTTTTAATTTATTTATACACGTATACGATATATATAATAATGTTACAAACAAAACAGTTTTTCTTACAATCTAAAAAAGAAATTTTAGCTATTAACATACTTTTGAGGGGCTATTATCACCGAATAGTGATACTAAATTCTACTTCTTTTTCAAATTTTATTTTAAGGATATACAGAATTTATTTCTTAAAGTATATAGACAATATAGCTAATAGTAAGGTTATCATTTGGTCTTTCTTTACTTTTAGTGTTAATATTTTGATTTAAAGTCTATAAAAAGTAATTGCCTAAAAGCATGATTGGCTTTGACTGTTTTATAATCTTTGGATGCCAGTAGGCTTATTAAGAGAAACCTTGAGCAAAGATTTATACAGTTAACAATGCAGTCTGATCAATGCCAATCAAGTGTCAATGCTTTTTAATTCTTTATGGCTTAAAGTTTATTAGATCCTATAAATTATATTTCACTATGAAACTTTCAACCAATGAAATTTATATATTTATTTAACTTCTTTTCATTTGATGTGTTACAATATTTTTATCTTTAATTTGATTTGTTGAAATCATTGTCCTTTTGTCTGTATACAAATTAGTTACTTTAAAAGACCTCTACACACAGACAAGAGGGCAGATGAAATTAGAGACACACAGACAAGGAGATCGAATGCCTTGTATTTAATTTGTAAATAATGTATTTTAAAAACTGTATATAAAGTAATATTGAAATGAATTTGGAATTGGACTTTTAATGAACAGTGACCGCCTTCACCAGAATACTTCTCCAGTAATGAGCTATACACCCCCAATCCTAGCTCATCCATATGTATGAAATATTACATATGTACATATGTATCACCTGGGTGCATATTCCAACGAAGAATAGCCCCGAAACCGTGGGTGATACTATGAAGAAACCTTGAAGTAATGATTATGAGATACACCAAAAAAAACAACAAAAAAACGAAGGCCTAAAGATAGAACATGACTTGGCCTATATAGGCCTGTATAATTAGAAAATTTTAGATTCTAGATTAGCTGCATAGTTTTTATTAGGTTTGACGAAATATTATATCAAATGAAAACAAATTAGGTTTTATAATACATGTTCCAGGACGCATTCTCACTGAAAATGATTATTCAATAACTTACATGTGTTATTGTTGTTAGGCCTGTGTATGAACGAAACATTTAACTAATCGTATTGATACAAAATAACTTACACATGTTTTAACATTCATTTCGGATATATCTTGGTAGTTGGTAGTTGTGAAGACGAAGTTTTGTTCTTATTTTATTCCGAAGCTCACAGGACTCCATACTCATTTCTTCAGGTTTTTAATTTTATTTAACTGCGATGTATAACAAAAACGACCAGTCGGACTTCCTTTCTAATACAGTTCTATGGTGTGATTACCAAAAGGAACCAAGATCTTTATGATAAAAACATATAAAAGTTTCATCCAAATCGGAAAAAAAACTGTAGCCCATAGAGGGTCCACAACCTTGATATACCATTATGTCCGTCAGGTTTTGTCCGATTTTCACAAAATTTGAACTCAACCAACATTAGTGTATAACTCTGATATATTCACACGTTTTTTTTTAAAATCACATAAAACATGTAAGCTCTATAGGGACCACAAGCTCAAAATGCGATTTTTTGTACAATCAAGGGATAATAATCTTTGAAAGATAGACCTATATTTCAAGTTTCAACAAAATCGGATAAAAATTGTGACCTGTAAAGTGTCCACAAACAAATTGTGGACGGACAGACGGACAGGGGCGATGCAATAAACGTCTACATGAAAATGTGGGCGTATAAAAATGTTTTTTTAAATCGGATAAAAATTGTGACCTCTAGAGGGACCACAAGCTAAAAGTGAATTTTTTTGTAAAATCAGGGGCCATAATTCAGGAAGTTACGATCCGATATGCACGAATAATGAAAGGAACCAAGATCTTTGGGATATAAACATGCATTCCATGTTTCATCAAAATTCAAAATTGTGACCTCCAGAGGGTCCACAACCTTGATATACCATATTTTACACGATTTGCATACATGGGGCGGCCATTTTGTCTGGCAGTTTTCGGTCCGATTTTCACGAAATTGAATTCGACCATTATTAGGGTGTAACGTAGTTACTTTAGTAACGTAAATTGTATCGTCTCTGCTCTCAGTTACTTTAGTAACGTAAATTGTATCGGCTCTGCTCTCTACTACGTTACTGTCAGCTCCTAATGACAACTAGTATGAAAATAAGGTTTTTCCCCATCTCGGTTCTAAGGCTATTTTGGAACCCTTACCGTCTATTTTTCACTGTGATTCTTCTTTGGTCGCTAAAAGGAATCATTTCTTGTCACATCCAAACACAAATTTATAAAAATCCAACACTATTTTCATGTAGAATTACGCGATACAAAAACATACACAATTTTCATTTGAATTGGGCCGCCATGTTCAAACCAACGCTCAGTCAATATTCCAAATTTAGGAATGGAATTTTACCGTAAACAAAAATTCTCGCTGTACATGAGAATAACACCTAGAATATTAGTATTCTACGCATCCTGGCTAAAAATTTAATTTTTTAGAACACGGGAACAGTGCCTGTTAATCTAGCCTAGTTGGGGGCGTGGCATTTTAGGGCTTGTCTATTAGGGGTAACCAACCGCAAAAACTGTCTGGCAGTGGTCATTCATGATTCCTGTGGTGGTACTGAACAACTCCAAAGCTGTTTTAGGGGGTACAGATTTCAACTAATCTAGCCTAGCTGTTGCCTGGAAATTAGATAACTCTTGTCAGGGATACTCTACCACTACAAATGTCTGACAATTACATAGCTCTGTCAGGGGTAACCCACCACTAGAAATGTCTGTTGGAGTGTTTTTGTAACACCTGAACATGTATGGTACACTGCTGTATGATTTTCAGGTGGTACACTTTTGAGCTAATCTAGTTTTCAGGTGATACACTTTTGAGCTAATCTAGCCTAGTTGAGGTGCATGGCATTTTGGCCGTGGAATACCACACCCACCACCGGAAACCCGGCAGACTTACATTCTGATGATACCAGATATACATGCATTGATAACATATAGGAAAAAATTGGTACACTTTTCAGCTAGGTTGGCCCCCTGGGCTCCTGGTCTATTTGGCAGTAATTAACGGAAATCGTTGAAAATCAATATGATTCTTCGTCTCATGACCTCGAACACTGAAATTTTCAAATACCCTGATCCTGGCTATCAAGAAATGTATTCATTTCGGAAATAGGACACAAATTCTCCAAACGACGGCCTATTGTGTTGATTTTCGCGTCCGTTTTTTCATATTCAATTCAAAATGGTGAACCCCACAGTTGACCTAAATCAATATTCTGCTCTAAATGTTTTTTAGGCATTCCTTAAAGGATTCAGAAGATGTAAATCTGATGTCTTTAAGTAAAATATCGCAAAAGCCTTCAGACTTTTCACGTTTCAAGATGGTGGCACTTTCGGTTCGATCAACAAACTCCATATTATGTGTATGCATTAGTAATTTCTTAACTAATACAAAAATAAATCTTGAAGGCAATCTGACCTACTTTTTGTCAATTTTTTTTAAAACTTTGATCCTTAATTTCTCCAAGGCGAGATAAGTTAGAAAATGTCAATGACGTAATATTCGAATTTTGAAAATCGAAAATGGTAGATTTAAAGTAAATGTTTTAAGGTACTCAAAGAGAAATAGATCAACCAGCGGCTGCCAGGCAGGATACATCTACATTTTGCAAGAGATGGCTAGAGAACAAGCTAAAAACAAACAGGATTTTTTGTACAATCAGGGGCAATAATCCAGACAGTTATGGTCTGAAATGCGCAAATATCAAAAGGGACTGAGATCTTTGGGATATAAAGATATATTTTAAGTTTCATCAGAATCGGATAAAAATTGTGACCTCTAGAGGGTCGACAACCTTCGTATTGCATAGTTTTACACAATTTGCATACAAAGAGCGGCCTTTATTGCTGGTCAGTTTCATTTCGATTTTCCTGAAATTCGATTTCAACCTTCATTATGCTGGAATGGTGAAATATTCAAACAGTTTTTAAAATAGGAAAAAAAAATTGTGATGTCTAGAGAATCCGCAAGCTAAAAATGCCATTTTTCGAACAATCAGGGGCCATAATCCAGGAAGTTAAGTTTGGGTATCCGTGATTATCAAAAGGATCCAAGATCTTAGTGTGTAATGGTGATATATTCACACATTTTTTTTAAATCAGATAAAAACTGTGACCTCTAGAGGGACCATAATTCAGGAAATTACTATCCGATATATGCGCGAATATCAAAAGGAACCAACTCAGTGATCCTTAGGGTGTAACAGTGATATACTAAAACGTTTTTTTAAATCGGATAAAAATTATGACCTCTATAGGGTCCACAAGCTAAAAACGCGATTTTTCGTACAATCAGGGGCCATAATCCAGGAAGTTACAGTCCGATATGCGTGAATATCAAAGGAACTGAGATCTTTGGGTTATAAACTTACATTTCAAGTTTCAACAAAATCTGATAAAAATTGTGACCTCTATATAGGGTCCACAACCTTGATATACATGTGCCATATTTTTACGCTATTTGAGAACGATGGGCGGCCATTTTGTCAGTCAGTTTTGGTCCGATTTTCAGGAAATTTGAAATCAGTCATCCTTAGGGTGTAACGGTGATATACTAAAACAGTTTTTAAATAGGATAAAAATTATGACCTCTATAGGGTCCACAAGCTAAAAACACGATTTTTCGTACAATCAGGGGCCATAATTCAGGAAGTTATGATCCGATAACCGAGATCTGTGGGTTACAAACATATATTTCAAGTTTAAACCCAGGGCTCACACTGTCGGTTGCCAAAGTCGCAATTTGCGATAAAAATATGAAAGTGGTGATTAAAATTTGATTTTGGCGGTACTGGCGATTCTTTTTGAGAATTGGTGGAAAACAATCTTAAAATTCTAATCGTATTTATCCTGGATTAACCATTATTGAGTGTCAATCACATGGCGGATAATCCGGATCGCGTCAATGAGTAATACTGATCACTTGTCTTGGATTAATGATTAGTTGATTGATATCTATAAAGCCTATCTCAAGTCATTATTAACACCTAATGATTAATCCAAGCTGTGATTATTTGATGTTTCGTTTCGTCTTAAAAAAAATGGCAATACATTGTACACGTACCCATTGTTATAATTTACCGGTATCGTTAATTATCTACCAGTGAGTTGTCATCGTATGCTTTATGAAGTTGTTTGTTGTTCACAAAATCATTGTTTCTTTGATTGGTATTAAAAATGCTATTGTCTTATGTCACTGATAGATATAAATGGCCTCAATATAGGTATTGTCATGCTGCGTGCAGCAATTGACACAATCGTTTGATTGTCAGTTGTTTGGATAGTATAAAATAAACTAGAATGATTGTTTCGCTTTTTACCGGTAGTCAGGATTTAAGCTGTGAGTAACTGATCATGATAAATTATTTCTAGTTATTTTTTCAATCTACTGAAACAACATTCATTTATCAGCAAATATTGACAATAAAGTAAATCAAGCGTTGTTTTTATCAAAATTGATTCAGACATTCATTAATTACGGCGTATTACTACTGCGCAACTCTGATCAGATTAGTACTTTGATTGGCTATTGCACACGAGGCCCCGCCCTTATGTGTTACATAAGCAATCTACTGTCGATTTGATTTAAAAAGATGGGATTTGTACCTGTTTCAAGTAGGATTATATGCTTAATTGTAGTTGGGTGTAGCAGAAATATTATAAATAACAATAATCAATCGTTGTTTTGATTAAAAATATTGTCAATTTTGTTTACAAATGCCGGGTGCGAATCGCTCCCGCATGTGCTACGTTGAAGTTAATAGAACCATTTCTTATCTCGAAACACGGAGGCTGGCGAGATAAGGTTTGTTATCTAGCATGTTAGGCAACTCCGCAATTGTTTTAAGAACTTTGTAAAAGTAAAATGAAACTACTGCTAGTATCATGTTCTAATCTAGCCCGAGTGTTTCAGAAATATTATTTGTACTAAACCAAAGATGCCGCTCCCAACGGTATATAGTTCATGATTAAGCAATTTAAAAAATAAAACAAATGTAATTTCTAAAGCTGCTGTAATAACCAAATAGGTTAATATTACTGCTATTCAGAATCATCAATAATAGATTTTTTACATAGTTGTTATGCCCAAAATTAGTATTTTGCGTAAAAAGACGAAGAACGCTGAATGCTGCCGATGAGCGCCGCATCCATGTGTCCGGTTGAATTATCTGTATTATTGTCATAGTAACTGATTATTATGGTCTAGATAGAAGCCATGCGGTGATGCACGATGGTGGGCTCCTGACGTCCGTATATTGTTTTCACCTGTGTTGTTTACTGTGTTGTTTACTGTGTTGTAGATATAAATTTTGTTGTAGACTATTTTGTAAGCCGTCCTGTATTGTTTACATGAGTTGAATCGACAATAAACCCAATTACTAAACAACCAGCGTTCGAACTAGTGATTACAGAGCGCCCCCCGACTTCGTCACGGAACACAATTTGGCGACCTATTGAATAATTGGCGACGTTTAGGATGAGAGCGCACCCCTTTAATATGATTGTTCCAACTTTTACTAATAATATTTATAAAGCTTATTCAATTACCTTTCAGAATATATATAGCTAGATGCTCAGAATTTTGTACGATGGTCCGAATTTTGACTCGGAATATTACCGTTCTTTTACTTTAAATATTGAAAAATTGTCGACGTTTAGGATGAGAGCACACCCCTTTAATATGATTGTGCCATATTTTACTAAGTATATTTGGAAAGCTTTTTTAATCACTTTTTAGAATATATATTGCTGGATGCTCAAAATTTTGTACGATGGTCCGAATTGTGACTCGGAATATTACCGTTCTTTCTCTTTAAAATATTGAAAAATTGGCGACGTTTAGGATGGATGCTCAGAATTTTGTACGATGGTCCGAATTTTGACTCGGAATACTACCGTTCTTTCACATTAAAATATTGAAAAATTGGCGACGTTTAGGATGAGAGCGCACCCCTTTAATATGATTGTGCCAACTTTTACTAATAATATTTATAAAGCTTATTCAATTACCTTTCAGAATATTTATAGCTGGATGCTCAGAATTTTGTACGATGGTCCTAATTTTCACTTCGAAAAAAAAAACAGGTCTATCTTTACATTTAGAATATTGAAAAATTGGCTATATTCAGGTTGAGAGCGCGCCCATTTAATATGGTTGTGCCAACTTTTACTGATAATATTTGGAAAGCTTATTGAATTATCTTTCAGAATATATATAGCTGGATGCTCAGAATTTTGTACGATGGTCCGAATTTAGACTCAGAATATTACCGTTCTTTCACTTTAAAATATTGAAAAATTGGCGACATTTAGGATGAGAGCGCACTCCTTTAATATGATTGTGCCAACTTTTACTAATAATATTTAGAAAGCTTATTCAATTATCTTTCAGAATATATATAGCTAGATGCTCAGAATTTTGTGCGATGATCCTAATTTGGACTTCGAAAAAAATACAGGTCTATCTTTACATTTAGAATATTGAAAAATTGGCTTTATTCAGGTTGGGAGCGCGCCCCATTAATATGATTATGCCAACTTTTACTAATAATATTTGGAAACCTTATTCAATTACCTTTCAGAATATATATAGCTGGATGCTCATAATTTTGTACGATGGTCCGAATTTTGACTCGGAATATTACCGTTCTTTCACTTTAAAATATTGAAAATTGGGCTATGTTCAGGTTGAGAGCGCACCCCTTTAATATGATAGTGCCAACTTGTACTAATAATATTTAGAAAGCTTAATCAATTACCTTTCAGAATAGCTGTATGTTCAGAATTTTGTACGATGATCCGAATATGGACTTCGAAAAAAAATACAGGTCTATTTTTACATTTAGAATATTGAAAAATTGGCTATATTCAGGTTGAGAGCGCGCCCCATTAATATCATTGTGCCAACTTTTACTAATAATATTTGGAAAGCTTATCCAATTACCTTTCAGAACATATATAGCTGGATGCTCAGAATTTTGTACGATGGTTCTAATTTTGACTCGGAATATTACCGTTCTTTCACTTTAAAATATTGAAAATTGGGCTATGTTCAGGTTGAGAGCGCACCCCTTTAATATGATAGTGCCAACTTGTACTAATAATATTTAGAAAGCTTAATCAATTACCTTTCAGAATAGCTGTATGTTCAGAATTTTGTACGATGATCCGAATATGGACTTCGAAAAAAAATACAGGTCTATTTTTACATTTAGAATATTGAAAAATTGGCTATATTCAGGTTGAGAGCGCGCCCCATTAATATCATTGTGCCAACTTTTACTAATAATATTTGGAAAGCTTATCCAATTACCTTTCAGAACATATATAGCTGGATGCTCAGAATTTTGTACGATGGTTCTAATTTTGACTCGGAATATTACCGTTCTTTCACTTTAAAAATATTGAAAAATATACGACGTTTAGGTTGAGAACGCACCCCTTTAATATGATTGTGCCAACTTTTACTAATAATATTTGGAAAGCTTATTCAATTACCGTTCAGAATATATATAGCTGGATGCTCAGAATTTTGTACGATGTTCAAAATTTTTACTCGGAATATTATCGTTCTTTCATTTTAAAATATTGAAAAATTGGCGACGTTTAGGATGAGAGCGCACCCCTTTAATATGATTGTGCCAACTTTTACTAATAATGTTTATAAAGCTTATTCAATTAACTTTCAGAATATTTATAGCTTGATGCTCAGAATTTTGTACGATGGTCCTAATTTTGACTCGGAATATTATCGTTCTTTCACTTTAAAATATTGAATAATTGGCGACGTTTAATATTAGAGCGCACCCCTTTAATATGATTGTGCCAACTTTTACTAATATTATTTAGAAAGCTTATTCAATTACCTTTCAGAATATATATAGCTGGATGCTTAGAATTTTGTACGATGATCCGATTTCGACTTTGAAAAAAATACCGGCCTATCTTTACATGTAGAATATTGAAAAAATGGCTATGTTCAGGTTGAGAGCACGCCCCTTTAATATGATTGTGCCAACTTGTACTAATAATATTTGGAAAGCTTATTCAATTACCTTTCAGAATATATATAGCTAGATGTTCAGAATTTTGTGCGATGGTCCGAATCTTGACTCGGAATATTACCGTTCTTTCACTTTTAAATATTGAAAAATTGTCGACGTTTAGGATGAGAGCGCACCCCTTTAATATGATTGTGCCATATTTTACTAAGTATATTTGGAAAGCTTATTTAATCACCTTTTAGAATATATATAGCTGGATGCTCAGAATTTTGTACGATGGTCCGAATTTTGACTCGGAATATTACCGTTCTTTCTCTTTAAAATATTGAAAAATTGGCGACGTTTAGGATGAGAGCGCACCCCTTTAATATGATTGTGCCAACTTTTACTAATAATATTTAGAAAGCTTATTCAATTACCTTTCAGAATATATATAGCTGGATGCTCAGAATTTTGTACGATGATCCGAATTTCGACTTCGAAAAAAATACCGGCCTATCTTTACATTTAGAATATTGAAAAATTGGCTATGTTCAGGTTGAGAACGCACCCCTTTAATATGATTGTGCCAACTTTTACTAATAATATTTGGAAAGCTTATTCAATTACCGTTCAGAATATATATAGCTGGATGCTCAGAATTTTGTACGATGTTCAAAATTTTTACTCGGAATATTACCGTTCTTTCATTTTAAAATATTTAAAAATTTGCGACGTTTAGGATGAGAGCGCACCCCTTTAATATGATTGTGCCAACTTTTACTAATAATGTTTATAAAGCTTATTCAATTAACTTTCAGAATATTTATAGCTTGATGCTCAGAATTTTGTACGATGGTCCTAATTTTGACTCGGAATATTATCGTTCTTTCACTTTAAAATATTGAATAATTGGCGACGTTTAATATTAGAGCGCACCCCTTTAATATGATTGTGCCAACTTTTACTAATATAATTTAGAAAGCTTATTCAATTACCTTTCAGAATATATATAGCTGGATGCTTAAAATTTTGTACGATGATCCGAATTTCGACTTCGAAAAAAATACCGGCCTATCTTTACATGTAGAATATTGGAAAAATGGCTATGTTCAGGTTGAGAGCGCACCCCTTGAATATGATTGTGCCAACTTGTACTAATAATATTTGGAAAGCTTATTCAATTACCTTTCAGAATATATATAGCTAGATGCTCAGAATTTTGTGCGATGGTCCGAATCTTGACTCGGAATATTACCGTTCTATCACTTTTAAATATTGAAAAATTGTCGACGTTTAGGATGAGAGCGCACCCCTTTAATATGATTGTGCCAACTTTTACTAATAATATTTAGAAAGCTTAATCAATTACCTTTCAGAATATATATAGCTGGATGTTCAGAATTTTGTACGATGATCCGAAAATGGGGCTTCGAAAAAAATACAGGTCTATTTTTACATTTAGAATATTGAAAAATTGGCTATGTTCTGGTTGAAAGCGCGCCCCTTTAATATCATTGTGCCAAGTTTTACTAATAATATTTGGATGCTTATCCAATTACCTTTCAGAATATATATAGCTGGGTGCTCAGAATTTTGTACGATGGTTCTAATTGTGACTCGGAATATTACCGTTCTTTCACTTTAAAAATATTGAAAAATGGACGACGTTTAGGATGAGAGTGCACCCCTTTAATATGATTGTGCCAACTTTTACTAATAATATTTAGAAAGCTTATTCAATTACCTTTCAGAAAATATATAGCCCGATGCTCAGAATTTTGTACGATGGTCCAAATTTTGACTCGGAATATTACCGTTCTTTCACTTTAAAATATTGAAAAATGGGCTATGTTCAGGTTGAGAGCGCACCCCTTTAATATGATTGTGCCAACTTTTACTAATAAGATTTGGAAAGCTTATTCAATTACCTTTTAGAATATGTTTAGGTGGATTATCAGAATTTTGTACGATGGTCCGAATTTTGACACGGGATATTAACATTAACAGTCTTTCCGTTTAATTTTTTTTTCAAAATTGGCCATGTTTAGGATGAGAGTGCATCGCTTTAATATGACTGTGCCAACTTTTACTAATAATATTTGGAAAGCTTATTTATTTTCCATTTTGGAATATATTTAGTTGGATGTCCAGAATTTTGTAAGATAATGCGAAAATACATCTCTATTCTGGGCTAAAGGAATGGATAAATAATAATATATTCTACTTTCATTTGATAGACGTAACGTTGGATTTGATTGGTTGATAAAAATAGATGAGTTTGGCCGACTGTTGAATTTATTCTGAATAGGTTGCCAACGAATAGGTTGCCAACGAACAGGTTGCCAGCTGGATCGGTCGAATAGGTCGCTAGCCGAATAGTTCGCCAAATTGTGTTCGGTGACTTCGTCCCGGCGAGGTACTATCATCATGTGCAACCCACATTACTTAGTGAAAACATAAGGACTCGTGAGTAGAATTGAGAACTTTAGAATGTCATGAAGATTTTATTGTATATCTGCCTACTGTCATTTGTGTGCAGTGCAGCAGATGTGACTTTGGATAGAACTAGTGAGAATGTTACCAATCGCCCGTTCAACGACAGAATCGTGCCGGGTCATAATGGCGATACTCCCCCAAACGGGGCCGGAGTTGCTGTAAATGAAAATGAACATGCCCCCAATCCAGTTGGTGAGCAACAAGAAAACAACGTAGAACAAAATGACACTGATAATGTGATTCCTGTAGATAACACAGCTAATCATGAAGCACCGACAGAAAACCATAAAGATAGTTTTGTTCAAAGTCTTAAAGATGAAATTGAAATCCAGTGCATGTTAGAAACCCTGGAAGATAGAACCAGAATTGAAGAACGGAAACAAGATATAAAAGGAAGACTAGAATTAGAAGCTGCCGAATTAGAAATTCGTCGAGCAACAGAAAAGGCTGATTTCTAACGAAGAAAGATAGAATTAAAGGCCCAAGAAGCTGATTTAGAACGAAAGGAAGAAGAATTAATTTTAAAGTCAAAACTTCAGGCTGCAAGAGAATTGAATCGTCGTTTAAAACAGAAACCAGTTGTTAGTGATCATGATTTCGTGTTTTCTGAAACTGAAACTGAAAGAAGCATGCCAAGATTAACTCCTATCAAGAACACTAATTTAGAGAATCGTGTGAATGATCCAGAAACATTTTGTATTCCTAGCCAGCCTAATTTTGTGAATGCTACAAGTGACATTGTAGAACCAGTGAACCCAGGCCCACCCCCTCGGTCTGATCACGTGCAATACATGCCCGTAAATACTTCAAGTGGTGAAGACTCGTCTATGGTGGCGATACTAAATAAGCTGATCGAGAACCAAGGAGAATTCTCCTTGCCTTCAACTGACATTGAGATATTTGATAGAACAGATATTTTGTCATTTAATACCTTCGTGAAAAACTTTAAGTATGTCATTGAAAGTAAAACCAGTGATCATGCCAGAAAATTAGAATATTTGATTAAATATACCAAAGGTGAAGCTCGTGAATTAATCAAGCAATGTCCACTCATTGACCCACCAGAACACGGTTATGATCGCGCCTGGATGCTATTGAAGCGAGAGTATGGACAAGCCCCAATATTGGCAGCTGCATACCGAAGTAAGGCTGAAGAGTGGCCCAAGATTAATGTAGGTGACAAACTCGCCATAAGAAAATTTGCTGTGTTCATCCTCAACTGCTGTAATGCGAAGATTGGAAACCTGGAAATGAAAAGCATGGACAGTTTTGAGTATTTGAAATTACTGGCGTTAAAGTTACCATTGTCCTGGCAACAAAGCTGGATTAATACTGTTGGAAGGTTACGTGAAGTTGATAACCGCTCTCCAACATTGGAAGATTTTGAGTCGTTTGTTGGTCACTTGTCCAGAAATGAGAATGACCCACGTGTGGCAGGTCTTGGTTACCAACGTCGCGCCGATACACAATTAGCCCAGAGAAGCTATCCTACTCACTCGGTTCGACCTAAACGAGTTCTGGCTTCTGTGACAAGGGAGAATAGTTCCGGTACCCAGAATACTAAACCTGAGAATTTAGCCAAGAAACCACCTTGTACTTACTGTGGTCGAGAAAGCAAGCACTTCCTGTTAGAATGTCGTAGATTTGGTGCCTTATCACCAGAAGAAAGATCGTCTTTTTGTTTTAAAGCTGGACTTTGTTTTTTATGCTTGAACAGTGGGCATAGGAAACAGAACTGTATATTTCCTGAATCTGCCAGATGCACAAAGTGTCAGAGATCCCATCCCACAATTCTCCATGATCAAAGAAGACATCAACAGAACATAAATGACGATACCCTACTGAAGGCTAATGTGACTTCCAGTTGTTCTTTGACAGTAACATGTAGTACCAGTGGTGCAGAAATTGCCTCTAACGGTGATCCACTAATGACTGTTACACCTGTACGTATAAGATCCAAGATAACCGGTGATAGCGTGACAACTTACGCATTTGTTGATAATGGTTCTAGTGCAGAATTCGTGACACCAGATATAATAACCGCTTTGAAAGTTCGGTGTAGACCTGTGACCCTTAACATGAAAACTTTGAACGGTGAACAAGCCGTTAAGACTGAAAATGTGACTGATGTGTTACAAATTGGAGACTTGAATGGTACTCATTTTATTGACTTGCCGTCACCTTACCTGCAATACAAGATGCCTGTTACCGCGTCTGATGCTCCTTCTCAGAAAGACAAAGAAGAATAACAACATTTTCATGGAATTTCTGTTCCTGATGTTCGTGAAATTCAGATCCCTAAAGTTTCCATCATGATTGGAATTAACGTGCCAGCTGCGACCACACCCTTAGAACTCGCAACAGGTAAATTAGGTGAACCCTATGGAATAAAGTCGCCTCTTGGGTGGCTGTTCTATGGATTTAACAAGATAAAAGAAGTGGAAGTGAACCATGTGAAAGTTAACTTTTGTAGTCTTGATGCTAGATTAGAAGACCAGGTCAAACGATATTTCAACCTGGAATTTGGCGAACGTTTGTGTGACAACACACTGAACTCGTCTGTCGAAGATAAACAGTTTGTACAAATTGTGAGCCAATCTGCTGTGTTAAAAGATGGTCATTTTGAAACAAGACTTCCTTTTCGGAATCCAAGCCAACTTGTTCCGAACAATAAACTACAAGCCGAAATGTATGCTTTTCGACTAAAGCGTCGTCTGATGATGAACAGTTCATTACTTGAACAATATGCAGATTTCATGGACAACCTGGAGAACAAGAACTATTGTGAGAAGATTCCGCCTAAAGATTTAGCCAGGAACGATGGAAGGGTATGGTACATTCCTCACCATCCTGTAACACACCCAAAGAAACCCAACAAGTTTAGAGTTGTCTTCAACTGCCCTGTTACTTTTAATGGAATATCTTTGAATATTCTTTTACTGCAAGGTCCCGACCTTACAAACACCCTTTTAGGAGTCCTCTTAATATGGCGTGAGGATTTTATAGCTGTCATGGCGGATATTGAAGCCATGTTTTATCAGGTCCGTGTGAACAAATCAGACATTGATATGTTGAGATTTCTATGGTGGCCCAATAGTGACTTAAATCAACCTTTAACAGAATATAGAATGTTGGTACATCTTTTTGGAGCTGTCAGCTCCCCCAGTTGTTCTTATTACGCGCTGCGTAAAGTTGCCTTAGAGTATCAGCATCTTTATAGGCAAGACGTAACCCGCTGTATAGAAAAGGACTTTTATGTAGACGATTTTCTGAAATCCCTACCTACTGTAACAGAGAGTGTAAATCTTGTAAAAGAACTTTGCGAAATTCTGTCAAAGGCCGGATTTAACCTTACTAAGTGGATCAGTAATAGTAAAGAATTACTTCAGACCATTCCATTAGAAAAGAGAGAAGAAGGATTTAAGAATCTAGATTTCGATACTGACAGTCTTCCTGTTAAACGTGCTCTTGGCGTACAGTGGTCTGTTGAAACTGATATGATAGAATTTAGTGTCAACATGAGTAATTTGAATTCTAAAGCGACAAAGTGCAATATTTTGTCCATCATGAGTTCGGTGTACGACCCTTTGGAATCGCTGCTCCTTTCATCCTGAAAGCCAAGATTATTCTACAAGCATTATGCAGAGAGAAGCTTTTTTGGGATGAGTCCATTCCTCTTCATCATTGTCGCGAATGGAATAAGTGGATTGATGATTTGAAGAATTTAGAAACTGTGAAACTTTCAAGATGTATTAAACCTAAAGATTTTGGAGCTGTTGTTAGCACACAGTTACATCATTTTGCTGACGCGAGCCAGCTCGGATATGGATCAGTGACTTATGTACGACTAGAAAATGAAGCCGGTGTAATTCATACATCGTTCTTGATTGGCAGATCCAGGGTGGCCCCGATCAAACTACATACGATAGTAAAACTTGAACTTTCTGCAGCAACAACCATAGTGAGAGTCAACAACATGCTGCAACGAGAACTTTCCATTCCAATAAACAAGTGTTTCTTCTGGACTGATAGTCAAACAGTTATTAAGTACATCAGAAACGAGACAACCAGACATCAAGTGTTCGTTGCGAATAGACTCGCGATTATACATGATGGTTCGACTGATGATCAGTGGCGCTACATTCCGTCTGCTCAAAACCCAGCTGATCACGCATCAAGAAGTCTTAGTGTTCGTGAATTAGTGACTAGAAACTGGTTGAAAGCCCCCCGAGTTCCTGAATCGTGAACTTTGAAATTTAGTAACTGAATCGTGAACTGTGAAAGTTAGTTTACTGTGAAATGTGAATTTTAGTAGGCTCATGTCCGTGAACTGTAATTTGTGAATTCCGTATTGGCCATTACACTAGAAACCATGAACCCTGCCCTTAAGAACTAGAACTGTAATTTTGTGAATTCCGCATTCGCTTATTACACTGTGAAATAGATAACTTCGATATGTGAATTCCGTATTCACCATCGCATTTATTTAGAAAGCTGTCGTACAGCATCAAGTGAACTGTAGTTTGTAAATTCAGTATTTGCGAATTACGTCGTGATTCATGAACTAAGAACAATGAGAACTGTGGAAATATAAACTTTTGAGTTATAGCTTAAGAATTACAAATTGATACTTTAGTGATAATATCAAAGATAGAATCTTAAGATTAAAATAAATGTTTCTATAGTTTGATATTATGTATATTGAATATTGATTATATTATTTAAGATACATTATGAGTGTAGTTATCAAGATTAAGTGTAGACATTAATTTTATATTCTCAGGGAAGAATAAGCATTTTTAGTTCTACATGTTAATCTTGTAAATTTTGGTCATATGTCAATTTGTATCTCATATTCATTCGATAGGGGCCGGTATATTATGCCAAAAATTAGTATTTTGCGTAAAAAGACGAAGAACGAGCGCCGCATCCATGTGTCCGGTTGAATTATCTGTATTATTGTCATAGTAACTGATTATTATGGTCTAGATAGAAGCCATGCGGTGATGCACGATGGTGGGCGTCTGACGTCCGTATATTGTTTTCACCTGTGTTGTTTACTGTGCTGTAGATATAAATTTTGTTGTAGACTATTTTGTAAGCCGTCCTGTATTGTTTACATGAGTTGAATCGACAATAAACCCAATTACTAAACAACCAGTGTTCGAACTAGTAATTACAGAGCGCCCCCCAACTTCGTCCCGGTGAGGTACTATCATCATGTGCAACCCACAATAGTTGATAGATGTGTAGAGAATTTCACATGCAAAGGCTATACGACTACGAGTGTTATCGTACTGCGTGACGAGCCAGAAATCACTTCGAAACAAGCAACTGAAGTGTGCACATTCGCCGTGTCAAGTTGATCTTTCAGTAGATAAGATTTTCGCTGCACGGGGCACCCTATAATAATAATAATAATAATCTTAACGCAGTGTGAAACCCTATAAATAATAATCTTAACAAAAACAATAAATTATATATGAAATAAAGTTTAATTATTATTATATGAGAGATATTGAAATAAATAATGGTGGATTTTGGGTGGATTTGAATAGATATGGTAAATCGTGCTATCGCGGGTTAAAAAATAAATACAAAGTAAAGGTCCAAATATGCCATGATATTGATAAATTAAGAAACGGGTAGGTGAATAGGCCTACACAATGACAAACCTTGAATTACTTGCAACCGCTATAAAAATTGTTTTACGGTATTGTTGTAATAGAGGGTATTTATCCAAGCCCCGCTTGGCATGAAAGGCGTCCGCATAAACTAAAAATGTTACCTATTTGAAGTCTAAAGCATAATGATAATCTGAGTCGCAGCTACGGCAAAACAGCAATATATAGCGGTAAACGATAGATCTAGGAACATGTCAGTCAATTTGATTGACAGTTCGATGTACGGCCTTGACATTATGTATAGTAGAGGCTAAAATCAGATCTTGGATCTACTTAAATTAAAAGATTTTGGAATATTTTTTCAATTAATTTCCATAAAAAACACGAAATTTGAGCGATTTTATTATTTTAAATTAAGAATATTATCGTATATGTCCTAGAAATAGAGAAAATCATCGCATTATACGACACATAAATCGGTTTCGCTTTATATAGTGAGTCTTTTTCTTATATTTGAAAGAAATTTGGAGTATTTCTTTCAATTAATTTCCATAAAATAAAGATATTAGAGTGATTTTATTATATAAATTAAGAATATTATCATATATAGGCTATCCTATGACCACATATATACAACCCAATCGGCCTCGCTTTATAGTGAGTCATTTTCTTATGTTTAAAAGATTTTGATATTTCTTTCAATTAATCTCCATAAAATAATTATATTAGAGTAACTCTTTTTATTATAAATTAAGAATATTATCCTAGAAATGGAGAAAATCATCACACTATTACATAGAATCCAAGGATTGTGGAGTATTTTCTTAAATTAATTTCCATAAAAAACAATAGTAGGTTATTTGATTATATAAATTAAAAATATTACCCTATATGTCCTAGAAATAGAGAAAATCGTTGCATTATACCACACATTGAACCCAACCGTCCTCGCTTTATAGTGAGTCTTTTTCTTATGTTAAAATTATATTGGGTTATTTTTTTCAATTAATTTCCATAAAAAAAAAAGATATTACGGTGATTTTATTATATAAATTAGGAATATTATCCTATATATCCTGGAAATGGAGAAAATCATTGCCTTATACCACACACAGAGCCGAATCGGCCTCGCTCTATAGTGAGTCTTTTTCTTGTGTTTAAAGGATTGTGGAGTATTTTTTTCAATTAATCTCCATAAAAAAACATATTTGCAGTGATTTTATTATATAAATTAAGAATATTATCCTATATATCCAAGAAATAGAGAAAATCATTGTCTTATACCACACATTGAACACCATCGGCCTCGCTTTATAGTGAATCTTTTGGTGTATTTTTTAAATTAATTTCCATTTTAAAAAAACCCGATATTTTAGTGAGTTCTTATATAAATTAAGAATATTATCCTATATATCCAAGAAATTGAGAAAATCGTTGCCTTATGCCACTTATAGATCCCAATCGGCCTCGCTTTACGGAGTCTTTTTCTTATGTTTAAAAGATTTTGGTGTATTTTCTTCGATTAATTTCCATAAAAAACATATTTGCAGTGATTTTATTATATAAATTAAGAAAATTATCCTATATATCCTAGAAATAGAGAAAATCATTGCCTTATACCACACATTGAACACAATCGGCCTCGCTCTATAGTGAATCTTTTTCTCAATTTTGAAAGATTTTGGTGTATTTTTTAAATAAATTTCCATTTAAAAAAACGATATTTTAGTGAGTTCTTATATAAATTAAGAATATTATCCTATATATCCAAGAAATTGAGAAAATCGTTGCCTTATGCCACTTATAGAACCCAATCGGCCTCGCTTTATAGTGAGTCTTTTTCTTATGTTTAAAAGATTTTGGAGTATTTTTTTTCAATTAATTTCATGAAAAAAAGATATTTGAATGATTTTATTATATAAATTAAGAATAATATTCTATATATCCTAGAAATAGAGAAAATCGCTGCCTTGTACCACACATTGAACCCAATCGTCCTCGCTTTATAGTGAGTCTTTTTCTTATTTTTGAAAGATTTTGAAGTATATTTCCAATTAATTTCCATAAAAAAAAGATAACAATAGAGTCTGTTTATTATATAAATTAAGAATACTATTTTTTATGTATCCTAGAAAAAGGGAAATTCATGGCCCTATACCACATATAAAACCCAATCAATCGGGCTCGCTTTACAGTGAGTCTTTTTCTTATGTATGAAAGGTCTTGGCGTATTTCTTTTCAATTAATTTACATAGAAAAATGATATTTGAGTGATTTTCTTATAAAAGTTAAGAATATTATCTTATATATATTCTAGAAATAGAGAAAATCAGCATCCTATACCACATACAGAACCCAATCGACCTCGCTGTAAAGTGAGTCATTTTCTTATGATTGGTTGGGTTGAGCGCGGACCCTCCTACAGAAAGTTTTGAAAATTGCAGCCCTTTCCTGTCGGATTAGATACAAAGTGGAACCAATGATTACATTGCCCAAATCTGACGAAATACGGAGTTATCAGCATTTTTGCGCGAAAAGAGTTGTTTCGATACAGATCGAAAATTCTAATTAGACAGTGATTCTGCAATGGATAAATCACCCACTCCTTGGAAACAAAGTTGACAAGAGAAAAATAACCCACGAAATGTCGCATAGATGCTTTAACATATAACATATATTTTACATAATAAGTTTCTTTCCAGCTTTGTGACTTGCGAACATGTTAACTGCAACAACTCTATACACAGCGAGGGGAGCGCTTTCATGCGTCCCTTACCCATGGTGGAACGCAGGTAGTGATTCTTGATTCGTGCAAGAGAGCAGTATACATTTTTTTTTTTGGGGGGGGGGGGGGGACTAAGGAATATCCCAACACCAAATTCAGCTCGTTGCGGGCATCCAATACTATCAGTTCAAAAAAGAGAAGAAAGCAAATGAGAATTCTAACATCGCATTCGACTTTTAGGAATAAAATGAAGATGGGTATATACCATGATGTGTGCTATGAGGGCGTTTCCGCCTACTCTGCCGAATCTTACATGTACACGGGTATCCCTACCGGACGACACGGGAAAGCCACGCTGGACAAAATCCCGTCGAACTTTCTCTGCCAACACCGGGATCCATCTCGGGACCTCCTGTCAGTGAGCCAGCGCATTACTCACCTAGACACCGTGGCTCATCGCCATTTGTCGAATATAATTGGCCTGGCTCATGACTCATGTTCCTTAGTACTGAACACAGGCAAGGGGCCTTTTTTCTGTCCTGGGGGCCCTTCCACTAGACCTAGGGGCTCTGTTATAGGGGGTCCATATTATGTTTTCTCCCCGGAATTGGCGTTTTTTGCGTTTTATTTTTAAACATTTTCCATTATTTTCGGGTCGGAGGCTGGCGCCACCGCTATAATCCGCTTCTGACAATAACCCACCTTTATTTGAGGTAGAATGTTTAAACTTCGTTTAGTTGTTCAATGGGTGAATGTCTTGACTGTGTTCGATGATTAACATTTTGCGCTAAGGCTAGGCAGAGATAAGCAATTAGGTTGGTTGATGTTTTGGGACACGATAATTAAGTGCAATTGTGTTGGTACTAGAGATGCTTTGTTTCGTCTTTTAAAGCGATTTGTCATCTAATTAGATGATGATGATGATGATAATAATTATTTTATTAAAAGTGTCACAAATCAGTAGAATATTTACACATTTTATACAACATAATACACATGATTTCTGGCCAACAAAGGCCTTTGAGAAACTGGTTAAAATATTAAAATACTATAAGACAATAAATACAGATATATATCTAAAATACTATAAGGCAATAAATACAAATATATATCTAAAATACAGATAATAAATACAGATAAAACAATTATGTAAACACCTGTTTCTAAAATACCTATTCTAATCATAAAATTTCATATACTATATGTTTAAATAAAAACCAGTCATAAAATTTCTAAACATTTTCGAATACTATAAGGCAATAAATACAGATAACCCAATTAATTAAGTAAACACATGTTTCTAAACTACCTATTCTAATCATAAAATTTCATACTATGTTTAAAGCTATGTAACCATATATATAAGAGTAAACATTTTGAGCCTGTCACAGAATTTCAAACTATACAACGTTTTTCAGGATGTTTCGTCTATTATTTCATTTGTGTAAGAATGGTGCAAGTTGACATTCAGTGGAATTTGATAACATATTATATTGAAACTGGTCATATGTAGCTAAAGATTGGAATCTTGATTTTTTTTTAACTTAATTAAAAATTCTAATTTTATATATCGTTGTAACACGGGCATGAACATAAACACTGTGTCAATTGGATGATAACTGTAGCCCCTTGAGCGTATACAAGATTTTTCAAAGTGATCAAGGGCCATAACTCTAGCAGTAATTATTGGCAATCAATAAGATTCTTTATCTCATGACCATAAACACTGTGTATCTATTTCAAGTCTATCGGATGATAACTGTAGTAGAGCGTCCAAAAGAATTTTCAAAGTGATCACTGAAATTCGCTGAAAAATTCAATATGCTTCTCTGTTTCACTAATTTAAATACTGCATATAAATTTCATACAGATCGGATGATAAATGTAGTCTGTTTGACTGTTCACGACAAATAATTGTGGACGACGGATCGACGTACTGACAGACAGACCGACCGACGGACGGGGGTGACGACAATATACGACCACATTTCCATGTGGGCGTATAAAAATTGTATCCTCTATTGCGCTGACAGGAATTGTGGACGGACCGACGAATGGAAAGGGTGATTACATAAAAAAATAAAAATACGCACACGGCTCCGAACGCAACTGAGGAGTTATACTGTACCTGTTAAATTAAAGTTTCTGTTATATGACACGACAAAACGTGTTGTGGAATTAACTTCAAAATTTTCAACAAACTTATTAAAATTTTCATCAGATTGAAATACTTCTGTAGACATATTAGGTGGTATTGGAAATCGTCCTGCCTCAGAGAAAGATCCAACGATAGTATTCTCAACTTCAGGGAGAATAAGTTTTATGTTCATCATTAGGCCTAACAATAAACGGCCCCTTGCAACCTTAACCTTCAAAAAAGTGGGAAGGGCCTAAACAACAAAAGGGCGGGGCTTAAATTATACTCGCTTTATAGAATCTATCAAAATCGGCCCTGCTTCATAATATCTAACACTTACCATATTTAGCACAGAGTAAAATTTTGTGGTTAAATCCCGCTGGTAGCACGGGACTCCGTGGACAGGTGGAAGTAGTCCCGGTTATCCTGACGGACACCTGTATTATACAGGGCAAAATCACAACACACCTCCCCTTCTTAATTTGAAAGGATTGGTTCCTGGTTCTGAAAACAATATCCTACTCTTCACACTCACACTTTCAATCACACTAGTAACGGTACACAGGTACACCGTATCATTCACACATCAGTCAAGAACAAATCGGTTATAAATTCACCGAAAAAATTCTACATACACACACAGCCATCAAAGTCACCGTTGGCATTAAGTTTACAGGTAAATATTCAACATCGTAATGTTGAAGACATCTTCACTTTAATTTTGTTCCTTTATTTCAAAGGAAAGATTGAATCTTATTTCCTAAACTCGAAAAATAGCATTTTATTCTGGCCAGATATTCTGATCGTATTCGTAACAAAGACCCTCTACAAATAGTATAATACATGCAGTTCATGTTGACCACAGTTGAACTCACACGTGGAATAACGAGACATTTAATATTATGTAATGGTAAACGGACTTTGCCATTCAGTCCGATGTTTAACGCAAAATTTCCAGACCGCAACGTACGGATCGAAATAAATAGATTCGACCATTTTATAGAAGGGCCCATATGCTGCTAATGCAAACTTGATTACATCAATGAGAGAAATCACAATCACGGCATTCGATCGAACAGATTGTTCAAATGAGATTTTGGAAATATTTAAAAGTCCAGACGTAAATTCATTTAAATGACTGTCAATATTACACCGTGAAACAGTTAACGGTGAGGCTAATATCTGCTTAAGGACAGCTAGATTACTATTTGTAACTTCTGATTCGTAACACGCATCAAAAACATCGTCGATGGGGCGGAAATCATCAATGAATAAATCTGTGTTCATCGTATTTACAGTAGAGCTGCAACGATTCACAACTACCTCGATTCGGTTCGATTATCGATTTTAACCATTCGATTCGATTATTTTCGATTCGATTATCAGCTACAATAACCAGTAATTTTTTTCTATATATATGTCAGTGAAGAATACTCTACAAGTTGCCACATCTTTAGAGTTTTTTCTTACACCAAAATGATCCCAAACTTTAGATTTCAAATGACCAGGTGGTCGAGAAAGTACGTCGTCTGCCATAATTTTACCTTCCAGTGTTTGCTTGACTATGGGTAATAATCGCTAAACACGAAAATATCCGAAGATAATGACCGGAATTATCAGCTAATGAGATCGTTTAGAATTTATATAACGATTACCGAAGCTATTGACCTAAATTAACATCCAATGAACATTCGGTACGTCACCAATTTTAAATAAATTAACTTTCGTCAGCATACGGAAATTGTTTTAAAGGGAGGTCACTCTGTTTTAGTTATGTTTTCGAGTGACATTCGTGTTTTGTTAAATAACGTAAATTAAAAGTTACGTAAAAACAAAGTTTTTTTTAAATTTTAAGTGGACTTAATTGCTACAGGTCTTTCATTTTTTTTCATATGGTAAGGTGTACGTTGTTTTTATTTGAAATTGAACCTAATCGAAATTTGAACGTTGTAGATCGTGGATCGAACCGAGACGGCTAGTGTCGGTTATCGGTGCACCGAACTGAATCGTTGCAGCTCTAATTTACAGGAACACTGTGAAGGGTCAACAAAAATGTCTCTTTTATGAAACTGACACACAGCTTAGTTCTTCTATGAATAAATTCATTTCTCCTTGAAATAACCACGTATCCCAATTTACGGGCCTAGCCAAATAATGCACTGGAACTTCGAACCATTTATCTATGGAAGATATATTTAACTCCACACACGTAAGTCTAGAAGGCTTTTCTTTTTGTTGCTCAAAGAAACTATCTGAAATTGAATATTCCCCAGCGGTAAATTGCGTATCAAGTGATAGGCCGCGAAAATGAAGTCTCGGTTGACTATTCGATATCGAACGCAACCAGTTCGTAACAGAATTCTCAAACGCACGAAACTCGGGAACCTCTTCAATTTTTGACAGTTTATCTTTTAACCCTTGACTGCAATGCTCCGAAAGTTTTGTCATCTGCCTCCCATTATTTAACACAGTCGACACTTGTTGACTTTGAGCTTTTGAATGAAACTGACTTACAGAATCTGAATGATCACTGTACATGTAGATAAACATCGAAGCTAAAAAACGCACGATTCCTCAAATCTCGCGGAATCGATTGAGTGGATTCTTGGAATGACACCATTTGCAACGGTATCCAGGAACTTTTGATCACCCCCCCCCCCCCCCCGGAGTGGTGATATATTGCTCATCACCGACGGAAACGGTGGACTTAGAACCGGTCGAACAATTAACGGTTCCACTTTCATTTATACCCGTAGCTTCAATCGACGCCTCACTTTCTGAATATAATATCGACGATGGTAAAGTATACTGGATCAAACGCTCGCCTACTCGTTCGATTCCTTGTAGTTTAAACACTGATTATCATCGCTGACAAAACTGACATGTTTCTGCTCTGCAGTGGGATTTAGAGGCGTACCCTGTCTTGGAGTTAACAAACTTGGGCACTCTCGTTTGAAATGACCCAATTTATCACACTGAAAACACGAGGATTGTTCACGTAATGGCGACCTTGAGCGCGGTCTAAATCTTGACACATTCAAATTAAGTTTAGAGACACTATCTGTAAGTTCCGCCATTGTTTTTAAAACCGTCTCCATTGTATGGTCGGATTTGACGACCCTTTCTTCCAAACTTTGAAGCCGCTTCTTTATCAATACAACCTTGACAAAATCTCAAGACAACCTGACTAGTGACATGTAAATGAAATGAAATGAAATGGTGTTTAACGTTCTTCTGTTCTGCTCCTAACCTGGGCTAATGAAGACGGGCATACGCCATACAGTGTGCGATGAGGGAAATTTTGCCCGGGCAGCGGCGCTACGGCCTACTCTTATATCGAACTCCAACTGCCAAGGGATCTTTTACGTGCACGCCAATGTGTACACGGGACCTCGGTTTTTCGTCCCATCCGAACGACTAGACAGCTGTCCTTGTCAGAGAGAGAAATGGGGTTTAACGTACACTCGACACAAACTAGGTCATTTCGGGACTAACATATGGTTTATTTTTATTTCATTAATTCGATTGCGCGTAGGGGTCTTTAGCAGTGGGAGGAAACCGGAGGACCCGGAGAAAACCCACGAGGTTGGACAGGCGACCCTACTCCTTGTCACGTACAACCGGGGATTCGAAACCACGCCAGTCGACTCAATGACAGACTGTATGATATTGCGCGCGCACGCTAACCATTCAGCCACCCCCCCCCCCCCTGTCCTTGTCAGGCCCTCCATCCTGCATCACTGACAAGGGGGAACCACGCCGGAAAATCTGGACGAACTTTCTCGGCCAATGCAGGGATCGAACACCCGATCGACCTCCAGGCTAGCGAGCCAGCGTCTTACCCACTTAGCCACGTGATCCCCTCTAGTGACATGTTCGCTGGAACATTCTCTAAAGGTCTGCGAAGCAACCGATAGAACACGGTCTGCCCAATCGTTTATATTTTCTCCATTAATCTGACGTAAATTGTAAAACTGAGTCATCGCCGACTCTGATAATTCCTGATTTCCAAATCGTTTTTTTCTAATTTGCCTAAAAGTTCAAAAAATGACAATTCAGTATATCTTTCTGCCATTACACAGTAATAGTCAAAGCATAACGCGTAAATTTACTAGAAAAAGCCTGCCAACTTGTCATACCATCATAGGATAAGGACTTAGATGGGAATGAGACACGTCGGCGGCATCATCTAAAGTTGACTTTGTATAGGACCGGCCAGGCCGGTTACATTCAGGGCGACCTTCGGTTATCGTGATTTCTTGACTATGGTCGAACTAACTGAATCCGAATTTCATTTAGTCCGGACCATAGCCCGAAAATACTGAACCTGGCGGTGTCGATGAAACGAAAGTGTAGAATATGACGTAGAAAGAATCTATTTTTGTTAAGTATCTGATTTTAAGAAAGCTTGAATGAATTTTAAATGGTTGCTACTTCTATGAGCAGATATTTTTTTGTCTCGTATGTTATGTCTGAATCTATATGTAAGTCTAAAAATTACGCATTATTTCAATAATTGCAAAAAGTAACATCAAGTTACAAGGAACTGTGTCATCTCTAAAATTAATTTGAGTCGCGCAAATTTAACTTCATGAAAGTATTATTTGTTTATTAAACTATTAAACACAGCGATTCATTATCCTCAATGGAGAGATGTATAGACCTTCCTTGGGGTTAAGGTTTTTTTTTTCAGGGTATGCTCGAGGTCTAAAGCAGAGTATAATGACATCACCATGTCCCTGGGGGTAGCCATCTTTGAAAAGACGATGGTCCGGACCATTCGCGTTCGGTTTCTAGTTCCGACCACTAGTAGTGAAAAAATTATAACCGAAGGTCGCCCAAAATTGTTTCCAGGCGACGATGTAGTCTACTCGGCTGTTTACCGTCTTTTTTTTCCGTGCCTAATTTCAAAAATACCGAAGCAGACAAACTCAATACCTCGGGAATCTGTTCCAATTCTACCTTATCTATGCTGCCAATAGCCTCTCGAGTGGCACATATTTTTTCAGCCGCAATCGGGCTGACTCATATGTCACATAATTGTTCAAATGAACAATTGTTAATGTTTATTTTACAAGACATATTGTCCCTTAACAGATAACTGTTCAATTAAATAGAAAATATTAAATAATAATAATAATATGTATATTCATATCGCGCACAGTTCCATGCTAGTATGCATGCTCAAGGCGCTACACAGACTGGGTGCCATAATAGGCCGTAAATAGATGAGTTTTTAAGTTAGTTTTGAATGTTTCTAGGCTGGGTGACAGCTTAATGTTCAGCGGTAATGAATTCTACAAAAGAGGCACAATATGAACAAACGATCTGTATCCAAATGATTTGAGTTTATATTTTTTGGGGGTTGTAAAAGATGTTCCTGTTGAGAACGGAGTGGACGTCCGGGAAAGTATGGTAATAACAGATCTGCTAGATAGGAAGGTCCAGTTCCATGTAAACACTTATACGCAAGGCACAAGAGCTTGAAATCTATTCTTGATTTAATTGGTAGCCAATGCAGTTCTTTCAGTGCGGGTGTAATGTGCGAGTGCCTGTTTAATCGACTGATGATTCGAGCTGCAGTATTTTGAAGGGTTTGGAGTTTTGATATCAGCACAACAAGCGATTACAATAGTCTAATCTTGATAAGACGAGTGATCGAACCAGAGTATGAGCTGCGTCCTTCGATATTAGATGAGGAATGTTTCTGATAGAGCGGAGGTGGAAAAAACAGGTTTTACAGATATAATTAATCTGAACTTCAACGGAGAGTTCTGAATCGATGTAAACACCCAGATTTTTAACTTTGTTGACTGGTTTAATTTCTGAGTCAGCTATTTTCAAAGTTGATCTATCAGATTTTGATAATGAGTGTTTTGATCCATCATGATAGCTTCAGTTTTGTCATTTAATTTCAACATATTGGTGGACATCCAGCCTTTTAAAGATTGGGTGCAATTTGATGTACGTTGAAATGACTGTCAAAATCACAAGGATAAAAACTATCAATAATCTGAGTGTCATCTGCGTAGGAATGATGTAATAGGCTGTGTTGGCTGACGATATGAGATACACTAGTTGTGTAGAGAATTAACAGAACAGGTCCGAGCACCGAGCCTTGGGGAACTCCCCAGTTTAATTCAACTGCATCGAACTTAGCATCTGCAATGACAGTTGATTGAATTCGATTATTTAAGTATGATGCAAACCATTTTAGACAAGGTCCTTGAATACCGTGTTGGGTCTCGAGAGTTTTCAACATATGGTCATGGTCAATCGCATCAAAGGCTGCAGATAAATCCAGTGACACCAGGGAAGCCACTTTACCGCGATCTACAGCACAACGAATATCACTAACTACCCTAAGTAATGCTGTTTCCGTACTATGATTTTTTCTGTACGCAGACTGAAATTTATCAAACATATTCGAATCTAAATTGTCTTTCTTCAGCAGGGGTCGAACAACTGCTTGTTTGAAGATGTCAGGAAAGATTCCACTTTTTATACTAGTATTTATTATTGTTGTGATAACTGGAGGAAGAATATCTAAATGTTGTATAACTATACGAGTTGGAATAGGATCGTTAATACAAGTTGTGGGCTTGGAAGAAAGGATTATTTCAGAGATCTCCTTCTCAGTGAAGACTGTGAATTCAAGAAGCGGTTCACCACTAAAAGTAGGGGTATTTATTTCCAGGTTGACTGTGGAAGAGATTTGTAGATCAGACCGAATCTTATCGACCTTGTCAACGAAGAATTTATTAAATGAGTCAGCCAGTGTTTTAGAATTTTCAGATGCTGGTAGCTTAGTGTTGTATTTCTTGCCAATCAAGGAGTGCATGAATCTGTGAAGTTTTTGTGGATCGTTACTTTCGTCAAGTTTCAGCAAGCAATAATCACGTTTAGCTTGACGAATGTCACGGGTTGTCTTGTTTCGAGCATCGCAAAATATCTGACGATGAACTTCAAGTCGTGATTGACGCCACTAATAAACTAATAATTACTATGGGATAATTTACTTATTGTCTGGAGTTAAGCTGTTGATAAAATTATTCGCGATATACCACGTGTAATAAGTCGGGTATTGACTGGCTATAGTAGCACGTGCAGTCGCGACACACATGCGTTAAGTAAACAAATTTACGAGAAGGTGTTAATTGAACTGTGTTTGGACCCGCGAGACACGCTCACAAACACAACCCTTCACACTTAGATTCACAAAACAAATCAATAAAGTAAACAATCTTTATTTTAACCTATAAATAAAATAATTTATTATAACTTTCCTCTCCCGTTTTTTAACGAAAAAGATTTAGCAATTAAATAATACTAATTTTTATCCGTACTACCAATTTGTTGTGATCGAGGGTATTTATCCAAGCCCCGCTTGGCATGTAAGGCGTCCGCATAAACTAACAATGTTGGTAAGTGTTATACCGTACTAAGCGAGACCGATTTTTACGATTATGCTGAGCGAGGCCGATATAAGCCCCGCCTCTTTCTTGTTTAAGTCCTCCCATTTTTTTTGAAGGTCGAGTTTAGAAAGGACTATTTATTGTTAATAATAAAAGAAATCTCAGGTGCTACTACACTTACGTACACCTAGTGGTTTCCGTGGTCCTAGTGTGTGATCATCAATAGTCGCTCTTAACACATCCTGAAAATTTCAAGTCTCTACGACCACGGGAGGTACTAGCGGTACGAAAATTCAATAGCGACAAAATGTACTCTCCCTGACCTGTTCTACTGTGTACTCGGAGTACTATAATAAGTAGTCGATGAATTTCCCTATTTCTGGAATATACTGTCTAATATTCTAAAAATATGTGAATCACTTACTGAAACATCATTTAATTTACAAAATATTATTTTTCAATGTAAATTAATTCATAGAAATACTTTATAATCTTTCAAAATTAAGAAAAAGTTTCGCTACTAAGCGAGGCCGATTGTATACTTCATGCATAGCGAGGCCGATTAGGCTCGAGACGCGATATTGGGTGATGTATTTCCGTGTTTCTGGGATATATAGTATATTGTCCTTAATATACGTAAAACGTTCGAAAGAAATATGATTATTTTATCAAAATCAATTAAAAAAAATCTCCCCCAAATCTTTTAAACATAAGAAAAAGTCCCACTGCTAAGCGAGGCCGATTGTATACTTCATATGGTTAGTGCAATGAATTCCGCTATTTCTGTGATATAAAAGATACTACGCTTTATTTATATAATACAATCACTCAAGTATTATTTTTCTATGAAAATTAATTCATAGAAATACTTTTTAATATTTCAAAAGTTAAGAAAAAGTCCCACTGCTAAGCGAGGCCGATTGTATACTTCATATGGTATAGTGCAATGAATTCCGCTATTTCTGTGATATAAAAGATACTACGCTTTATTTATATAATACAATCACTCAAGTATTATTTTTCTATGAAAATTAATTCATAGAAATACTTTTTAATATTTCAAAAGTTAAGAAAAAGTCCCACTGCTAAGCGAGGCCGATTGTATACTTCATGTGGTATAGTGCGATGAATTCCGCTATTTCTGTGATATAGGCTATAAGACGCTATTCTTAATTTATATAATACAATCACTCAAATATTATTTTTCTATGAACATTAATTCATAGAAATACTTTATAATCTTTCAAAACTTAAGAAAATGTCCTACTGCTAATCGAGGCCGATTGGGTTCAAAGTGTGCATACTGCATATATATATAGCTAGGCCGATTAGACTCTATACGCGGTATTGGTTAATGCATTTCCGTGTTTCTGGGATATATAGTATAATTTCCTTAATATATGTACGTAAAACGCTCGAAAGAATTATGATTATTTCATGAAAATCAATCGAAAAAATATCCCCAAATCTTTTAAACATAAGAAAAAAGCGGACTGCTAAGCAAGGTCGATTGTATACTTCATGTGGTATAGTGCGATGGATTCCGCTATTTCTGTGATATATCAGATACTATTCTTAGTTTAAATAATACAATTACCCAAATATTATATTTCGATGAAAATTAATTCATAGAAATACTTTATAATCTTTCAAAATTAAGAAAATGTTTCACTGCTAAGCGAGGTCGATTGTATACTTCATGTGGTATAGTGCGATGAATTCCGCTATTTCTGTGATACATACGGTACTATTCTTAAATATATTTAAAACTAGATAATGTAAAGGCAATTTGCTGAAAATTTCAGTCAAATTGATCCACTATGAACCGAGAAATAAGCAGTAAGCGATCGAAAGTTCCGCATAACCTCGGCCATCATTACTAAAGTCGGTTTGACAAAAATCAGTCTCGATTATCGTTAAATCGAGAAGGAGTTATGCAGCAAATCGGATAATAATCCAACAAATGTCTAATTAATAGTTTATGTAACATTTCAGGCCTAAAGAAAGACATAGAATAGGCAAATTTAGCTCTTGTATAATGCATGTTTAATTTATATAATACATAGAAATATTTTATAACCTTTCAAAATTAAGAAAAAGTCCCAGCTAGGCCGATTAGGCTCTATAATACGCGGTATTGGATGGTGCAATTCCGTGTTTCTGGGATATATAAGATAGTGTGCTTAATATTCGTAACACATTTGAAAGAAATATCATTATTTTATGGAAATCAATTGAAAAAATATCCACAAATCTTTTAAACGTAAGAAAAGGGCTGACTGCTAAGCGAGGCCGGTTGTATACTTCATGTGGTATAGTGCGATGAATTCCGCTATTTTTGTGTTGTGATATATAAGATGCTATTCTTAGTTTATATAATACAGTCACTCAAATACTATTTTTCTATGGAAATTAATTCATAGAAATACTTTATAATCTTTCAAAATAAAGAAAAGGTCCCACTGCTGAGCGAGGCCGATTGTACATTTCAAGCATAGCGAGGCCGATTAGGCTGAATACGCGATATTGGGTGATGAATTCCCATGTTTCTGGGTATATAGTATAATGTCCTTAATATTATAATATACGTAAAACGTTCGAAAGAAATATGATTATTTTATGAAAATCAATTAAAAAAATATCCCCCAAATCTTTTAAACGTAAGAAAAAGTCTCACTGCTAAGCGAGGCCGATTGTATACTTCATATGGTATAGTGCTACGGATTCCGCTATTACTGTGATATATAAGATTCTATTCTTAATTTATATAATGCAATCACTCAAATATTTTTTTTCTATGAAAATTTATTCATAGAAATAGTTAATAATCTTTCAAAATTAAGAAAAAATCCCACTGCTGAGCGAGGCCGATTGTATATTTCATGCATAGCGAGGCCGATTAGGCTCTATACGCGATATTGGATGATGAATTTCCGTGTTTCTGGGATATATAGTATAATGTCCTTAATATACGTAAAATGTTCGAAAGAAATATGATTATTTTATGAAAATCAATTAAAAAAATATCCCCCAAATCTTTTAAACGTAAGAAAAAGTCCCACTGCTAAGCGAGGCCGATTGTATACTTCATATGGTATAGTGCAACGGATTCCGCTATTTCTGTGATTATATAAGATACTATTCTTAATTTATATAATGCAGTCACTCAAATATTATTTTTCTATCAAAATTAATTCATAGAAATACTTTATAATCTTTCAAAATTAAGAAAGGATCCCACTGCTGAGCGAGGCCGATTGTCTATTTCATGCATAGCGAGGCCGATTAGGCTCTATATACGCGATATTGGGTGATGAATTCCCGTGTTTCTGGGATATATAGTATAATGTCCTTAATATACGTAAAACGTTCGAAAGAAATATGATTATTTTATGAAAATCAATTAAAAAAATATCCCCCAAATCTTTAAAACGTAAGAAAAAGTCTCACTGCTAAGCGAGGCCAATTGTATACTTCATATGATATAGTGCAACGGATTCCGCTATTACTGTGATATATGTGATATTATTCTTAATTTATATACTACAATCATTCAAATATTATTTTTCTATGAAAATTAATTCATAGAAATACTTTATAATCTTTCAAAATTAAGAAAGGATCCCACTGCTGAGCGAGGCCGATTGTATACTTCATGCATAGCGAGGCTCTAATATACGCGATATTGGGTGATGAATTTCCGTGTTTCTGGGATATATAGTAATGTCCTTAATATACGTAAAACGTTCGAAATAAATATGATTATTTTATCAAAATCAATTGAAAAAATATCCCCCAACTCTTTTTAACGTAAGAAAAGGCTGACTGCATTGCGAGGCCGATTGGGGGTTCTATAATATCTCAGAAATAGTGAATTTCATCGCACTGTACTACATAATATGTAGTACAGTGCGATGAAATTCAGAAATATATGTAGTACAGTGCGATGAAATTCACTATTTCTGAGATATATAAAATAAAAGAGAGAGAGAGGGGGAGAGGATATAGGGCGATGAGTTTGCCTACTAGATATAACATAATATTCATAATTTTTATTAACATTCAAGTATGGAAATTAATTGAGAAAATTTATACAAAATATAAACATAAGAAACGGGTGCAGTAAGATCCAAACTCTCATTTTAACCACAACTAAACATAATATCAAGGCCGCATATCGAACTGTCAATCAAATTGACTGACATGCGGCCTCGCTCAACAGCGGTCTCGCTTAGTACGCTTTATCATTTTCCAACAATGTTACCTATATAGGTTAAATCCCGCTGGTAGCACGGGACTCCGTGGATAGGTGGAAGTAGTCCCGGTTATCCTGACGGACACCTGTATTATACAGGGCAAAATCACAACAGTATTCATTGTCTCCCTGGAAATTCTACTTGAAAGAAATACTCAAAATTCCATTTACATTATTACACAGTTACATGTACATCATTTTTGACTGAAGGTCAGCTATTGGCCTTGCAAAAATGGGGAGGGAGGGGGAGGGGGACTTTCATAAACGCCACGTGATCACACGTGACGTAATTGATCAATAATACTATTAATAATACACAAGTCCCTAATTATACAACTGCCAAACGTCGCTGTAGAACTACAGCTTGTCTGCAAGTGTTTGGTGGTAAATCACGAAATATTACATTGGCGTCGCAACAAATTCATTCGAGTACGAGTACGTGAATATTGTAATATTGACTGAAATAAAAGTGCTGATCAGGGGTGTTATGAATTGCACGCCTGAGGTAGTTCATCGCTAAGCAAAGTCGTTCACAGTTTTAAGTCGGACTAGAGTGGTTCATGCACAGAACAAAAATCCAATAAACGAGCTTAATTTGGGGGCTTATTTTAACAAATATGATAAGACTTACCATTAAAATCATCATTCATGAACAATTAAACTATTGCTAAGTTGGATATTTGTGTGATTTAACCATTTGAACGGGACTTTCTAATATTTGGAAAAGTTGATCGCCCAAGTAGCGTTACAGCGGTAGATTATTTCATCAAAAAGAGTTATGTTTCTTGGTCACATCAAAGTTTCAAATTTTGCTCTGAAAAACGAATTCTTAATTTCCGCAGTCGGGATTCTTCGTTTTTGAAGTACTATACAATTAACGATTGAATTTAACATTTGTGCGCGTGTGCAACCCTTAGTTAGAGAGAGGGGTTGTCTGTATTTATCAGTTACCTTGAGCTTATTTTTTGTAACGTTTACATGCAATAGACTCATAGAGGTGTATATATATGCCAACGTAGGCTAAATCTTCCCGGTTGTAAAATGGCTGCTAACCTCCATAGTCGGCACGCGATCACGTGACCACAATACACTCTAGTCAATATATACACCTCCATGAATAGACCATAGTTAAAACTTTCTAATGGGGGAATTTCGTGGTTTACAAACGCAATATGTAGAGAGTGCTTGCCGTACTCATATTATAGATGTTAAATATCCTTTATTATGATCATCCTATTTTGTTTCAAATCAGGGGCGCAGATCGCCAAAAATTAGTGGTGGGGACAGTCCATGCGCGGGCGTATGGTGGCTGAAAGCGTCCATTTAGATCGGCGTGTTTCTAGATACAACGCGATAGTCGCCGTTAAGCCAGCACGACGAAAAAGGTGCCGATCGGCGACTTTTTCGTCGTACTAGCTTAACGGCGACCCGCGACTTTCACAACACGAGAGTCGCTGTTAAGCCACGCGACGAAAAAGTCGCCGAAAAAATCGGCGACTTTTTCGTCGCTCTGGCTTAACGGCGACTTGCGCCTCGGAAGTTTATAGTTAGTTACATGCGGAATGGCTACATTTTACTTCTTGTATATGGACACAGATTACCAAATATTTCGACGCCGTCACCCATCAATGTAGGGCGAAAGTTATTTTTAGTCTTTCTCTCCCTTTTCCCTTTCCCCCTTTTGCATGGCGATTTTTGGTGTAGAATTGAAGAAAGGGGTTTGAAAATACAGGCCTACAAATCTTTTAATTTATATAAACTAAAACAAGCTACACACACAGCTAAATATATCAATATTCAATCCCAATTGAAATAAATGTAACATTTTTCTGTATTATTTATTCATTGGCGATTAAAAATCCGATGGCAAAGGCGAATTTTCCCAAGTTAAAATTCAAAAATGGCGACCACATTGAAATAATAACTTTTCGCTTTTTTAAAAGTTAAATCTAGCTGTTTATATTGTTCCTATAGCTATTTTAATGATTCACATAGTACCAGTTGTATTATATTATCTATTTTGAATGTGACAGTGGTGATGTTATGTTAGATACAGAGTCGGGCCCGTAGGCTGGAAGCAAGGTGGGCGGGTTCGTTTGTGAAACAAAAGAACCGACTATATAAATGAACGCCCCCGGCGTGAGCTGCTAGGGGGGTGTGTGTGTTGGGGGGGGGGGGGGCTTTTAAAAAATTTTGAATTTTTGTTACAAAATGGTGTCTTAATATGCATTCTCAGCGATTCTGAGGAGTTTTTACCGAAAACAAAATAGTTCTGAGAGCAATTTTTTAATCGAAAAAACATTCAATAAACACTTATTGAATTAAAATATATTTCATCCTTAACATCCCCTGAAAATTTCAAATCTCTACCGCAATAGGAACTGGTAGAGGTGCGAAAGTGCAATAGCGCCGAAAATCGTTTCATCTCGTCCCAGCAAATTCCGGGTGAAAATCTGACGCTTTGTTACATGAGTAAACCAGTAGGCCGTCACTGTCGCATACATTTCTTTTCCGATGCATTGCACAATATGTCTTGCACTCGAATTACGTCTCGAACTATATTTGTCAAGTGTGGCCATAATCGAGTGAAAAAATCAAATTCTAAGCCAATCAGAAACCATAACAGCGAGGATCGTCATAGGGTCACGGGTCAATAGCCATAAATAGACCAGGGAATACCTTTAACGAGACGGAACAGGTTGGCTTGTTTAGATTTGTCAGAGAGAATTTCTCTGCAAATATGCCGGGATTAGGCCTACTGGATAATACTCTGAGGTGACCTTTCACCACACGACCTGTTGAACATTTCGTCATGTGTGTCTGATTGGCGAGCTATGTCACGTGACCACAATACACTCTAGTCAATATATACACCTCCATGAATAGACCATAGTTAAAACTTTCTAATGGGGGAATTTCGTAGAATATGTAGAGAGTGCTTGCCGTACTCATATTATAGATGTTAAATATCCTTTATTATGATCATCCTATTTTGTTTCAAATTAGGGGCGCAGATCGCCAAAAATTAATGGTGGGGACAGTCCATGCGCGGGCGTATGGTGGCTGAAAGCGTCCATTTAGATCGGCGTGTTTCTAGATACAACGCGAGAGTCGCCGTTAAGCCAGCACGACGAAAAAGGTGCCGATCGGCGACTTTTTCGTCGTTCTAGCTTAACGGCGACCCGCGACTTTCACAACACGAGAGTCGCTGTTAAGCCACGCGACGAAAAAGTCGCCGAAAAAATCGGCGACTTTTTCGTCGCTCTGGCTTAACGGCGACTTGCGCCTCGGAAGTTTATAGTTAGTTACATGCGGAATGGCTACATTTTACTTCTTGTATATGGACACAGATTACCAAATATTTCGACGCCGTCACCCATCAATGTAGGGCGAAAGTTATTTTTAGTCTTTCTCTCCCTTTTCCCTTTCCCCCTTTTGCATGGCGATTTTTGGTGTAGAATTGAAGAAAGGGGTTTGAAAATACATTTTCTGCTAGGTTTTGGTGAATATTCATGTTTTTGAGAGGTTGGTTAGGTTGAAATGTAGGGCCGAAAATTGCATGTTTACTTGTCTCTACTTGTGAACCTCATACATGCTTTTGTGCAAGAGTTTGCCACATTGCTCCATCTGTGGTAGAAAGCGTTCCACTCAACGAAAATTTGGGGAAAAGTTAGAGCTGGTTCAAGATATGAGAATTAACATTAAATCAATGGGGAAATGTTTAGTGATGTAAAGACTTGTACATTTTAAATCTAATTCCAGTGAAACTAAACAGGTTTTGCAAGTTCACATGTCTGTAACACTTATAAATTTTAATTTACCCTAGTGTCACTGAAAATGTTGATATAGCTCGACAGCCCAAACCCATCCAAAATCTCCTACATTCTGATTCTTTATACAAGAAGTAAAATGTAGCCATTGCGCATGTAACTAACTATAAACTTCTGAGGCGAGAGTCGCCGTTAAGCCAGAGCGACGAAAAAGTCGCCGATAACGGCGACTCTCGTTTGAAAGTCGCGGGTCGCCGTTAAGCTAGTACGACGAAAAAGTCGCCGATCGGCGCCTTTTTCGTCGTGCTGGCTTAACGGCGACTCTCGCGTTGTATCTAGAAACATGCCGATCCAAATGGACGCTTTCAGCCACCATACGGGCGACTATTCTAATCCCCGAGGCAGCAAATGATACGAAATCTTATCTAAAGGCAAATCTCCAAGCCACCGTTCACGATTTATTCTCTCATGTACACTACAAGAACTAGAAATATTTACACTACTGAGATTCCAGCTCCGCCTCCATTCCCAGTAGTGTTCGAAGACTAGGTAAAGTCTTTGAGCAAAATGTGTATTCAATTGGATACACAAGTACAGGCCTACAAATCTTTTAATTTATATAAACTAAAACAAGCCACACACACAGCTAAATATATCAATATTCAATCCCAATTGAAATAAATGTAACATTTTACTGTATTATTTATTCATTGGCGATTAAAAATCCGATGGCAAAGGCGAATTTTCCCAAGTTAAAATTCAAAAATGGCGACCACATTGAAATAATAACTTTTCGCTTTTTTAAAAGTTAAATCTAGCTGTTTATATTGTTCCTATAGCTATTTTAATGATTCACATAGTACCAGTTGTATTATATTATCTATTTTGAATGTGACAGTGGTGATGTTATGTTAGATACAGAGTCGGGCCCGTAGGCTGGAAGCAAGGTGGGCGGGTTCGTTTGTGAAACAAAAGAACCGACTATATAAATGAACGCCCCCGGCGTGAGCTGCTAGGGGTGTGTGTGTGTTGGGGGGGGGGGGGGCTTTTAAAAAATTTTGAATTTTTGTTACAAAATGGTGTCTTAATATGCATTCTCAGCGATTCTGAGGAGTTTTTACCAATAACAAAATAGTTCTGAGAGCAATTTTTTAATCGAAAAAACATTCAATAAACACTTATTGAATTAAAATATATTTCATCCTTAACATCCCCTGAAAATTTCAAGTCTCTACCGCAATAGGAACTGGTAGAGGTGCGAAAGTGCAATAGCGCCGAAAATCGTTTCATCTCGTCCCAGCAAATTCCGGGTGAAAATCTGACGCTTTGTTACATGAGTAAACCAGTAGGCCGTCACTGTCGCATACATTTCTTTTCCGATGCATTGCACAATACGTCTTGCACTCGAATTACGTCTTGAACTATATTTGTCAAGTGTGGCCATAATCGAGTGAAAAAATCAAATTCTAAGCCAATCAGAAACCATAACAGCGAGGATCGTCATAGGGTCACGGGTCAATAGCCATAAATAGACCAGGGAATACCTTTAACGAGACGGAACAGGTTGGCTTGTTTAGATTTGTCAGAGAGAATTTCTCTGCAAATATGCCGGGATTAGGCCTACTGGATAATACTCTGAGGTGACCTTTCACCACACGACCTGTTGAACTTTTCGTCATGTGTGTCTGATTGGCGAGCTATGTCATGTGATCTGTTAAAACCGAATCACCGCGAAATTCAAATACCATCGCACATTGATAAGTAAACTCGTATTTATTTTACGTTTTCTGCCAAACGTCAAAGAATGGATGACAGAAAAGTTGTTTGGCAATACAAAGTAATACTAGAAGAATTAAATGATATACTTTTTTTTTACCCGAAACTTGCTGGCACGGAAAAACAGAAGCAGACTAGCTAGAAATTTCACAACACGGCCTATGAGACATTTTCTTAATTTTGAAAGATTATATTTCTGTGCTGTTACGCTTTACGCTAATAGACGATGTATTCATTATGTTTGAAGTGACGTTACCGAATGACTCAATGGCCCTGCTTGATTTGTCAATACCGGCGCATACCGGCTGACCACAGTTCGGCAGTTTTTGCGCGAGGTCACTTGATTTCACCGGAAGTCGACAAAAGTTCGGCTGCGGCGTACGCCGCGAATGCGGCGCTTTGGCGGCAGCGGCTAACACCGGCGCAAGATGGTGAACATGTCAACGAGATAAAATTCACGTTATGTAGGAATGCCATAAAACACTAATTTTAAAGCGTTAAAATTAAACCAAACGTTTTGAAGTTGAATTTGAGCTTCGTAAAACCAAAAATTCATAAGTCATTTATTTTTTCTCAGTAATATTACTACAAATAATTTTCTGCTTATTTTGCGGGCACTTTCAAGTCATACTTTCAAGAATACATGTCATGTAACCGGTTAAATATTATAACATTATCCGACGCCATATTGTTTATCAGCCGGGTCACTTGATTTGCTTCGATACGGTAACCTGACCGGCGTACGCCGTAGTAGAAACCGGCTCACCTATCAGCGGACAAATCAAGCAGGCCCTATGCTTAGAATTACCTCCCTTCTTAACGTTGTTTGATTGAAAAACTTTCACAATTTCCATATTGTTATTGTAGTGTAGGAGTCACCACGGCTTTTTACGGCGTTATTATTGACACCAGATTAAATATTCTTATCAATAAAGTCAGTGAAACTATCTGTGTGCGTTGTAAATAACTAGGCAGAATAGTAAAAAGCCGTGAAACTCGAATCAACATGTCACAGACAAGTAGGCCTAAACAACTGATGACGTCCCATTGGATTTGCAGTCATTGGATCTACAGTCGGTTAGTTCATCTAAAATATATATCATCCAAAAGCAACAATTATTCAATCCCGATGAAGCAAGCAGGCAAAATAGAAGCAGCAAGAAAACAAGCGGAATTAGAAAGACAGCAAGCCCAATTCAAATCTTATATAGAAATTCTTAAAATGAAAGGTGAGGTTGAAGTAGAAATGGTTCCACTACTGATGTCTTCCGCCTTACTCCAGCCACAGTAGTGGCTCGTCCTACAGAGTTCCTTTGCGCAAGTTTTTGTAGTCAAATGACTACAAGGTTACTGGCCTATAGCTCCCTTAATTTACACATAAACTGACCCAAAACAGTACTGCTTAAAAGTAGCTAAGTCTCTTACTCAATATCATCCAAAATCTTCAACATTGAAAATACAAATTATTTGTCAATTTAAATCAACATTGATGCTGTGATCTTACCGGAAAAATATGGGCTTCTGATATCCAATATTTAAGACAAAATAAAGATTTTACCATTGGTACACGAATCGTGTACCATAATGCGTCTCAGCCCCAGTTCTAGGAAGAGACTCGAGGCTAGACATATTGCACCAAATCAAACGGCGTATGTAGACTGAGACTGCTGGCTTATTTCGCGGAACATAACTGATTTGAAATTAGAGTAAAAACAGAAACCATTGAATGTATATCAGTTTATATACATTCATATTACAGTATTATATGAGTTGCGACCCACTTGTGTCAATTTCTAGGTCCCAAATGTTAGCGATTTAGCTCCTTTAACATATAATAAATCAATTCCCATTTAAATAAAGGTGAAGCCTTACCGCATAATTATATGATTTGATGAAACCCAACTACTACGCGAAATTTCAACTGACCGGTGTCATGGCGGCTTGCGTAAAACGTCATTACAAGAAACATCGCTATGCAAATGTAGAATGCATAACCACAAAGAAAAACTGTTCGGTAACTATTTTAGTGGTCCAGTTCTCACTATATATTGCGATAGAATTACTTATTTCAATACAAACTAATGATATGTATTGACAATTGTGCGTTTGAACCTATTTGAACTTTTGTAAGGAGTCTTAGACTGTATCAATTGTAACGTTAAAGGGTCAATCCCGATAATATTTTGGAGAATAAAACTGCTTAATTTTGTGTTAAAATCCCTTAAAACCCTCTACCTTAGGGCCAAGCAACTAACTCAACATATGTGATACGTTTTCAAACAACTTAAACCCGTCAGTCTTTATCTAAAAATGGAGACGGGGGTCCCAAGCTGTATTATGTGGTGTCTGGGTAAAACCAGACTTTTATTTTATAAAAGTGATGTGTAGGTGAAATTTATTATTATTATTATTATTATTCGATTTATATAGCGCTTCATTACACATGAGTGTTTCTAAGCGCATATCACAAACCTATACTTCAAATACACAAAAAAAGATCAAAATCAGGAGAGCATTATTACACACAGCTGCCTGTTAGGCGCTATTATTGAAAGGTTAATAAACAATGAAGGACAACTGCACAACAAAACACAGACAGTACAGAAAATACAGTGCATGCAACAAAACACAGATGAAACTTAGAAGAAGTTATCCTGAAAAGTCTTAAAAGCTTAATAATTGTACACAAAAAAATAAAACGCTGTTAGATCATGGTCTACTTGACAACTCCACCTTGCGTTATCAAGTACAGCACATGGGTCATTCATTGTATAGCCATTAAAGGATCAGGAATCGATTATCAGGTGACCCAACGAAAAAATTGACCCGAAATCTTAAAAGGGTTACGTGTCCGGATAAGCAGTTTTGACGTTCACGTCCAAACGACTCAATATTTTGAGCTAGAATTTTGAGACAAGGTAAATACACAATTCCTCTATATTTTGGCGTTTAAATTTCATACGTTCTCCGACTTTTATTTTTGAGACTCTGTTCAAATCGGGATAGTCCCTTTAAACACACAGTTTAACGTTACAAGTATAGTAACTAAGGTTGAAGCAGCGGAAGTAGAATTGAATGCGATGAGTTAGATGGAGGCCTCTAGGTCGGACATACAGTCCACATCACCAAATCAAATTAAACCGATTAATAAAACACAACAAATTAAAGAATATGTGGAGGAAAATGTAGAAAGTTAATTTAATCATCCTCACAATCCAATTCCCCCGCAATGACACATATGCCAACCCCAAAATCTGATAAATTTGTCAACACTTCCGACACAGTGATAAATTGTATTGAAGGTAATAATAGTCGCGTTTTAAATCCACATGCTGCACCATTTAAAACACTTATGGTAATCATGACGTCACAACACACAATTCCGCTGTCACGAATGAACTTACAAAGTTTCTATTAAAGAAAGAGTTGTCACTCTCCAGATTTACTCATTTTAACGATCAACCCGAATCGTTTTCAGTTTGGAAAAATTCATTCATGAGTATAGCTCAAGATCTTGAAGTTAGTCCAATGGAGGAATTGGATTTATTAATTAAATGGCTAGGACCAGTCCAGAAAACACGCTGTTGGTTTAAGAACTGCGAACGCAAATAATCCTGTCAAAGGTCTTCAACGAATTTGGGATCGTTTAAACGAACGATATGGAATGCCAAAGATGGTTGAATCTACACTAAAGAAGAAATTAGAACAATTTCCAAAAGTAACGCCAAAAGATTATAAACTGGTATACGAACTGTCAGACATATTATCAGAAATTGAATCGATAAAGGAAGACCCTATGTATTCAAGCTTATTGTCATACTACGACACATCATCTGGAGTAAACCCTGTTTTACTTAAGTTAACAACAGGTCTCCAAGGTAAGTGGATGGAAACGGCATCAAAATACAAGAAGTCACACAATGTAGTCTTTCCACCATGTATATACTTTGTAGAGTTTATGAGGGAAATGAGCACAAGTATGAACGACCCTGCATTGAATTTAGAACATATAAAATTTACAAAAGAAGATAATAATAAATCATCACCACAGGATAATACTCACTATAGTTTCCCTAGAGCTGTTGCATCCAGGAAAACAGAATTTACTGACAAGGATAAAACAGAAAATGAACCTACAAATTCAACATGCCCTTTACATAATTTAAACCATTCTCTTAATGACTGTAGAGCATTCAAGTACAAGCCAATATTAGAGAGACAACAATTCTTAATAGACCACTATGTCTGTTATAGATGTTGCGATTCACAAGACCACTCATTTCGTACTTGTAATGTCAAAGTTAAATGTGCAATTTGTGGTAGAGATAACCATCCTACATCGATGCATATTTTCAGGCCAGAAATGCAAAGCGATACAAACCAAATAACCCGGGAGCCCAGTGAGATTTAATCAAAATATTGAATCCAAAAGGTTTGAGGTCTACAACACATATTTTACCCCTAGATCATTTTGGAAAGCCAAGTCTTAAATTTTGTAACCTGTGCATATACCTGGGAGCGCTCCCACTAACCCTCCCATATTTAATGGGAGTTAAAATTCAATGTCCATCTACAATTTTTTTGCAAGCGTTTCACACTTGACACTAGAAACAGAATGCATGACTTAAGAGCATACAATGTTGTGCTAATGGTTCTTAAGAGCTTAATTAATTAGCACTAATTAGTGATCGTAATTAAAATATAGAGTCCATAACTGAAACAAGGCCTAAAAGCTAGCTAACCAAGTCATGAAACCAAAAATATCACTTAAGAGCGACAAAAGTTAAACAAACCTTACTTAAGACTCGTTCAAAGGTGACAAAGGTCAAAGGTCACTAACGAATGACCGTAATTAAAATTTAGAGTCCATAACTGAAACAAAGCCTAAAAGCTAGCTAACCAAGTCAGGAAACCAAAAATATCACTTAAGAGCGACAAAAGTTGAACAAACCTTGCTTAAGGGTGGTTCAAAGGTGACAAGGGTCAAAGGTCAAATTTTAGGTCTGAGTGGATTTGATTAAATTATCTTGTCCGGGATTATTTTTCTTTCTAACACCATTTCTATGAGTTTAACTGCGTTCGTTCGTTCTTGGTGTTTAACGTCTGCTTCCACATAAGTGATATCGCAGACAAGACATAGGAGAGCCGAAGCTGATTCCTGTTTTTTAGAATATGATTTTGCAATCTTAGTGGGATTGGTTTAGTGGGAAGTTCTTCCCTTTATTTAATATAAAACATATCGTTTGGTAGATGATCTCGTCTGCTTCTGGATTGGTAGATGTCATCGTTTTAGTGTTTAGGTGCCTCCCCTTACTCCACTATCCCACTCTCTGGGTTTGGTATCAGTTTTATTTGCGGAATAGTGTTTAGGTGCCGAGTTCGTCTGACCGTAACTCCCCCTTACTCCACTATCCTGCTAGTTTGGTAGATGTCATCTTTGTGGGGTTTGTGTTTAGGTGCCAGGCCCGTCTTATCGTGACCTTCCCTTACTCCACTATCCCACTCTGTAGGTTTGGTGTCTGTTTTTGGTGGAATAGTGTTTAGATGCCGAGTCCGTCTGATCGTGACTCCCCCTTACTCCACTATCCTGCCAGTTTGGTATAAATCCCCTATGTAGTTTAGTGTTTAGATGCCGGGGCCGTCTAACCGTGACCCCCTCTTACTTCACTATTCTACTTAGTCCAACTGTGTCCATTAGGGCGTGGATTTGTTCGAAGATTTGCAGTTTCAGATCTGGTCTCGGGAAGAGTAGGTTCTTAGTGTTGAATGGTATGTTGTTGGTCTCCATTGTTCTCACTAGTTCCCTTCTCTCCTCCTCGTATACCTCGCAGTCTACCAGGACATGGTTGGTGGTACATTCTTCTCCGCATTTACAGATGATGACTTGGTGTTTGTAGTCTCGCAGCCGCTCTTTCACCCTTAGCTTCGATATAATTCTACAAATATCTCTTCTAGGGTGATTGAGTGTTGTCTTTGTGTAGATCTTGTTATCCAGCCGGAATCTGTATGTGTCAAGTTCAACGAGATTTAATTCCCAGATTGAATTGACCTGTCTTTTGACCATACTGTAGATTTCCGTGGTGCTGCAGTCTATGGTGCGGAGTGGTGCTGTGTCCTTGGGACCTTCATTGGCGAGTCGATCTGCCTCCTCGGTTCCTCTAATGTTGACATGTGATGGAATCCACACGAGTTCTACTTTGCTTCCCTTCTCTATAACCCTCTGGTACAGCTGCCTGATTTCCAAAATGACTTCTGGTCTTGAGTCCGAGTTCTCATTTTGGATTGAAATCAGACTGCTCAGAGAGTCGCTTGGAATGACGAACTTACTAGTCTTTTGATGGGAAATCCATGATATAGCGTCACAAATGGCCACAAGCTCTGCAGTGTACACCGAACAGTTATTGGGCAGTTTCCTGCTTATTCCCTGTTTCCCGTTTGGCAGGTATATTCCAAACGAGCTGGTGCCCCTTTCAGGATTGTGTGAGCCATCCGTGTACACATGGTCCCAGTCATCAGACGGCCAGTTGTCTTCCAAGTGTTCTAGAGAGAAAGCACGTGCAGCAGTGGGGTTGTTTTTCTTGTCAGTTTTCTGTAGTAGATCTAGATTAACCGGCGGTATAGGTAGCGTTCAAGGGGCGATCGCTGGGGGGGTCGTGTTCATTTATCACGAGCTCCCCCAGTTGCAGTTCCTTGATTGTTTCCCTGATACCCTGGCCGAAGCTTTTCTTTCTAGGATCTCTTACATATCTTGTCTTTTGTAGACTGACAAAAGTAGGGATCTTTCGTCCAGTTGCGAGATCTTGGCCCAATACCTTGTCGCTAGTTCTTTTCTTCTTACGGATAGGGGCAACTCCCCGGCTTCCTGTAGTAATGCCTCTCTCCTAGTCCCAAGCCCTACGCCGGTCGCAATACACAGAGCTTTGTATTGGATGGTGTCAAGCTTACTTAAGAGTTTTGGCGCACAGTTCATGAAGGCCAAAGAGCCGTAGTCTAATACAGAGCGTATTAGAGCACGATACACCATCATTAATGTAACTCTATTGGCACCCCATGTGCTGCCCGTTATTTTCCTCATTAAGTTTAGGATTTTGGTGCATCTATCTACAGTCTCGTCGATGTGCGGTTTCCAGGTCAGCCTTCGGTCAAAGATTACGCCAAGGAACTTGGTTTGGTCTTTAAACTCGATGGTTTTCCCGTTCATACACAGAGTCATTATGTTTATCCCTCTATCCCTGCTTACAAGCATGCCGACTGTTTTCTTCTCCGAGACTTTGAATCCTCAATCGTTTGCCCATGCCATGAATTTGTCTAAGGCCTTCTGCATGTTCGTTTGTAGTTCACAGAAGTTCCTCCCTTTCCTCCATATGGTACTGTCATCAGCAAATTTAGCTAACTCAGTTTTGGCGTCGAGGTAGGAAGATTTCTGTATGTCGTTGATCATGATATTGAAGAGAGTGGGACTGATAACCGACCCCTGAGGCGTGCCATTTTCTAATGTTTGCCCGGCACTCAGGAATCTGCCTACATTCACCTGTATCCTTCTATCGCTCAGAAAGCTTTTGATCCACCGAAACATTATGCCCGTTATACCAATACGTCCTAACTTGAAGAGCAGCCCGTCTAGCCAGACTAAATCGAAAGTCTTAGTTAAATCTACGAACACGACACATAACAGGTTCCCAGAGAGGAGAGCCTGCGACATGACTTGCTGTAGTCTCACCAAGTGGTCCGTTGTTGAACGCCCTTTCCTGAACCCGCTTTGATTTTCGTCGATCAGTCGGTTGCTCTCCAGATAGAACGTAGTCGTATGTTAACCATTGTTTCCAAGGTTTTGCACAGTGTGGATGTCAAGCTTACTGGTCGATAGGACTCTGCCTTTGTTCTCTCTTTACCTGGTTTTGGAAGAGGGATGACGTTGGCTTTCCGCCATTCTTTGGGTACCTCTCCTGCCAGCCAGGATGTGTTGAAGAAGTTTAGTAGTATCCTTTTGGCATTTCTAGGCAGATGTTTGAGCATCGAGTACTTTACTTTGTCCTCACCAGCCGCACTATCCTTCTTGAGGGAAAGAGCCTTATTTAACTCCTCCTCAGAGAAGGGTAGATTGATTGGTTTAGCCCCTTCATTAGGTTCAATTTCTAATGAAGAGTGCTGTGAGTAAAAGATTTCCTTTCTCTTCAGGAACTCTGGTGATTGGTTTTCGTCCCTGCTTGCGTCAGCGAAAGCTTTTGCAAGTAGATCTGCCTTTTCATTGCCGTTGGTAACGTACTCATCTCCATTCTTTAGGTTTGGTATGTTGAATGATCTGCGCTTCCCGTTCATGGCGTTCAGCTTCTTCCAGGCGGCACCTGTTTGCGTGTTTTGATTCAACGCATTACAGAATGTCATCCAGTGTTCGCTTTGTGCCTTCCGGATGGTGTCTCTTGCGGCGTATTTCAACTTCAGGTAGTTTTGGTGATTGACTTCATTGTAGTGGCGTTTCCGTAGGCGTAGTGCTTTCTTTCTTTCGTTAACCGCCTTCTGACATTCTGGTGACCACCAAGGTTTTCTAATCCTTGATTGCCCTCCAGAAGTCTTGGGAATGGAGTCGTCTGCGGCTCCTATAATAGCACTCGTGATGTTGGCTGCGTACACGTCGATGTTGGCATCGATGATGTCTTCTTCTTTCCACCCAAGGCAGCCTACACGGAAGTTAGCCCAATCAGCCTCTTTTATTTTCCAATTGGGTTTCCCGTTATAGACTTCCCTGGTTGTTTCACATTGGATGCAGAGTTCTATCAGTAGATGGTCGCTGCCAAGTGTTTCATCTTCGTGTACTTGCCAGTCGCAGCGGTTTGCCATACCAAGCGTACAGAGCGTGAGATCCAGGTGTGAAGGTGGGGAATTTCCTCCAACAAAAGTAGGGCTCTCGTCGTTCAGTACGCATAGGTCGTTCTCTTCTATTATTGAGCATAGGCTAATCCCCCGACTACAGTCATTCCTCGGTGACCCCCACAGTTTAACTGCACAAAATGACTGCTTAGGAGCATGAAATGCTGTACTAATGCTACTTAAGAGCTAATTAATTAGCACTAATTTGTGACCATGAAACAAAGCCTAAAAGCTAGCTAACCAAGTCAGGAAGCCAACAATATCACTTAAGAGCGACAAAAGTTAAACAAACTTGGCGTAAGACAGGTGACAAAGGGCATATTTTGGGCCACATAATGACCAATCAAATTGCTTATCTCTGCTGATCCTAAACATAAAATGCGCATCTTCGAAATCCATCAAGCCATTCACATAATCAACACCTACACCAAGTTTAAAAATTCTACCTCAATTAGAAGAAGAGTTATTAGTGTCCCAAATGGCTTGATGAACAGACAGACGAACAGGCCCATTTTAATAGTTCCCTGCTTTCTTCGAAAGGCGGGTGACAATAATGTTGATGTCAGCAATGATTATGCACTTGAAAGTATGGCAAAGTTATCAGTACAACATGGAATTTTAAAATTGAAGGAGACTAAACTTCCTTTTAGGCATTATTTGTTTCAAATAAGTAATTCCAAACATAGTTCAATGAGTGAACTGTAAAGGGTGATTAGCTCTATTCTTTTGAAGACACAAAATTGGGGCGGAAAGTATTATTAATGTAATATGAGTATAAAGTATTATGCCAATTTTGAATTTATTTTATTGTATATTCTAATCAATTGTTAAGCGTCATTGTGAAGGATTGGATAAAGAGCTGACACTTCGCGCTATAGTGGTTAAAAATAGATAATGTCAAGAGAATATGCTGAAAATTTCAGTACATTTGCTGAAATCTGAGTCAAGAAAAAACTCAATTCAATAAGACTGTAGACTCAGTTGTCATTGTTAATGTTGTAACGGTAATATTCAAGTCTCGCTTATCCATTTTTACGGTTAATCACCAAGCATTGTTGAACAGCAGATCAGATTTAAATTTGTTTAAAATCAGACCCATCAGATGTCATCGAGGGTTGATTATGATCTTGTCATGTTAATACATGTCTGATTAATAGATCATATAACATCTAACTAATGAAATACCTGCAACTGACAGATTTAGCTCATACATGTTTATTATGTTTGGTGAAATACGCGAATAATTCAAATTGAACGACTTGTTTTGTTCTGTTTTTGACTTTAAATTACTTTCGCATTGTCGATAATGTCTCTGGTGTGTGCTTGTTAAAATTAAAGTATTTATTTGTAGTGGACTTATCAATTAGTTTGCGAACAAACTTTTATTTAACACCCTTTTATTTAACAGAACACAGTTTTTATGGGGAAACAATCACAGGTTACTATAGCCTACATCAAGCTTGACAGTACTAGATCCATATTTACAATCGTTAACAATATAATATTATTACGAACAGATAAAAAGCATACAGTTAACGAGGAGACAGAAATGTATGGAACACAATGATGACAATACAAATACTATATCAAAATAATTATCCACTTCGCATATATATATATAAATAGAAGTAGCGTTGGTGGAATACACAAATCGAATATTGTAATTAATCACAGTTCTAAACTACTTTTGATATCTAGAAATTGTCATGGGACGGTCGCAGGGATTGTATGCCTCCTTTAAGAAGCATCTCTGGTGTTGAAATCGCCCAAAACAGCATCACATTCCGTAATCCGTGCCTCACTCCACAGTAAATCTAATTTACAATTGGAAATATTTAGGAGCAAGTATCCATAATAGAATAAAAACTTGATAGCATTATACTGAAAATAACCTTCCTATTTCGACTTTTTTTTTCCCGTAAAGATCCGTGTCAAGGAGAACAGAAATGTTTCGAATCGTATATGGACTAATTCATAATTTAATTGTCTGCGGTTTTTTTAAAACCAGAGACTTATCCAGTTCTATACTTCCATTCTCAATATTTCGAATAAATGGAAAAACTTAACAGTTTTTGCATTTCATTTCCTAGGAATGAGTGATTCGTCGCATAGTTTTTCCGCGTCTCTTTAGGGCAAGCAGAGATAAGCAATTTGATCGGTTGACTGGTTAATTGGTCATTGGTCTTATGCCAAGTTTGTTTAACTTTTGTCGCTCTTAAGTGATATTGTTGGCTTCCTGACTTGGTTAGCTAGCTTTTAGGCTTTGTTTCAGCTATGGACTCTAAATTTTAATTATGGTCACAAATTAATGCTAATTAATTAGCTCTTAAGTAGCATTAGTACAGCATTTCATGCTCTTAAGCAGTCATTTTGTGCAGTGAAAGTCATTTTGTGGTGTTAGAAAGAAAAATAATCCCGGACAAGACAATTTAATCAAATCCACTCCAACGTCATTATGTGACCTAAAATTTGACCTTTGACCCTTGTCACCTTTGAACCACTCTTAAGCAAGGTTTGTTCAACTTAAGTGATATTTTTGGTTTCCTGACTAGGTTAGCTAGCTTTTAGGCTTTGTTTCAGTTATGGGCTCTAAGTTTTAATTACGGTCATTTGTTATTGACCTTTGACCTTTGTCACCTTTGAACGAGTCTTAAACAAGGTTTGTTCAACTTTTGTGGCTCTTAAGTGATATTTTTGGTTTCATGACTTGGTTAGCTAGCTTTTAGGCCTTGTTTCAGTTATGGACTCTAAATTTTAATTACGGTTACTAATTAGTGCTAATTAATTAAGCTCTTAAGTAGCATTAGCACAACATTGTATGCTCTTAAGTCAAGCATTCTGTTTCTTAGTGTTAAGTGTGAAACACTTGCAAACAAATCGTAGATGGACATTGAATTTTAACACCCATTAAATATGGGAGGGTTAGTGGGAGCGCTCCCAGGTATATGCACAGGTTACAAAACTTAAGACTTGGCTTTAAAAAAGATCTAGGGGTAAAATATGTGTTGTAAACCTCAAACCTTTTGGACTCAATATTTTGATTAAATCTCACTGGGCTCCCGGACTAAAAGCACCAGTGCTCATGGCGGGGAGCAAACATTTACAAAAGAAAGGATATCAACAAAATGTACAAAAGTCTGCGGTAATACTAAATTCGGAAAATCGTGTGCCAAAACACTTTTAGTTGATATATATCGTACTGACAATGAACAAAACATTATAAGAGCTTATGCGATTATTGATGACCAAAGTAACGTTTCCATGGGTAAACCAGAGCTGTTTGACTCATTAGGAATTGCTAATCAACCAGTAACTTACACAATCTCGTCATGCAGTGGACAATCCAAGTCAACAGGAAGACTTTCAACCTGAATAACTGTTAGATCATTAGACAAAAGCTTTAGTTGTGAATTACCGTCCGTAATAGAATGCCACGACTTACCTAGTAATAAATCAGAAATAGCTACCCCAGACGTAGCTGAACACTTTGAACACTTGAAGCAAATATCGTCACACATTGCGCCATTAGATCCAAATAGTGAAATTTTAATTCCAATCGGCAGAGACGTCATAGAAGTTCACCACGTGGAAGAACAAATTATAGGACCTCCAAACCACCCCTTTGCCCAAAAGTTAAAGTTGGGTTGGGTAATAATTGGAGACGTCTGTTTAGAGAAACTACATATATTCCATCAATTATTAATGTTAACAAAACACACATATTGTCAGATGGAAGAGGAACAATATTTGAACCATGTCCCAATTATTTTACTATAAGGGAACATCACACGTCAGATGGTTTCGAATCACCATTCGACAACGTTGGTAGTACAGTATTCACACGTACCAAAGACGATGAGAAACCAGGCATTTCAAGAGAAGACCGGGAATTCCTACAAGTAATGGATTCCAGTATTCACAAGAACAAATTTGGTAATTGGACCGCACCACTACCATTTTGTTCTCCTCAAATAACCATGCCCAATAATTATGGCGGGGTATCGGGTTCAAAATGCAATCTAGAGTAAAAAGCAGAAAGTCAACAGTGAAAAGTAGAAAATCTAAAGTAAACGGGAAAATTCTTATCTAAAAGGGTATTTTTATGGTGAAAACCTATAAATTTATGTACTTAGTCAGTAGAAACATCAAGCTTTTCATCTTTTAATCGTCATAATTCTACTTTCATGGACAAAATTTCTCCTTTCTACTATCAACTTTTGACTTTCGACTTTCCACTTTCTACTTTCTACTGTCAACTTTTGACTCTCGATTTTCCACTTCAGATTTTCTACTCAGGATTTTCTAACGCAGATTTTCTCCAATACTATGGTGGCTGATAGTGGCCATGTAATTTTTCGCCATTTTCATAACCCGACAACACGACATAACGACAGTATTAGTGAGAGCATACGTCAAAGTAGACTTGGATATTAGACTTTTGGCAAGCGTAAATTCCTTATCCGCATCGCGTATCCGTATGGGGTATAAACTTTCTGAAATGAGTGAAACCAAAAATTGCTGTCGAGTCTAGGCATTTGTGGCTAGGCACTTGACTAGCACTGATGGTGATTTTGGTAGATAAGCGTCGTCATGTTGTAAGAGAACTAAGCTCAGCTCAGCTACTCATACGTTCGCGGCGCGAACGTCTGTCAAAACTCTAAAACTACACTGACGCAACGTATCACGTATACGATACGGATACGCGATACGGATGTGAAATATTTCGCTTGCCAAAAGTCTATAATATCCAAGTCTACTTTGACGTATGCTCTCACTAATACTGTCGTTATGTCGTGTTTTCGGGTTATGAAAATGGCGAAAAATTACATGGCCACTATCAGCCACCATAGTATAGGAGAAAATCTGCGTTAGAAAAATCTGAGTAGAAAATCTGAAGTGGAAAGTCGAGAGTCAAAAGTTGAAAGTAGAAAGCGGAAAGTCGAAAGTCAAAAGTTGATAGTAGAAAGTAGAAATTATGTCCATGAAAGTAGAATTATGACGATTAAAAGTTGAAAAGCTTGATGTTTCTACTGACTAAGTACATAAATTTATAGGTTTTCACCATAAGAATACCCTTTTAGATAAGAATTTTCCCGTTTACTTTAGATTTTCTACTTTTTACTGTTGACTTCCTGCTTTTTACTCTAGATTGCATTTTGAACCCGATACCCCGCCATAAATAATAGACCGCTCGCATTGCATCGTGCTATGTTGTTGGACAATAATCTGAAAAGAAATCCGAATAAACAACACCAGTTTATATCGTTTATGGATAAAGTATTTAAAAGTGGAGCAGCTGAAGAAGTCTCACCTCTAACTCACAGTAATAGCAATTTTTGGTATTTGCCCATATTTGGTATATACCATCCGAAGAAACCAGATCAGATACGTGGTGTTTTTAACTCGTCAGCTATCTATGAAAACACCTCACTCAAAAAAAAACATTGCTGACTGGTCCTGACCTGACAAATAACCTCCTGGTTATTTTGTTACGGTTTTGCCGAGATGAATTCGCAATCACAGCGGATATTGAACAGATGTTTTATTTATTTTATGTTAGTGAACAGCACCGCGACTTTCTCCGTTTTTTTTCTGGTATAAAGAAAACAACCCTCAGAACGAACTGATAGAGTTTAGAATGTGTATCCATGTGTTTGGGAATAGCCCTTATTTTAACTAAAATATAGCCCTTTATAATAATTTTGTTGTTTTAATGTATCAAATACACCAATAAGAAACGATGTGCAAAGTTTTGTGTCTTTAACTCTCAGCGAAGATACCCTACCGACTCAACATAGTTTAGGTATGACTTGGGATATCAACACTACTTGTTTTGTATTTGAATTTGAAAAGGATCACAAACCATATACACGGAGAGGAGTTTTGTTGGTTATCAACAGTATTTTTGACCCAATTGGTTTTCTATCTCCTGTCACCATACATGGCAAGTAAATTCTCTGGGAATTGACAATACTGACCATGGAATGTTATCAACCACTACCATCCGAACATGAATCGAGATGGCTAGAATGGAGAGACTCATTAGTCTTGTTAAATCACCTTTGCATACCAAGGATGTATCTACCGACATTACTCACGGCTACAAGTAATGTAGAACTGCATGTTTACTCAGATGCTTCTGTGCAAGCAATTTCAGCAGTAGCATATCTGAAGTCAGTTACAGGAAGTGGATCTACACATTATGGTTTTGAATTAGGAAAATCCAAACTAGGTCCAAAACAGGGACACACTATTCCACGTCCGGTATTGTGTGCTGCTGTGATGGCCGTTGAAATAGCTGAAGTCGCAGTACAGCATCTTGAAGTCGACTTAAGTGAAATCAAATTCTTTACTGACAGTCGAGTTGTACTAGGATATGTTAACAATCGTATCCGTCGATTTACACATATGTCAGCAATAGAGTAGAAAGGATACTACTCTAGAATGGAGAGACTCGTTAGTCTTGTTAAATCACCTTCGCATACCAAGGATGTATCTACCGACATTACTCACGGCTACAAGTAATGTAGAACTGCATGTTTACTCAGATGCTTCCGAGCAAGCAATTTCAGCAGTAGCATATCTGAAGTCAGTTACAGGAAGTGGATCTACACATTATGGTTTTGTATTAGGAAAATCCAAACCTGCTCCAAAACAGGGACACACTATTCCACGTCCGGAATCGTGTGCTGCTGTGATAGCCGTTGAAATAGCTGAAGTCGCAGTACAGCATCTTGAAGTCGACTTAAGTAAAATCAAATTCTTTACTGACAGTCGAGTTGTACTGGGATATGTTAACAATCGTATCCGACGAGTTTACGTCAGCAATAGAGTAGAAAGGATACTACGCTTTACCAAATCAGAACAGTGGAGTTATGTAAGCAGCTGTAACAATCCTGCTGATCAAGGTTCAAGACATCTATTAGCTGCAATTATAAGTGACAGTAGGTGGTCGTTAGGTCCTGCGGAAACAACGAATGACGTGAAGATAGAGAAGGCAGTCACTCTTCTGAAGGTGACTTTCCTTTAACCAACCCGCAGTTGGACAAAGATATTCGTCCTATTGTAGAAGATACTTCGCTAAAAACGTCCAGAGTCCTTTAAAGAAGCTGAATTATATGTAATTAAACAAGTCCAACTGTATTCTTATTTTGAAGAAATACGAAGACATATTACAGAAGGTTCCTTGAGAAACAACGGTCTATGGATAGTTGGTGCTAAAAGATTGGTGTCTTCAGTTATCAAGAACTGTTTTAAATGCAGAAGACTTTGTGGTCCATTAGTGAATCGTGTATGTCCGATTTACCTGTAGATCGGGTGTCAGATGGAACGCCATTTCAATCAGTCGGTGTAGATGTGTTCGGCCCATGGACCGTGATTACCAGAAGGACCAGGGGTGGATCAGCAAATAATAAACGTTGGGCTGTTCTGTTTACCTGTCTTAGTAGCAGAGCTGTCCATATTGAGGTTGTGGAAGATATGTCAAGTTCAGCATTCATTAACGCCTCAAGACGATTCATCGCCATTCGGGGTGATGTCGAAGAGTTTAGGTCAGATAGAGGTACTAATTTCGTAGGTGCAGCTGATTTATTGAAAATAAACACTATTAATGTAGAAGACAAGACTGTCAAGAACTTTTTGTATAATAAAAGTGTTTGGATTTTTAATGCTCCACACTCCTCAAATATAGGAGGAAGTTGGGAGCGCATGATTGGTGCAACCAGAACAATCTTAGATTCTTTACTACTGGGATCGATGCCAAAAACATCACTCATGACGTTTTAGTAACTTTTATGGCTAAAACCAGTGCTATTATTAACTCCAGACCCATTACAACGATTTCAACAGATCCTGAAGCACCTATGATCTTATCTCCATCTTTGTTGTTAACGCACAAGCCAGGTGTTAAACCAGCAAGTAGTGAAAAACTTTCTATCAAAGAAACCTACCATAGTCAGTGGTAAAACGTACAATTTCTATCTGATATGTTTTGGAAGAACTGAAAAGATCAATATCTCCAGTCGTTGCAGTCAAGAAGAAAATGGATTGAAGATAAACCAAATATCAAAGTTGGTGACGTGATCTTGCTTAAAGACAAAGATCTTCATAGAAATGAATGGCCGCTGGGAATAGTTACAAGAACTCTTGAAAGTGAAGACAACAAAGTCCGCAAGGTTGTGCTACGCGTAGTGAAAGATGGTAAAACTGTCACATATACTCGCCCAATTACAGAATTAGTTCTCTTGGTAGATTAAAGGGACTATCCCGATTTGAACAGAGTCTCAAAAATAAAAGTCTGAGTACGTATGAAATTTAAGCGCCAAAATATAGAGGAATGGTGTATTTACCCTGTCTCAAAATTTCAGCTCAAAATATTGAGTTGTTTGGACGTGAACGTCAGAATTCCTTATCCGGACACGTAACCCTTTTAAAATTTTGGGTCAATTTTTTTGTTGGGTGACCTGATAATCGACTCCCGTTCCTTTAGAGGTCTCTACAATGAATGACCCATGTGCTGTACTTGATAACGAAAGGTAAATTTCACCTACACATTATTTTTATAAAATAAAATTCTGGTTTTATCCAGACACCGCATAATACAGCTTGGGACACCGGTCTCCATTTCTAGATAAAGACTGAGGGGTTTAAGTTGTTTGAAAACGTATCACATATGTTGAGTTAGTTGCTCGGCCCTAAGGTAGAGAATTTTAAGGGATTTTAACACAAAATTAAGCAGTTTAATTCTCCAAAATATTATCGGGATTGACCCTTTAACAAACAGTTGTGAATTAACATTCCTTGTGACATCTTTATTGTGTTTTTATATTATTTTCTATTTTTAAGTGATATCAAGTAGATATTAGACGGGGAGTGTGCTGTAACGCTTTAAGCTAATAGACGATGTATTCATTATGTTTCAAGTGACGTTACCGAATAACTCTATGCTTAGAATTACCTCCCTTCTTAATGTTGTTTGATTGAAAAACTTAAATTTTGCACAAGTGAGACATTCCTCACAATATCGGTCATGGTGAATTGACGAAATCTCGCGTTGATAAACGAGATGATGGTTTATTTTTAGCAGCACTGACACGCACCGCGTGCTAGGGTTAGGGTGAGGGTTAGGGTAGGGTTTTGTCCAAAAATTCGGGTTTGGTCCAAAAATTCTGACGTCAGGTGCAATTCAAAGTGATTAACTCCGTGAGGAATGTCTCCCCGGCGTCCAAGCTGAAAAACTTTCACAATTTTCATATTGTTATTGTAGTGTAGGAGTCACCACGGCTTTTTACGGCGTTATATTGATACCAGATTAAATATTCATATCAATAAAGTCAGTAAAAATATCTGTGTGCGTTGTAATATGTGAATTCCGGTGATTGTAAATGAATTCCGGTGATTAGTCGGGCCCAAAATAACTAGGCAGAATAATTTCTATGAATTAATTTTCATTGAAAAATAATATTTTGTAAATTAAATGATACTTCAGTAAGTGATTAACATATTTTTTAGAATATTAGACAGTATATTCCAGAAAAAGGGAAATTCATCGACTACTTATACTCCGAGTACCCGGTAGAACAGGCCAGGGAGAGTACATTTTCGTACCTCCCGTGGTCGTAGATACTTGAAATTTTCAGGAAGTGTTAAGAGTGACTATTGATGATCACACACTAGGACCACGTAAACCACTAGGTGTACGTAAGAGTAGTAGCTCTAGATCTTGAGATTTCTTTTATTATTAACAATAAATAGTCCTTTCTAAACGCGACCTTCAAATAAAATGGGAGGGACTTAAACAAGAAAGAGGCGGAACTTACATCTGCCTCGCTCAGCAGATTAACCGTCAAAATCGGCCTCGCGAGGAAGGATCTCAGTCGGCAAACCTCGGCAGATTCCGGTACCCTGCAGCTAGCATTCGTAGAATCTGCCGAGGTTTGCCGAATGGGAAGGATCTAACGCTTACCGTGCCAAGAGGGCGCTGAAGAAACAAAACGCCATGTTGATTTTGTAAGACCGGTGGTTGCGTGTTATTCAACTTCAAGTCGCAAAGAAAGAAGCACGGGTTAATTACTAAGGTATACATGTGCTAGAATCAAATGCCAATAATTATATATTCATCTTTATAAAAAACCATAACCCTAGCTTTGGTTTAGACTACAGTATTTCTTGAAACCTGAAGTTATTTTTCAAGTGTTACCACAATGACGTACGGTACTTTTACACTGACTTAGAGAATTAGAGCCCCGGCCCCACCGGTTTTTGTAGCCTAACCTCAACAGTCGCAGTTCAGTAGATGCTGTGTTGTGATTTCCCCTTCTCCATTACATGTAGCTCAATCGGAGCAGTACAGTAGGACGTTAAACCCCATTTGAATTGTGTCGTGAATTGCATTCATAGTACTAGTAGTCGTAGCCTACTACATAGGCCTAGTTTAGTAGTTAGAAGAACATTACATATTTATGTTGGCGCAGTAGGTTGATCCGGCTGGTTAGGGTTAGTACTAGTAGCCGGGTCAACGTACTACTGTACTAGGCCCATATGTTTTATTTTTAATTAAAAGTTAGTCAATTTTCCGAATTGTATTTTATAATTTTATGTTTAGTACTATTAGTAGTTCTACTCTAGTCTTGGGCCTATACAATGATTATTTATTATAATATAGACTAATAATTCAGTTTTCATCTAGTCTATTTAAACTACTACTACTACTGTCTGAACCGTCTTCAATTTTAAATGGATTTCTTCGCTTATGAAAGAACTACTTAACATTAGTTATTATAAACATTAGTGTTGAAAATCGGATCGAGATTTGTGATCTGAATACTTTTACTTTCACTTTTATCTCCAAGTCCCATATCATTATCAATATAGTCAGTCAATAGATCTACATGTTCAGGACTCAGGAATTCCCTACATCTTTTACGATCCAGCAGGCCAGCATTATTATCAACATCAGAATTATTGTCAGAATCTACTGCAGACATAGGGCTATCGTGTTCACATTGGGCTTGTTCATCATGCACTGGAGACATAGCTAACCATGGGCGGAACGTCGCACAACAAATCACACACTTCATAATACCAATCACTGTCCTCACTACTATCATTATCAAGTAACTGGAAACGAATTATGTGTATCACCTGCCTCGAAATTGTCCAAGTGTTGGTCAGCAAGACGTCATTCACAACTTCGTCGAGAGTGCATCGTCTATGTTGTCACTATGCACTCCGCCATTTTACGGTTTGCCGCTTTGAAACACGTGGAAATATGTTCTAGTATATAGAAAATACAATAGATGGCACTTGCAGTTACGGTACTAATTTTAGCGACGGCTTTATTGAGTACACGGTAATACCGGGTACGCATATTTTACTGAAATTTTATAATACCCGGTACTACCGGGTAGACGCAATGAAAGGGTTAAGTACCAATTGGTGCGTTACAATTTTAATTGGGTTTTCATTTTTACATAAGTAACATTTGATTGATGACAATGTTATTTTCTGAATTTAGAAGATTTGAAATAATTAGTGATTTTAAACAATTTAATTAAACTAGTATATCCATTTTGTTACGTACGTTACACATGACAATAAGCTTATTCAACACGAGGTGTAGAGAAAAGGCTTGATATTTAACACATTTTCTTGATTTATACACATTGAATAACTTCTCAACTTCAATTTCACCCTTGGTTTTTACTTTAAAGGACCAATCCCGATAATATTTTGAAGAATAAAAATGTTTCATTTTGTGTTGAAATCCCTTAAAATCCTCTACCTAAGAGACGAGCAACTAACTCCATATTTTGCATACGTTTTCAAACAACTTAAACCCGCCAGTCTTCATCTGGAAATGGAAACCTGTGTCCAAACTGTATTATATGGTGTCTGGATAAAACCAGACTTTTATTTTATAAAAATAATGTGTAGGTGAAATTTACCCTTCGTTATGAAGTACAGCACACAGGTCATTCACTGTATAGACCTCTAAATAAATGGGAATCGATTATCAGGTCGCCCAACGGAAAAATTGACCCGAAATCTTAAATGGGTTACGTGTCCGGATAAGCATTTTTGACTTTCACATCCAAACGACTCAATATTTGGAGCTGAAATTTTGAGACAAGGTAAATACAACATTTCTCTATATTTAGGTGCTTAAATTTCATATGTACCCAGACTTTTATTTTTGAGACAATGTTCAAATCGGCATAGTCCCTTTAAGCAATATTTATTTTTCCTCGATAAACAAATGAAATAATGAGTTATTATCAGTGAAAATTTTGTCAATGTACATCGATATACAGATTGCCATAAAGTATGAAATGAAGTAAATATCACAAAATTTTAATGATATTCATCAAATATGGTCATTTTTTTACATATGAAAAAGTAGTGGCTATCAAAGATTTTTTTTGTTTGTCTTGATGTGTAATTCTTGCGAGAATCGCCCAGTAGCTAAAGTGTATGTAATTTATCATGGATACAATAAAACTTTAATTTGTTAACATTTTATGAATGCGTTCTATTGTAAATCAATTTTGATATAAATCTGTTTTTACAGTTCACTGTGTTGGTCCAGTTTTCCAAAGCGAAATGTGATGCCAGGCCTTGAAATGTAGAGTACAGCTGATCGTGCCACCCCAGGAATTCTTTTCTCACATCCCGACGTATAGCCCGTTCAGACGCTTATTTTTAAACCAGTTCATAATTGCTGGGGTTTTTAAGACAGCATAGTGTTGCGTTCACACGTACTATAAGCCAAACCAGTTTAACTATTCTGGCCTCTTTGGTCGAAGGTTAGAGTTAACTACGCATGGGTAGCTTCATATTCTTTATTCGGTTCTCGCACGCTTTCGATAACATTGGCACTGTCTGACCCCAATATTTTCACAGGAATGTAACTAACTGCTTACTGCGCATGCTCGAAGCAAGCTGGAGCTGGGGGTTTTAAACCAACCCGTTCAGACGGCTAAGATGAACCAGTTTAAAATAAAAAGCCTTCTCGAAGACAGGTCGCGAGCAGGGTTTTTTAAACTGGTTTATTTGCCCCACATTTGCGTTCAGACGCAAAAGTTAAACTGGTTTAACGAGCCCCGGGGTTTTTAAACCAGTTCAACTTAAGCGTCTGAACGGGCTATAATTTACACTAAAAATAATATTTATAAAATTCTCTTTTGACCAAATTGTTTTCTTTTGTCAAATTGTACATAAACCTTTGTTTTGGACATTGCTCTAAATTTTTGCAATGATAAGATTTCCATTCGAGCCACGATATTACGGTCGGTACCGTGGTGGCGTTACATTGTTTGTAGAATGAGGTCACCTAAATGTGACTTGAGGTGTCATATCATACTGCTGTAAACTAGTGTCAAACAAAAGAAAATAAGCGTACATTTGTGAAGGAAATGAAATAAAATGGGTTTAACTGTTTACTTTTCTGCACCCACCAAGCCAATGAAGAAGGGGATGTTAAAAATAGGTTATTACAGAATTGGCTCTGAATGCAAATAGCAAGTTTTTGAACTATTGATTCGTAGTTATCTCTTACATCATAACAGTTTTGGAAATGAATAAATAACTATACCTGATTTGATAAGTGAGTAGTGTGAATTGAAATCAGTTTATTGAACGTTAAATGAAAATTAGGTCTACCTGTCGAGTTTTATTTGCTACCTGTCAGTTGTAAAATTCGCCTATTGGCGGCAAGTAAATGGACAAACATTTTGAGCACTGTAATCAATACTACGGATCACGACAATGCTTCACATGCTTTATTAGATTCTATACTGTGGGCAAATGTTTAATTACCTCAGATCGGTTTTTGTGAGCATTTTGGAAATTAGGATGACAATTATTCCGCATCTGACAATGTACATGTAGCTGCTGCCTGCTGGTATTGTCGTGGACTTTGTTGAAAGGAACCATGGTTTGTACCTTTGCATTATAATTTCATTTCAGGTATGATAGTGGTGAAGGAATGCCAGATATGCTAGAAAAAGATCGCCCTGGAAAACTATTTATTGGTGGGCTATCTATTGATATAACTGAAGACCGCCTCGAAAAAGTGTTCGGAAAATACGGAAGAATTATAGAAGGTTACATTTATATTTTGATTTTTTTTAAAGCAAGTTTTTTCTTTATAATCCATATAGTTCTTAAAATATAGGTACAGGATAAGCCTATTAGATAAATCTCAACAACTTATCACTTTTAAAAGTATATAAACTTTGTTTTGGGTAAACTTTAATGTCCGATTGAGATACATGTATGGTTATGGAACATGTTCAATGGGACTGGTAAGATGTTCAAGTCTCTTGAAACTTGAATGCAACTGTGAAGGGATCTTTTCCGTGCACTGTCTATTGATACATGGACCATTTAATTAACATCTAAAAAAATATGTAAAAGCGCTTTACATTTTTCAAATGTCATTTGTGTTTGAGTTTCTGAGTGTATGTTAGTTCATGACAAGCAAATGGGTCTCATCTCCACATTATCCCAAAGATTAATACAATCTGATAGTAGTACAGTAAAGCAATATTAGACTTACTCACTTAGGCAATATTAGACTTAGGCAAAAAATTGGCATATCCTCTGCGGATAATTGTCTCAAAATGGCAGAGGATCAATTCCAAACAAAGGTTTCCACAGAAAAATACCCCAAAGTACATGTACTGTACTGAAGAAAATCATATTGATAAATTTGTCTAGTTTGCACACAATTCTTGTCTGAAAAATGGTTACAGAGTATATAATATAATATATGTGGAGCCTGGGCCCATGTACATTGTTCAAATACATGACAGTGCCTCCCTCTTTTAGTCTGTAAGTTAAAGATACATTATGTAAGATTTAGATAAAGAACTAGTCATTCTTGCTATACTAATAGTTCGAAAATAAAGTAAAATGAATAATTTGAAAAATTCATTCAAATTACTCTATTGCGAGGGAAGATATAAGTATTTGAAGGTTTGACAAGATGTGTCCATTAATTGTAACCACCGGCCTTGTTGTTCAAAGCTAAGTCTTGCTCCTCCATATTTAGATTAAATCAAAATATGGCTGAATCGTTCTAATTTATTTAAAGATACATTATGTAAGATTTAGATACAGAGCTAGCCATTCTTGCTATAATATTCGAAAATAGGTAATGTAAAATGATTAATTTGAAAATTTCATTCAAATTATTGGGAGCAAAGATATTAGACTTTGAATTTTTGACAAGATGTGCAATAATTTCAACCACGGTACTGGTTGTTCGAAGCTATGTCTTGCTCCTCCATTTTTTTTTAGCTTAAATCAAAACATGGCTGAACTGTTCTAATCTATAATATCGGAGAAATCTGATGCCATTAAGAATTGATTATGGCCTGGATAAGTTAATTAATGTCTAATTAATAGTTTAGATAACATTTCAGACCTAAAGAAAGACCTGCAATAGGCAGATTTAGCTCTTGCATAATGTATGTTTAATATCGGAGATATCCTATGGCTGAGAATTGATTATGATCTTGTCACGTTAATAAATGTCTAACTCTAATAGCACTATAGTTTACATAACATTTCAGGTCTAAAGAAAGACCTGCAATAGGCAGATTTAGCTCTTGCATAATGCATGTTTAGTGACATATTTGAATTTTACCTTAATTTCTTTCTAGTTCTTGTTATTAAAGATAAAATACATCAACAGTCCAGAGGATTTGGGTTTGTTACTTACGAGAACCCACAGGACGCTATTGATGCTTGTAAAGGATTGAATGATACTGTAGGTATTTTTACAATATAGAAAATACAAAAATGTAGTATATATTAGGGTTGTCACGATTAAACGGTTTAGTTGTAGTCGATTTGGTTTCTAGCTCAAACCGATTCACATTTTGAAAAATCGGTAGTCGTTTCATCTAATTTATATTGATACAATTACATATAACGTTTGACTTTTACTGTCTGCTTAACACACTACTGAATTGCTGCATATTAAAACCGTATTGAAACTACGTCTTTTAAGGCTCAATACAGAAATTCCCATTTACAGTGACACGAACTCGATGTCGCATGGTATTCTTCGCCTTCCATATTAGGAATGGCTTACTACGAAATGCGTAAAATGGTTGATTTTGGCGCGAAATAGCTGTCAACGGCCATGTCCGCCAATAACAGACATGATAATATCACAGAACTTTATAATACATGGACTGAATGCATGCTGCACGAGATGGGGAAGTTGGGGATGCCTTTTTACGAGTGATAAACTACCAATGTAATTTTGATAAAGTAATAGTTTTGAAAGAAGACAATTCTCCAACAATATAATCGAAAGTTTCCCTCACAAATTCCTCATGTATAAAATAATTTTAAATCCAGTTGTATTTTGTTATTTAATTCACAATCAGAATGTGACGTTACTGTGTCCGAGACGGGAATAAACAGTTCCCAAATCGGACATTACCAGTCAGGAGGCTCTTCTTTTCTCCTCCCTCGGCATATGTTGCCGCCTTTTTTAAAGACACATGTTTTTTTTATTTGTACGTCTTGTGCGGGTTCTCTTGTTGTTTTCCGTCAATATGATTATCGCTATATATGTTAAAATATTATGTACGGGAATTGTTGTACTAGTGAATTGTAATCTATTGCCAGTATTGGATTTTTAATTAGCAGTTAAAGCTGTGGGGGTAAATCAGAACGCAGGGATGTCTACTCTTACTCAGTCCAATGTGTAACTAAATATCAAAACTAATGACTTGGTACATGTTGTTTATTGCCAATTTAAAAAAATGTATTCCAACATCTCTTTAGCTCAAACCCAAAGAAATGTATTAAAATAATATACGGTCAGCTATTCAGTGCTCATGCATATCAACAATCACAAGGGAAAACCCCTGTAATGCAGTACAGACAATGACATTATTAGCCAACGAAAGAAAAATTTATTTTACATTATTATAGAATTTATACGGCATTCGATTAATCGGCACAGATACGATTTTTGGCTAGCCGATTAACCGATTCAAGAATTTTGTAATCGTGACAACACTAGTATATATAATTATAATAATTGTATAGAACATTATCATGGTCCCTGACTTCTTGTCCTTTACGTTATAATATGTGCCATTAATGAAAATCTAATTGTTTGTCTTCTATGACTCTGGCATTCTTGTGCACTAGCGAATTGTTGAAATAAAAATATACAGTATATGATATGTATGTTATTGTTAATATGAACTTTAAACCACATTTCTCTTTTCATTCTATTATTACAAGAGTTACTTCTGGATCTGTCCAATCCTCCAATATTTTCTAACAGCTAAACCAATTTCTGTTGATTGAGTTATGAACATATTTTGGTGGGTGTCCAATATTGCACAGTATATGTCTCATCTTTCAGGAAATCAACGGAAGTACCATTCACGTTACAGAAGCAGTCAAAAAAGTAAATTCAGAAATGTCTGGATCTCCACGACGAGGTGGTTTCTCTAGCCGAGGACGAGGGGGACCCCCTATGGGTGCTAGAAGAGGAGGAAGTTCAGGAGGGTACACAAGTAGTAGAGGACGAGGTGCTCCTGTCAGGTAAGACTAGATAATCAAAATTTGAAGCTAGCATTTCTAAAATGGCTTACTGTTTGTATTCAGACTGTTATCAACAGATGCCTTGATGCACTAGCCGATAAAACAATTAACAACCTAAATACTATGCATCAAATGAGAAAAATAGTCAGAAATAATTGTTAATTTCTGACCATAGAACTTTAAAAATTAAGTTTTTGTGTCAATATTTCACAGCTATAATTGTTCTGAATGATTGTCCTTCTCAGTGACAAACTAAACTTATTTTCTTCAGTCGAGGAAGAGTAGGACGTTAAACTCCAGTTCATTTCATTTCAGTCGAGGAAGAGATGAAAGCTTTGACAGAAGAGATACATATGACAGAAGTCCAAGAGAAAGATCGCCATTGAGAAGAAGTCCACTTTTATCAAGAGGTCCACCCCCTTCAAGAGACTTTGGAGGTTATAGTGGGAGCAGAGACGATGGACCTCCACCAAGACGGCAGTCGGACTTCAACTCGCGCGCAGCTCCAGCTTATGGTGAAATATATTTTTAGAATTCATTTAATTACTAAAATAGTTACCAAATACACTAATAAATTTTAATTGTTATTCTTGTGTACTCTTAGCTTTTTTAAACAGAGAAATTTAAAAGCAAAAGAGCTTTTAACGTTTGAAATACAACAAATGTCTGTTAGCTTTGCGATGTCCTGAGAAATTCAGCTGCTTGTAATTGTATTCAAAATTGTTGTTGAAAAAAATTGACTTTTAATTTAAATGTTATGAATTTTGCAGTAATGTTTTAGATAGTTCAGTTTTAGTCCTAAATTATACTAAGAATTACATGCACTGTTTGCACAATTTGAAGCAATACATACTTTTTCTTATTCAGAAAGGAGAGATGATCGTTATTCTAGTCAAAGTTCTTATCCAGATAGGGGTGGATACCTTCCGCCTAAAAGAGATGACTATAGATCAGAACCAAGAGCTGGTCTATTAGATGAGTAAGTACATTTGCTTTGCTTGGAAATGGATGATTGGGTGACAGTGGTTTAAAGGTCTGTAATTGTGTCAAGTGACATGGTTTTGATTTCCAACTTATATGCGACAATTAGTAGGATTGTCTGTACATCTTCCTGGTTTCCTTCCCCTACTAAAAATTCCTACGTGCAAATAAATTATTGTAATAAAATTGAACCATGTCAGTCCCAAAATTATCTAGTTTGTGTAGAGCGATCGTTATGTGGAGATTGTTATACCGCAATTGATTTGATTACAGGAGATAACCTCTTTGATTTAGATCAAACTAAAAGTGTTTATGTAAGTTGGTTTGATACAGTTCGAATGTCGCGAAGGTTTGTCGAAACACGATATTACTGTGTTTTTATCGTGGAATTCCGTGATTTACCAAGCGAATATCGAGTGACACGATAGCACTACCTCAGTGTTGAAAACACGGTGTGACTCGGTGTTTTAATTAAACCATTCCTCTGATCGTTTATTTTGGTAAAGTACGTGTGCCTACGTGTGAAGATTGGCATATGCGTTTCTTTGATCTGTTATATCATGGACCGTATATACCATTATATCATGGAATCATTCTGTTATTGTCATTTTGTCTTCTTTTAATTCATTGACCCCTAGACTTAATTCATTATCTATTACTGTCTCTCCCTAAGCCAATTAACTAGACAATGGCTTATCTCCCTGGAGCTAATTAAAGGATTATCCATTAATCCAATATATTGCAGAGAACACAAAATAACACACAAACTATTATTCCAGTCAAAAAATGTTCATATATTCAAATGAAGATATATAATTGGGCATCAAAATGGTCTAACTTTTAAGCACTAATACAAAGTAACAACAAAGTTATTCTTTATTTAAATTCAACAATGTTTAGCACAAGCACATTGTACAACAGGCCATAGCATGCTTCCGTAGGCATTCGTCTAATTGACGATCAAAATGTGCTAGATTTACTACAATGAACAAATTAAAAAATCAACAATTTTTATCCTCATTTAAATGCCCTAAAAATGTTGAAAAAATCACTGAATTTTACTTAGTTTGCTGAACAAAGTCGGTATTGTATTCGCCGACCACGGGCCGACATTTTGATTTTTTTCCGTAGTAAGTCGTATCTGGGTTTTCTTCTCCGTTTATAATCCCGGAAAAAACAATTTCCCAAACACTATTGAGATTAATATTCACACCTAAAATACCCTTTGATAAAAATCCTACAAATTCTGATTAGGAATCACTTTCCATAGCGAGGAAATTATTAAAAGAGTGAGCGCTGGGATATTACAATTCAACAAAGAGTGGCTGCCATTTTTGGTACGTCGTATATCACGTATATCTTCTTCTCTGTTTCATATCTCGGAAAAATCACTTTCCCCGGAACATTTGTCATTACTGAGATTAATATTCACATGTAAATAATATCCTTTGATAAAATTCCTTCAAATTCTGAATCGGGATCACTTTCCATAGCAAAGAAATTAGTAGATGAACGAGCGTGAAAATATTAAACTTGCGTACAAGATGGCGCCCTATGACACAAATTTTCTCGAGAGTTCACAACCTTATAACCCCGAAACCATTGATGTGACGTATATGTTTTATGATTTCAATCATTAGTTCAAACTATACGCTTATTGGATAACTACTTTTGGAAAGCCAATCGTCTTTTTTTTATAACTTTATTGATCAATAAAGGCCGGCAGCAGCCGTTGATGGGAAAATTGTCTCGCAAGTTTACGACCTTTATGACCCTAAACCTTTGATGTGACCTACAAATTTTATGATTCCAGTAATTACAGTTCCTCCCAAATTTTTGGGACCGAAATCGCCGGAATTCTCTTAGATTTCACGGTGAAATTTCGCTTGATTCCGCGGCGATTTTTCTTTAAGATTCTCTAGGAATTCACCATGTTTCTCTAGGAATTCACCGTGTTTTGATAAGAATACATCGTGTTTTGCCGTGCTTCCCGCAAGGAATTCGCGAGCCTACCTTAAGCTAGGGTCGAACTAATATTGTCTATAATAAATTAAAGGAGTTGTAATATAGTAAGGCTCCCGGGAAAACGTGTACATGTATAATGTACAGGCCGGTTTGAATAACAAATGAGTTAGGTAATCTCGGGAAGACATTTACCGGCATTCTGTATCGGTTAGGATTTTTTCCCCAACGCTCTTAATATATACATAACGCTGGCCAAAATGTATGCAAACTATGAACAACGTACAATTTTTTAAACATATCAATTCATCTTCGTCTATAACTTAGATGTAATCCGTCAATTTGGGGCTGCTATCAAATCCAAACTTTAAATTATATACGATGAGCTTTTACACATTACTTCATCACTCGCAGCTTCGGTTAATCTAAATCAATCATTCATACAGCACGTACAGTAAATCACTCCGCGGGTCGCTTAACGGTATGTTACGTGGTCAGAAACGCGCCAAAAGATTCGGACTACATGTATATTCTTACGCTGTTTTACTCGGCGAATAATATCCGCTGTGACAATATACATCTACTTTATGTCACCCAATTCATTTCGGTGGGAGCAGATATTGAATAAAGCCATTTCACACACACATACGTGTACATTACTCGCAGCTTCGATTAATCTAAATCAGTCATTCATACAGCACGTACAGTAAATCACTCCGCGGGTCGCTAAACGGTATGTTACGTGGTCAGAAACGCGGCCAAAGATTGGGACTACATGTATATTCTTACGCTGTTTTACTCGGCGAATGATATCCGCTGTGACAATATACATCTACTTTATGTCACCCAATTCATTTCGGTGGGAGCAGATATTGAATAAAGCCATTTCACACACACATACGTGTACATTACATGCACCTCATATATTTATAAATAAAATAAAACTTATGTGGAAGCAGACGTTAAACACCAAGAACGAACGAAGTACGAACAATCCAAACCATTAGACACAATTCGAAGTCCTAAACGAGTGTGTTAATTCTCGTCTTCACCCCGTTATAATTTACTTATTTTGAGTACACTTTCTGAATGATTCCATTCTTTTGTACGTCCAACTTGAATTCCTACTGCATATACATGTACCCTGTGTAGCTGCAATCTACATGTATAAGCTTATACATACATGTATGTTTGCGTTTAAAATCTAGATATATCAGAAGCTCGAAAGTTATACTAGGCGGTGAATACGCAAGTTTCGTGGTTGAACCTGCATCGATATTGCATAATATCGGACCCATATTTATCTTTGCTACTCGGACAAACCCAAAGAACCACTCGGACCAATTAAATTACATTATAAGGCTTGATTTATTCATTTTAAAAATATAATACAGACAATATGTTATTTATGATTAAATCACAATACAAAGAGGCGAATAATTTATAGATGAGTATATTCATAGCTTAAGAATGGCCGCTGCCTGTAAGTACATATTAGCAAATATTTATCTTTATTACATCAACAATTTAATTGTTTTTCTTTGATGGACTTCATGATGAAACAATACCACGGGTAGGTACATAATGCTTTATTATTTCAAAGAAAGCAGATGCATATTAAAACAAACACAATTATCAATTATTAAAACAACAATTAAAACAAATAGTGTATCAATTGTAGCCGCGATTAAGAATTGAAAAGGGATGTTTTCTTAGGGAGCCAGACTTTGTTTTTGTAAAGAGCCTGCTTAACATTAGTATTGTATCTGATGATTACATTGTATTAACCACCTGAATGGGTCAAATTTAAAGAATGAAATGGCTTCCTGTAGATTTGTCGAAAGCCTTTGTCTGTTAGCTTGGTGGTTGAGAAGTATTGGCGTTTGTTCTCAAAATAAGTAAATTATAACGGGGTGAAGGCGAGAATTAACACACGTGTGGCCATTGTGTAAATATATGACATGCGCATGTATTGTACACGTCTGTGTATGTGTGAAATGGCTTTATTTAATATCCACTTCCACCGAAATGAAATGAGCGGCACACAGTAGATGTATATTGTCACAGTGGATATTTGTCGTAAGAATATCCCTTGGTTGAATGCATTTAAATGTACAGTATTCTATTAAATAAATAGTTTTTTTTATTAAATAAAGGGAAGAACTTCCCACAAAACCCAATCCATGGGCCATGGCCTAAGGCCGAAAATGGAAAGATTGCAAAATCATATTCTAAAAACAGGAAGCAGCTTCGGCTCTCTTATTTCTTGTCTGCGATATCACATATGTGGAAGCAGACGTTAAACACCAGGATACTACTACTACTAGTACTATGGATACGGAATTTGTAAAATAACAAATACATGGCGCTATCACTTTTGTGACTTTGGCAGTGTACCCCCTCCCACCCATATTATTTTAATACGTCATAATACATTATTATCATATACCGGTGACTGTCAAGGTTTGCTAAATACTTTTCGCCAAGTAACACAGCGTAAGAATATATAGTCCCCGTGTCGATCCCAACATCTCATGTTTTCGCGTGTTTCTGACCACGTGCTTAACATGTATGGCACTGTGAGTTATGCATGGTTGATTTAGATTAACTGAAGCTGCGAGTAATGAAGTAATGTGTAAAATCTCATCATATATAATTTAAAGTTTGGATTTGATAGCAGCCAATAAGATGAAATACGTTTAAAAAATTTTAAGTTACATGTAGATTGCAGTTACACAGAGTACATGTACACATGTATATGCAGTAGAAAATCGGGAAGTTGAACGTACAAAGAAATGGAATCATTCAAAAGTGTACTCAAAATAAGTAAATTATAACGGGGTGAAGGCGAGAATTAACACACATGTGGCCATTGTATAAATATATGACATGCACATGTAATGTACACGTTTGTGTGTGTGAAATGGCTTTATTTAATATCCGCTTCCACCGAAATGAAATGAGCGGCACACAGTAGATGTATATTGTCAAAGTGGATATTTGTCGTAAGAATATCCCTTGGTTGAATGCATGTAAATGTACAGTATTCTATGGATACGGAATTTGTAAAATAACAAATACATGGCGCTGTCACTTTTGTGACTTTCGCAGTGTACCCCCTCCCACCCATATTATTTTAATACGTCATAATACATTATTATCATATACCGGTGACAGTCAAGATTTGCTAAATACTTTTCGCCAAGTAACACAGCGTAAGAATATATAGTCCCCGTGTCGAACCCAACATCTCATGTTTTCGCGCGTTTCTGACCACGGGACGTACGATTAACCGCATTGCGGAGTGATTTACATGTATGGCACTGTGATTTATGAATTGGTTGATTTGGATTAACTGAAGCTGCGAGTAATGAAGTTATGTGTAAAATCTTATCGAATATAATTTAAAGTTTGGATTTGATAGCAGCCAATAAGATGAAATGATACGTTTAAAAAATTGTAAGTTATTCATTGTTTGCATACACGTACATTGTGGCACCACGTTATACCTGTACAGTGTGTTAGAAATAAAACATATGACCGTAGCTGCCTCGCCAACGGTTAACATATCTTGTATTCAACTTAAAATAAATTACATTTTTCGTCAACATGCTTACATCGGGATGATATCGGCACTCAAGCGATTCACCGCGAAACACCATAATTCACCGCGAAACACCCTATTTCGCGGTGATTTGGCTAGCTGCCGTTTCGCTAGCGATTCTCCAAGATTCCACCGTGAAATAGAGTGTTTTTCCGCGGTGTTCGGCGATTATAGTCCCAAACTCCAGCACTGTAGTGTAGTTCAAACTATATTTATTGGATAACTACTTTTTGGAAGCCAATTGGCCTTATTTGATAACTTTCTTGATCAATAAAACTTTACATCAAAGAGGCCGACAATAGTCGTCGTTAGGAAAAGTGACTAGACATTAGGTAGTCGACAGGTGGCGTAAGTCGGTGAAATTCAGTAGCTAATTAGGTCGACACTTGGCGTAAGTTGGACCGAATGAGTTAAACAGAAATATGCCCATACCGACACATTATTACTTCATTAATACATTTGTAAGACCTGCATCGATGGACTATTACAAATTCAAATTACGGAAAAATTATAAAATGCACACCAATATATGCTAGTATTACCGGAGGCGTAGTGTTATGCCCATACCAACACATTATTACTTCATTAATATGTTAGACATTTGTAAGACCTGCATCGATGGACTATTACAAATTCAAATTACGGAAAAATTATAAAATGCACACCAATATATGCTAGTATTACCGGGGGCGTAGTGTTATCCATCTAAATTGTAATTCACATACTGACAAATAAGTCACACATGGCATTTAATATCGGTAAATCACACCTCAATTAATATATCTTTTCTGGTTTAAATCACAAATGAATTAAAAGCCTTTGTCTCCTGATATGTAATCGAATTCACCATCAACAAGTTTATAGAACTTTGTTGAATACATGTACATGGACATGTATCAGTCCGATAATACCTTGCTGACTTTTTCATTTCGACACCAAAGAGTCTGGTGGATGCATACTGTCAACCAAGGTTCCATAATGAGAATTGACACCCGATGTCAAAAGAAATCGATTGACAGAACATAGACGCTCCTTTAACTAGGTTTCACAGCTCCAGTGTTTAAAATTTATGTCGGTCCGTCGGCCCGGCACTGATAAATAACTGGACGGGCCGACATCTTTTTATTTTAAAGATGGCGGGTTGGCCCTGTGAGCCGACTCTTTTTGTCATGGATATTTTGTTCATGGTTCTATCAAATTCTCCTTTGAAAATATTTATATTGCCCCTATTTATATCCGAAATATTTAACAGTATTTCATGAAAATGAATTTGTCCACCTAAAGAAATTATTGTTGTAGGAGTGAGGTCATTCTTGCAAATATCAGCACGCTCCCAGAGTTCGGGAGGATATTATTTTACCATTTTGATCAAGTGTGGAAATATTTAGATGAGTGCGTGTTCCAATGGTATGCCTTACTTACTGTCTTATTTGTCTTTATCCGATATTGAATACACATGCATAATTCGGCATATTATATTCCTTCAATGGAGAGATCCAAACACGTATGCTACTATACTAGGCCAGTCCATCTACTGCACTGTCATGAATCCAAGAATAAATATTCATGTGATATAAAACCTTTGTCTTCTAAAAATAAAATTGAAAAACCAGAGCTGAAAATTCCCTGAAAGCCTAACTACGGGTAACAATATAATTCCAGCGTGGTAAAACAAGCGACCTTTCCCGCCATTATTTCCAACTCTCGTGATTCAATAGCAGACTTGATTATCAAGTCTATTTCTTTAATGAAGATTTCACTACCGTACTGCAGACCCAAGTCTTCGAAATCAGGCACGTGCAATATGTCATACAGGATGAATAACAAAGAGTTTATTGTTCCATAAATATAGGCTATCCCAACGAGTGACATCAGGTCAGTTTTAATAATGATAAAAAATGACGTGTCTGCCAAACAGCACTGATAGTTTACTTTCATGTTGAAAGAGGTCACGGTCTTTCATTTCACAGTTCCACACGTCATGATGAATGAAACAAATCAAATGATTATTGGTATTGGACAGCAAATTTCACTACCGTACTGCAGACCCAAGTCTTCGAAATCAGGCACGTGCAATATGTCATACAGGATGAATAACAAAGAGTTTATTGTTCCATAAATATAGGCTATCCCAACGTGTGACATCAGGTCAGTTTTAATAATGATAAAAAATGATGTGTCGTCTGCCAAACAGCACTGATAGTTTACTTTCATGTTGAAAGTTGTCACGGTCTTTCATTTCACAGTTCCACACGTCATGATGAATGAAACAAATCAAATGATTATTGGTATTGGACAGCAAATTTAATAAGTTCATTGAAATGTAAGACATATTAATCTGTGTTTTGTAAGACCTTAAAAGCCAGTTACATTTCATTTCATTTACATGCACAATATTTTCTGTTAATTTTCGGAGAATGTGAAGGGACATTCTAATCTTCAGATTTCTATGTGAATGGAATTTCGAGATACGTTGTCGGTACTATAAAGTAGACCTACATATAATCACCAAGATTATTACAAGTGAATATTTATTTATTATACACAAAGTATAAATATTAAATCTTTCAAAAGTTAAAATTGTAATATGAATAGTCAATCAATATTGAATACATATTTTAACTTTTAAACCTGTCCCAAATGGCTGTAGAAGACACCTACTGAACTTAGAAGTTCAAGGAATTTGGGGTGGGGAAGTGTACGTGTGTTTTGTCAATATTTATTGGGCCCACAAGTTAATGTTAGGACCTACAACTTTCATGAATGGCGTCTACCAGCAGTTCCTGTTGGCTTACAAGTTTTCTTGCCGAATTTTAAACACTGCACAGCTCCATTGCCCGCGTTGGAAGAAAGTCGTTTTTATACGCCCACATTTTCATTTGGACGTATATTGTCGTCCGGACGTCCGTCCACAATTGTTTGTGAACAGTCTACAGGTCACAATTTTTATCCGATTTCAATAAAACTTGAAATATAGGTTTATCATCCTAAGATCTCGGTTCCTTTCGATATTGGCATCTATCGAACCATAACTTCATGGATTATGGCCCCTGATTGTACGAAAAATCACGTTTTTGGCTTGTGAACACTGTAGAGGTCACAATTTTTATCCGATTTTGTTGAAACTTGAAATGTAAGTTTATAACCCAAAGATCTCGGTTCCTTTTGATATTCGCGCATATTGGACCGTAACTTCCTGAATTATGGCCCCTGATTGTACGCAAAAATGCGTTTTTTGGCTTGTGGACCCTATAGAGGTCATAATTTTTATCCGATTTAAAAAAACGTATTATTATATCACCGTTAAACCCTAAGGACGGTTGAGTTCCAATTTCGTGAAAATCGGCCCACAACTGACAGACAAAATAGCCGCCGTTCATTCTCAAATAGCGTAAAAATATGGTATATCAAGGTTGTGGACCCTATAGAGATCACAATTTTTATCCGATTTTGTTGAAACTTGAAATGTAAGTTTATAACACAAAGATCTTGGTTCCTTTCAATATTCGCGCATATCAGACCGTAACTTCATGAATTATGGCCCCTGATTGTACGAAAAATCACGTTTTTAGCTTGTGGACCCTATAGAGGTCATAATTTTTATCCGATTTAAAAAATCATATTATTATATCACCGTTACACCCTAAGGACGACTGAGTTCGAATTTCGAGAAAATCGGCCCAAAACTGACAGACAAAATGGCCGCCCCTCAATCTCAAATTGCGTAAAAATATGGTATATCAAGGTTGTGGACCCTATAGAGGTCACAATTTTTATCCGATTTTGTTGAAACTTGAAATGTAAGTTTATAACTCAAAGATCTTGGTTCCTGTCGATATTTGCGCATATCGAATTGTAATTTCCTGAATTATGGCCCTTGATTGTAGGAAAAATCACTTTGGTTTTAGCTTGTTTTCTATCCATCTCTCGAAAATGTGGGCGTATCCTGCCTGGCAGCCGCTGGTTTCCAGATTTGTAACCCTTTTTGAACTTAATGTCAAACAGTGGCTACTTAATCTTTTGTAATAATTTTTAAATATTTTGGAAGCAGATATCCTGTTCTTTTGTTTGATATAATTTTTATACGCCCACATTTTCATGTGGACGTATATTGTCGTCACCCCTGTCCGTCCGTCCACAATTGTTTGTGAACAGTCTACAGGTCACAATTTTTATCCGATTTCAATGAAACTTGAAATATAGGTTTATCACCCTAAGATCTCGGTTCCTTTCGATATTGGCATGTATCAGACTGTAAATTCATGGATTAAGGCCCCTGATTGTACAAAAAATCAAGTTTTTTGCTGTGAACACTGTAGAGGTCACAATTTTTATCCGATTTAGTTTAAACTTAAAATGTATGATTATAACCCAACGATCTTGGTTCCTTTCGATATTTGCGCATATCGGAACGTAACTTCCTGAATTATGGCCCCTGATTGTATGAAAAATCAAGTTTTTAGCTTGTGGACCCTATAGAGGTCATAATTTTTATCCGATTTAAAAACCTGTATTATTATATCACCGTTACACCCTAAGGACGACTGAGTTCGAATGTTGTGAAAATCGACCCAAAACTGACAGAAAAAATGGCCGCCCTTCGTTCTCAAATAGCGTAAAAATATGGTATATCAAGGTTGTGGACCCTATAGAGGTCACAATATTTATCCGATTATGTTGAAACTTGAAATGTAAGTTTATAACCCAAAGATCATGGTTCCTTTCGATATTTACGCATATCGAAGTGTAATTTTCTGAATTATGGCCCTTGATTGTAGGAAAAATCACTTTCTTTTTAGCTTGTTCTCTATCCATCTCTCGAAAATGTGGGCTTATCCTGCCTGGCAGCTGCTGGTTTTTAATCGGTACAGACTTGAAGGTTCACGCATGCAGAGCGTCTTATGAACAAAATTATATTCCTTACACCGGTAGTAATCATTTCTTTATATTGTGCACAAACGTCATTCCATAAATAGCCCCACACCCCTTTACTTTAACAACTAAAACAAGGCATGATTTTTCTGTTAGACAATTTATTCTACACTCTTTGATGTGCTTTATAACTATTGAAGAGGCTCAAATTCATAAGATCTGGTTGTTAGATCTTTACTCTGTGTGTTGATGGATAAAACAATCAAAATTAATATTTGTGTCTGTGATAATTATTGGAAACAGAACGGTTTTATTAATTAGGATATTTAACGTCTATGGTATGAATACGGTACCATTAGCAGTTTGTATTTGGAATTTACAAGTTGAATGGGTGTCAGTTAACCCGTCCACAAGCAAACTCGTACATAGATACATGTAAGGTAATACTTGACTCGTATATAATTTAATTGATTAGAATAATCGTGTCCACCTTACAACAGGTTCCATTGATTTACTTTTTATTTTGGGGGGTTGGATGGCCAAATGGTTAGCACGCGCGCGCTGTATCATGAGGCCTGTCATTGAGTCAACTGGCGTGGTTTCGAATCCCTGGTTGTACGTGATGAGGAGTAGGGTTGCCTGTCCAGCCTCATGGGTTTTCCCCGGGTCCTCCGGTTTCCTCCCACTGATAAAGACCCCTACACGCAAGCAAATTAAGGAAATAAAATTGAACCATGTTTGTCCCGAAATGACCTGATTTGTGTCGAGTAGACATTAAACCCCATTTCTCTCTCTCTCTCACGATTCATTTTATAATTTATCACACAGTTTAGACCACAATGTGTTAAGATTTGCATTTTGGTATTCTAAATTGATTCTTATTCGGAATTCTTAAACTAACAAACAATACGAGTATACTTTATTACAAAAACATCGGTGAACTAATCTAAAATCATAATGGCAATTAACTAACAATACGAATATACTTAACTACAAAAAAAATTGGTGAACTGACCTTAAATCATAACGGCAATTAACAAACAATACGAATATACAGCAGTGAACTAATCTCGGTAATCAACAAAAATCGAAGAGTAAAACTTATTTATTCCATACATTATTGTTTATTTAACAATAAGTAAGTGTTTAACAGTTTATTTAACAATAAGTATAACTCAGTTAATTGAGGCGCCATGTAGTCTTAACGACTGGAGACAACACATGGCTACGTGTAATTTTATCTTTTATACACGGGACATTTCTGTTATTCAAACCAATCTGCACACATTACAAGTTAACAGTTCATCATTGATTTGGGGTATATGTGGAAAAGGCTTTTCGATCAAAATACAGTTATTTTTTCTAAAATAAAACGAGTGCCTTGGATTTTTGATAGCGGTTATAATTAACTAATATTCTCTTACATTGGAGACTTGTGTTGCGTTCAGTTCTTTTTTATGGTAAGTACAAGCTTACATCTGACTTAAAAGCACTTTCGAATCCCATTGCAAGTTCTATTTATGTCTTATTTCTATTTGTAAGACCGATAACCAAAATACCTTTATAGTTTGCAATTTAAAAGTCTATCTTTTCCGTGATTCTAGAGTAATACTTAACTATACACTCTTAATGCAGTAAATATGCTAAACAATTTGAACACAGCATAAATATCTAAACTGTGTAATACATATATAATCTTATGTGAGTAGCAAAGGTAAATACTGGTCAGAGTGGTCTTACAATATAAATTAATTGGTCTGAGTGGTCTTTTGGTTTGAGTAGTCTTTTCTGTTAGTCCGAGGGGTCTTTTTTTTGGTCCGAGTGGTCTGGATACCTTTAAAATGTACTAGACATGCAGCTTTACATGACTGGTTGGAAATATAACCGCATGTATATCGTGCAGAATATGTTAACATGCGTGTTATCACTATACAACGTGGCCTAACGCATCCGTATTATTAACAAAAATATTCAACATTCATAACATCGTGGCAGTACATCGTTTTGACATCGATTGTTTATGACAAATAAATACTGTTAATTTTGCATGTAAAATTACACTGAGGCCTATTGTGTCACACAGCTATTGTGGCACACGATAATGACTGCTACACCAAGTTATTTATCATGGCAATATTGTCGCGTTATCATGGCAATTTTCAACAAAAAACGACACGATAATCGTGTTCCATCAAACCTTTGTGACGTTTGTACTGTATGTTATTTCTATTAGTTGGGGCATAAACTCTCTAGCAGTAAATTTTGGTTTTGAGAAGTTCAATAGATTTTGGTTTACTATGGAAAACAGAATTGGTAATATCTCGGAATTGACTGTATCTATACACATAAATCTTTCATGGGAGATAGAATGTCATTCGATGAAATAAACATGTACATAAATTCAAATATTGACAAATTCAAAGTTATGATAAACAAAATTTCAGAGTAATTGTAATTTTGTTATGTTGTGGAATAATTGTGTTGGTAACAGTATGGAAGAAAATTTAAGTTTCATATTTTTTTGAAACAGAATTAAAAAGTATTTATTTATGATGAATTTTTTTTTTCAGTCGCCTACCTCCAAGTAGAAGTTATGGTAGGGATCCTCCAGTGAATTCTCGTGCAAATCCACCTTCTAGTAGAGATTATTCTGTTAGAGATTATAGTCCAGAGCGTAGTATGACAAGAGCTCCTGTCAGAGGTTACCAAGAAAGGTTAGTTTTAAATGATCGGAAGATAACCCACATATGTTCCACTGGCATTTGGTCAAGAACTGTACTGTAATTAAATGTAAATAGTGGTGAATTTGTATAGTGTAATATTAGGTGTCACGGCTCCATTGCCCGTGCTGGAAGAAAGTAGTTTTTATACGCCCACATAGAATTGTGGACGTATATTGCCGTCGCCCCCGTCCTTCCCGTCGGTCCCTCAGCCGGTCGTCCACAATTTCTTGTGAACGCTCTTAACGCCAAAAGTTATCATCCAATTGTTTTAAAATTGATATATGTTGTTTACATTAGTGAGATGAAGAAGCCAATTTAATTTCAATAATTTCCGTTTATAACGTCTAGAGTTATTGCCCCTGTTTCACTTTGTTGAACCTTGTGAACGCTCTAATGCAAAAGTTATCATCCGATCTATGTGAAATTTATATGCAATATTTAAATTAGGGAAATGAAGAAGCCTAATGAATTTCAGCAATTTCCGTTTATTACTTCTAGAGTTATGGCCCTTGTTTCACTTTGTTTAACCTTGTGAACGCTCTAACCCCAAAAGTTATCGTGCTATCTTTCTGAAATTTATATGCATTATTTAAATTAGTGAAACGAAGAAGCCTATTTAATTTCAATAATTTCCGTTTATAATGTCTAGAGTTATGGCCCTTGTTTCACTTTGTTGAACCTTGTGAATGCTCTGCCAAATTTAACATCCGATCTTTGTGAAATTTATATGCAATATTTAAATTAGGGAAACGAAGACGCCTATTGAATTTCAGCAATTTCCGTTTATTACTTCTAGAGTTATGGCCCTTGTTTAACCTTGTGAACGCTCTAACCCCAAAAGTTATCATCCTATCTTTCTGAAATTTATATGCATTATTTAAATTAGTGAAACGAAGAAGCCTATTTAATTTCAATAATTTCTGTTACAATAATGTCTGGAGTTATGGCCCTTGTTTCACTTTGTTGAACCTTGTGAACGCTCTAATGCCAAAAGTTATCATCCGATCTTTGTGAAATTTATATGCAATATTTAAATTAGGGAAACGAAGATGCCTATTGAATTTCAGCTATTTCCGTTTATTACTTCTAGAGTTATGGCCCTTGTTTCACTTTGATTAACCTTGTGAACGCTCTTACCCCAAAAGTTATCATCCTATCTTTCTGAAATTTATATGCATTAAATTAGTGAAACGAAGAAACCTATTTAATTTCAATAATGTCCGTTTATTACTTCTAGAGTTATGGCCCTTGTTTCACTTTGTTTAACCTTGTGAACGCTCTAACCCCAAAAGTTGGTCGCCTGTCCAACCTCGTGGGTTTTCTCCGGGTCCTCCGGTTTCCTCCCAGTGCTAAAGACCCCTACGAGCAAGCGAATTATTGAAATAAAATTAAACCATGTTAGTCACGAAATGACCTAGTTTGTGTCGAGTGGACGTTAATCTCTCGATTTTTACCGTAAAACAGTAATCACAATTTCTCGTTACATATTGGTATTACATGAAGGGATGGGGCAGGGGTGTCAAGCCAAATACAAACAACCCCGTGAAACGTAGACGAATAATTTCGTAGTTAGTCATATTGTAAGATTTACGTTGTTTTCTTTATTTTGACATTATTGAGAAAATATTTGAATAATAAATACGGGTTATTTTACAAGACATCTCTTTTGAAAATTTCCCTTACGTTTAATTTTAACTGAAATGCCTAAATTGATTGACCTGCAAAGAACAAACCATTGTGACCCTTCTTGAATGCCAACCATTTGCATATCAGAATCATATTAACAATTGTGATTGTTTTTTTTAATAAAGATGTCAAACCTTTTTTGGTAATTTTTAGTACTGACAATTTACAATACAAGTCGTTCTGTCGAGACGACTACAACAGGGTATCATTTTGTTGTAAAATGTGCGTCTATGATCTGTCAGTTGGTTTCTTTTGATGTCACGTGCCAATTCACATTATGAAACCTTGATTGACAGTATGGATTCCCCAGACTCTTTGGTGCGGAGATGAAAAGTCAGCATTATATTATCGCCTTTATCGGACTGATATGTGTCCATGTACATGTATTCATCAAAGTGTGCTTCATATCAGGTGACGAAGACTTAATTCATTTGTGATTTAAACCAGAAAAGATATATTAGTTGAGGTGTGATTTACCAATAATGTATGCACCTTGTGACTTATTTGTCAGTGTGTGAATTACTATTTGGATGGATAAAACTACACCCCGGTAAGACCAGAATCGATTTGTGCACATTTTATCATTTTTCCGTAATATGAATGAATTTGTAATAGTTGAGTGATGCAAGTATTAAAAATATGGAACATATTAATGAAGTAATAACGTATTGGTATCTTTAGGCATATTCTGTTTAGAAGAAGAATGAATAGTTCCTTGGGATTTTTTCCCGAAAAATGTGTTTATTCCTGTTCTGATTTCGAACTACCCGTCAAATATTCAGATTAATGGAAAAATGCCAACGTAGTAACTGATCTATAATAATTAAAGTGCTACATGTATTTCACCTAAAATAAACGACGAGAGGCATGTTTTGATTAAAACACCGAGTCACACCGTGTTTTCAACACCGTGGCAGTGCTATCGTGTCACTCGATATTCACTCGGTAAATCATGGAATTCCACGATAGAAAACATGGTAATATCGTGTTTGGTCAAACTTTCACGATCTCCGTACTGTATATCATAGTTAAAACCTATTATTGATGGTCGAGTTCGAATTTCGTGAAAATTGGACCGAAACTGTCAGACAAAATGGCTACCCCTTGTACGCAAATAGTGTGAACATCTGGAATATCAAGGTTTTGGACCTCCTAGAGGTCACAATTTTGATCCGATTTTGATGAAACTTGAAATGCATGTTTATAACCCAAAGATCTTGGTTCTTTTCGATATTCGCACATATCGGATTGTAACTTTTCTGAATTATGGCCCTTGATTGTACGGAAAATCACGTTTTAAGCTTGTGGTCCCTACAGAGGTCATAATTTTTATCCAATGTAATAAAAAACGTGTGAATATATCAGTCATACACTAATGATGGTTGAGTTCGAATTTCGTGAAAATCGGACAAAAACTGACAGACATAATGGCCTCCTCATGTACGCAAATAGTGTAAAAATATGGTATATCAAAGGTTGTGGAGCCTCTAGAGGCCACAGTTTTTATCCAATTTGGATAAAACTTTAAATGTATGTTTTTATCATAAAGATCTTGGTTCCTTTTGATAATCACACATATCCGAACGTAACTTCCTGGATTATGACCCCCGATTGGTAAAAAAATCTCATTTTTAGCTTGTGGATTCTCTAGAGGTCACAATTTTTTTTCCGATTTTAAAAACCATTTAGATTTATTACCATTCCACCATAATGAAGGTTGAATTGGAATTTCTGGAAAATTGAAATGAAACTGCCCGACAAAATTTTGATCCAATTTTGATGAAACTTGAAATGCATGCTTATAACCGAAAGATCTTGTTTCCTTTCGATATTTGTGCATATCACATGTTAACTTCCTGAATTATGGCCCCTGATTGTATGAAAAATCACGTTTTTAGCTTGTGGTCCATCCAGAGGTCACAATATTTTTGCGATTTAAAAAAACCTTTAATAGTATATCACCATTACACCATAATGATGGTTGAGTTCGAATTTTGTGAAAATCAGATCAAAACTACCGGACAAATACATTAAAAACGTCGCAATGGTTTGACGAAACATGATTATCATGTCGTTTTTTGTTGAAAATTGCCACGATTACGCCACGATAAATAACTCGACTTAGCTTTTGCTAACGTGTGCCTCGATAGTCGGGTGACACAATAGGCCTCAGTGTAATTTTACATGCAAAATTAATGGTGTTTATTTGTCATAAACAATCGATGTCAAAACGATATACTGCCACGATGTTATGAATGTTGAATATTTTCGTTAATAATACGGATGCGTTAGGCCACGTTGTTTTGTGAGAACACAGGTGTTCACTTATTCTGCATGATATACATGCGGTTATATTTCCAGCCAGTCATGAAAAGCTGCATGTCTAGTACATTTTAAAGGACACGTATACATAAGACTATATGTATTGAACAGTTTAGATATTAATGCTGTGTTCAAACAAATTGACTTTGGCTTAATATTTGGGATTTTGTCTCATTAAAGATACATTATACGATTTAGATAAAGAGCTGATGATTCATGCTATAATACTAATAGCTCAAAAATGATGTAAAATGAAAATATTGAAAATTTCATTTAAATTACTTCAATTCTGAGCCAAGTTATCACTGCCTGTAGTTTTGAAAAGATGTGTGCATTGTGGTAACCGGGGCACTGGTATATTCGAGACTTGGCCTTGCTTTCCCATTTTTAATTAAATTTTTAAATGGCGAACCGTTCTAATCTCGATAAAATCTTGACTATGTGATGCCATTGAGAGTTGATTATGGTCTTGGTTTGTTAATAAATGTCTAATTAATAATAGTTTATATAACATTTCAGGCCTAAATAAAGACCTGCAATAGACAGATTTAGCTCTTGCATAATGTATGTTTAATTGAAATAACATTTCAGATCATCCCAATTCGATACCTTTTTTTTGTTAATTTAATTGTAGTAGAAATGACTATGGGCCATACAGACCTGAGAGAAAGGACAGTTTTGAGCGCTCATCAGGTAGAGATTACAGCTCAAGAGGTGACTACGTAAGTCGTGATATGGGTCGGGACCCTCCACCCAGAGATACCTATTCTTCCAGGGAGTCATACCCTTCCAGAGATCCACTACCGCCAAGACGTGACTATGGTGACTCAAGGTTTGTTCTACATTTCATATGTAATGTATTGTTAAAATGTAAAATGGTTTGAGGGTGTAAAGTGCTTGCTTAATTTGGCATATCCATTGTAGTTATATATTTAACTTAAAATTATTTCTCTGAATTTTTAATGTTCAGTAATCAGGAATTCTTTGTTCAACTCTTTAAACTCTATTGGTTTAAAACTTGCAAGTTGTATGCCTGTTTAGTCATTCGGATGGGATGGGAAACCGAGGTCCCATGTACACATTGGCGTGCATGTAAAAGATCCCTTGACAGTTGGAATTCGATATAAGAGTAGGCTGTAGTGCCGCTGTCTGGGCAAAATTTCCCTCATATGCCCGTCCTCATTAGCCCAGTAGGATGTTAAACCCAATTTAATTTCTGTATGCGTATGTTTTAGGGAATATAGCAGTGGTCGCAGTGGAGGTGGATTTTCATCTAGAGATGATATACATGTTGGCAGAGGTCCTCCACCCAGAGAAACAAGCTACAGGGGTATGTCTTCATCGCTGAATCCATAAAGTTAAAATGAATGCCATAATGATTAAATGAATTTAGATAACAAATTTCAGGAAAGGAACTCATTTAAAACTTTTTGAATGGCTGATGAAAATCTTAAAGCTAATAATACATCTAGTAAATAAGTATAAAAGAGGTTATATTGTATGATGGAACAGGACTTCATTTTTGGCAAGAGCTTTAAAAGGTTTCGCAAATTAGCTGAAAAGAATTTATTATCTCTTTTTATTTAATAATAATCTACACATTTTTGCCCAATTACAGAGGAAACCCCGCATCATGTGACAGTTAAGCTACACGTGACTTTCTCTATTGAAACTAATATGTATTACAAAAAAAAACGATACATATCAATATCTAAATTTTAACTCTTGTCACCCATCTCATACGAAATGAAACATCCCATATAACCTAGCTAAGCGAAATTTGTACAATTGTGTCCAATCAAGATGTCAAAGTTCAGAGACTACAGGAACTAAGATATCCAGGCAAATTAATAGACGATGCTAACCAAAGAGCATTGAGTCTGGATCAAAGCGTATTAAGACAACCTAAAGTTCCTGTAAACTCGGATAAAAGGAACGTTGCCTTTGTTACTACATTCAATCCGTCCCAGGAAAATGGGAAATCTATCATTGAAAATTACATCCATATCCTTAACGGAAGGTATATATTAAAGACCCAAATGATGCTTAGGTTGAGAATGAACCTCCATCGACAGCACATACGAGGGGTGATTGATAAGTAGTGAGTCTTAACACAGAAAGAAACAAATTCAAATCAAATGCATTCATTTTTCAACATAGTTCCCCTTCAATGTAATACACTTATGCCATCGGTGTTGCAGAGCCTTTATTCCAGTTCTGTAGAAGTCTTTGTCTTGGGTGTGTAGAAAATCATCCACAGCGGCAATGCCGTCATCGTCAGACGGGAAATGCCTACCGGAAAGAAATTTCTTCAGAGCAGGAAACAGAAGACTGAAGGAGCTAAATCAGGAGAGTAGGGTGGATGCTGAAGAAGTTGAAAACCACAGTCATGGATTGCTGACATGGCAACAGCTGATTTGTGCACTGGCGCATTGTCCTGGTGGAAAATCACACCTTTGGTCAACTTTCCTCGTCTTTTGGTCTTAATTTCTTGCCTCAACTGCCTTATAAGTGCTGGGGGGTTGGATGGCCGAATGGTTAGCGTGCGCGCGCTGTATCATTAAGTCTGTCATTGAGTCGACTGGCATGTTTTCAAAATCCCCGGTTGTACGTGGCAAGGAGTAGGGTCACCTGTCCAACCTCGTGGGTTTTCTCCGGGTCCTCCTGTTTCATCCCACTGCTAAAGACCCCAACGCGCAAGCGAATCATGTAAATAAAATTAAACCATATGTTAGTCCCGAAATGACCTAGTTTGTGTCGAGTGGACGTTAAACCCCATTTCTCTCTCTGTCTTATAAGTGCTGCATAGTATCTACCGTTAATTGTTTGACCCTTTTGGAGGTAATCCACCATGAGAACACCCCCAGAATAATGCTCAAGGCCATCACCTTTCCACTGTTTTGACTGCTCTTTTGTTTCTGGCTGAAAGTGGTGGACCCAAGTTTCATCCAGACCATAGTAACAATTTGTTTTAGAAAGCGGTCAGGATCGGTTTCAAATAAGGCTAGATTCCCTTCTGACATGTGTCTTGAACGCTTTTGATCAGGTGTCAAAAGCTTTGGCACCCATCGTGCTGAAACTTTTGTCATTTCCAAAGTTTCAGTGATAATAGAATGAACACTCTCCTGGCTAATACCAACTACCCCAGCTATAAATCGTTCAGTAACTCGCCAGTCATTCATTATCAGATCATGGATTTTTTGTACCATTTCAGGTATTGACACAGTTTTTGGTCGACCAGGCAGGGTTCGTCTTCAATGCTGTCTCGGTTACGCTTGAATTCAGCTGACCACCTTTTAATTGTGGCATATGAAGGAGCATCATATCCTAATGTCTCAACAATATCATCATGTATGGCTTTCGGTGTTAGACCCTTTTTATGCAGATACTTAATCACAGCTCTCGCCTCGATATGGTCCATTTTCTGATAACAACAGGCCCTGCTTGATTGTCAAACAGTTGAACTGAATGTGATGAAAGTTTGTGACAGAGACCGAGGAATATAATAGTGCATGTGCAAAACGTGGTATCATTGTGTTGCACGATTTTCTAATCGAGGCTCACTACTTATCAATCACCCCTCGTACTTCAACCAAAATACAGGATGATCCCGCTCAGTGAGCATTTTGAAGTATGTGGTGGGGGCAAATTTATGGTATTTATACGCCCACATTTAAATGTGGACGTATATTGCCGTCGCCCCCCGTCCGTCCGTCGGTTCACAATTTCTTGTGAACGCTCTAACGCCAAAAGTTATAATCCAATTGTTTTAAAATTGATATATGTTGTTTACATTAGTGAGATGAAGAAGCCTATTTAATTTCAATAATTTCCGTTGATTACGTCTAGAGTCATGGCCCTTGTTTCACTTTGTTGAACCTTGTGAACGCTCTAATGCCAAAAGTTAACATCCGATCTTTGTGAAATTTATATGTAATATTTAAGTTAGTGAAACGAAGAAGCCTATTGAATTTCAACAATATCTGTTTATTACGTCTAGAATTATGGCCCTTATTTCACTTATTGAACCTTGTGAATGCTCTAACTTCAAAAGTTACCATCCATGAAAATCAGAAAAAACTGACGGACATAATGTTCACCTTTTGTACACAAATAAATAGTGTAAAAATATGGTATATCAAGGTTTATATCCTATTTGGATGACACTTTAAATATATGTTTTTATCATAAAGATCTTGGTTCCTTTTGATAATCACACATATCCAAACGTAACTTCCTGGATTATGGCCCCTGATTGGTCGAAAAATCACATTTTTAGCTTGTGGATTCGGAGCCATGGTGGCTTGGTGGTTAAGACACTGGCTTGCTAGCCTGGAGGTCGGGTGTTCGATCCTGCATTGGCCGAGAAAGTTCATCCAGATTTTCTGACGTGGTTTCCCCTTGTCAGTGGTGCAGAACAGAGAGCTAGACAAGGACAGCTGTCTAGTCCTTCGGATGAGACGAAAAACCAAGATCCCGTGTATATATTAGAATGCACTTAAAAGATCCTCAGGCAGTTGGAATTTGATATAAGAGTAGGCGATAGTGCCGCTTTCCCTCGTAGCACACTGTATGGCGTATGCCCGTCTTCATTAGCCTAGTATACGATCAGAACAGTAGGACGTTAAACCCCATTTCATTTCATTTCGCTTGTGGATTCTCTAGAAGTCACAATTTGTTTTCCGATTTTAAAAACCGTTTAGTTATATCACCATGCCACCACCATAGTGAAGGTTGAATTTGAATATTTGCGCATTTCAGACCATAACTTACTGGATTATGGCCCCTGATTGTAGTAAAAATCATTTTTGTTTTTAGTTTGTTCTCTATCCATCTCTTGCAAAATGTGGTCGTCCGCTGGTATACGTTGAATTGGAATTTCGGGAATCGAAATGAAACTGACCGACAAAATGGCCGTTCTTTGTACGCAAATTGTGTATTAATATGTAATACAAAGGTTATGGACCCTCTAGAGGTCTCAATTTTATCCGATTTTGATAAAACTTAAAACATATCTTTATATTCATAAAATCTCAGTCCCTTTTGATATTTGCGCATTTCAGGCCATAATTTTCTGGATTATGGCCCCTGATTGTTCAAAAAATCGTTTTTGTTTTTAGCTTGATCTCTATCCATCTCTTGCAAAATGTGGGCGTATCCTGCCTGACAGCCGCTGGTTTAAGGCATTATAAGAATGGAATTCAGACATGACTAGATACAATGCTTGCTACAATATTGGCATATCTGTGTCTTTATCTAGACAATATACCAGATATGTTACTGGATATAACATTACATACATAGATGCAAGACAAATGAATATTCTCATGAAATTTATAATATCAGTTTAAAAAATCATACTTTTCTGTTGTAGATTCTGGGCCATCAAGAAGTTATGGAATGAGTGAGTATTTGATGTAAATTTTTCCCTGGTTACTATTTCAGTTAAAAAAAAAAAAAAAGCCTACATGCATATATTGTGGATTGTGAAAAAGTTCACATCCATTTATGGCAGTATTCTTTATACCAGACTCCTTTCGAAAACACCTCACTCACTCTATGTGTATAAGCATTGTAGAATCTGTAACTATCTGCATCAGTAAACTGCACATCATCTATAAAACCGTGAAATCTTCCGTGAAACCTTTACAAACACCATAGCAACTTCTTCAAGTACTGGAATAAAGCAAATATGGACCGTAAATGAAAAACATTGGAGCAAATTTCAAATTAATGGCAAAAGGAAATCAACAATTGGATAAAAACACAATTTGAAAATTTAAGGGTTAATTTATTGGAGGACTCGTTTGACTGAAACCAACACCTGTCAACTTGTCCATTAGGATGAAAACATTACTACCAGTGACATTTTTCTTTATTATTATACAATACAAAATGTGTTCACATTGATCAAGAACACCCTACACCCCACACTATTAAATATCAGCCTCTTTTATTCCACACTGAGACCTGACAACAGATATGAATACAATTAAAATATCTTTTTTAATTGCTTTATCAATATAACTCTCATTTCTGGACTGACATGTAGAGACCATACCATGTATCTTCAATATCTTCAAGGACAACAAGGCCCAATTTCAGAAGAAATATCAGACTTCTCGCAGGACTCTACAACAAAAACAAGGTTGACTTATGCCTTGATACTGTCCCAGTATTACATCATTTATACAAAATTCTAAAGTAAAAAGATATGGATAATTCATTTCGGATAGATCAAATGTACAATTTCTCGCGGAGGCAACTTTACCATAAAATGGATAATGAGTCAAATCAGTTCTTCAGAATAGCTCATCAGAAATCAGAAACTACCCTGGATTTATTTACAGATACTGAACCAGAAAAACATTTTGTTTACTATTTTATTTTTTTAACTGTCAATCCGTGAATCAAGATTCTTTTGGGGACATAATTGTTCTATTTTTATATCGATGCCATGAAAAATTCCACTTACTTGTAGTTCTTCATCAAATGTGAAATAAGAAATAACCAATCTTCTCCAAGAACTAGATCCAGAATACTAAACCGAAAACCAGGTATTTTTGTGAATCTATAATGATTAATTGCATCTTTAAATGTATGCTGTGCCGTGATTATAAATCACTTACTTTTGATGAAACCCAATAGCAATAAGTACTCATTTCATGCTGCTACACTGATAATTAGCCCTGCCAGACTTAATCAGATCAGTCCATAAAGGATACATTTGTGTAACACTTTTTCAGCATCCCACTTCCTTGGAAAATACCACGAAAGGTAGAGATTACTGAATAGTTCTCTAATTTAAAATATAATTCATGATTGCTGCTATAGGAAAAAAAGCTGTGGTAGTTATTAAAGAAAACCACACAGATTTCATATACATGGAATATAATTTCAGCACCACTGCCAAAAACTGGTCTCAAACTGGATGTCACATCGGATTCAACTCATTCTTTAGGGTGTTGCTTCAATATTGTATTTAATACGTTGTCTTAACCCAGCTGTATTCGGGCATTGCGGTTTCAGTAGTCTGTATTGGTAAGCAGGCAGGTTAGTTCTTTGGATACTTCATTATATACGTGCATCAGTAACCAACGATCTCCATGGATATACGTTATTGCAATTTCAGAGGAAACCAAACTACTAAATTAACAAATTGTACATGTACTAAACATAATCCCTTGAAAAAATTTAATAATAAGGACCCTTTCTTTTGAGTTGCATTAATAACAAAGAACAGAATAAATGGATAGTATTATTTTTACACTCAAGAAAATGGATATTTTACATGGTTTTAGGACATTAATTTTATTTATTTCAATTAATCAGTTGGCCCAAATTCAAATCAGTACATCTATATTTCACAACAGGCTGTGAAAATCAGAAAATCCTCCAATAATGCAATATTTTCATCAAATCATTACCATTGGACTGGCTTGCAAATTTTCAAAACACTTCAAAGGCCTTAACTTACACTACAAATATCCCAATAAACATCACCAACTATATGAAAATGGACCAATACAATATGCAACACTTTGATAGTAAGACGTAGCAGAATAAACAGGATGTGAATTCCGGAATGCAATACAGCATAGAAGATAAGGAAATATGGGATAATCCACCAGGATAAAGAAAACACAGATTCTGTATGGGTGTAGGTTGTATATACATGTAACAAGAATATTTCTGGATACTGTTGCTTGTTGTAGGTGCTCACTATTCTGCACCACACATCTCCACATTTTGTTTGGCAAAGATATGTTATTGTTATGCTACGAGGAGAAAGGAAACAACTAGAGGACAAACAAAAATAATTGGTCCAGTAATAGCCTAGCCAAGACACTCAACCATCAGACAAAAGTCATTAAAACCACCCAGTTCTCCAGTTTATAACCTAACTATTAACTTTAAAGACACTCATTGAGTGAAGAGGATTCAACGCTGTTCATCGCCCTACTTTTCAGCAATGCATGACAATCGATCATTTTCGAGCTTCAGTTACCCTTTCAAGTCGATGTTACTAAAAAGCTGATGTACATGTATATTTTCGTTAGGAGCAGCTTGCAATTACTAATTAATCATACACAATCAACGATATATCAACAAACTCCTTTTGATTGCACACACAGTCGGGAGAAATTAACTGGAAGGAAGTATTAACAATATGCAGTACTTAGCTACTGAACCTGGCAGTATGACACCAGTCCTAAGCATCTATTTTTCTTACCACAACATGGCAAATTTTATTGACGGTGAATTCTACCATCGAGTCTTATTTTATGGAATAAGATGAATGCTTACTCTATGCACCAGGAAAATCTGCGATTGTTAAATTGAAAAGACGAAACTAAACCATCCATATGGATAACATGTATTTAGAGGAATGTCAGAAAGATTTTAGTATATCATACATTTATTCGTGCAAAAATAATCATCTTATTGGCTTGAATGCCGAGTCCGCGCACCTCATCGCTAAATAGGATGTGATTAGCAGCTCCGTGGATCTTCCATGCGTTCATCAAAGATATACCTTGAAAGACAAAGCTGATAATGATCTTAAAAGTTTATTTACAGTAAAACCTCCCTTCGTATATATTAATATAACGTTCTTTCTATTTTTAATCAAGTTGAATCAATTATCGTCAAACTGTTCTTATCTGATCAATAGAAATCTATAGAACAGAATGCTAAAATGATTTGTAACCAGACAAAGATAACCATAGCAAATCTGTAATCTTATGAATGGAATTTTAATGTGGCAACTTACATTACGCTTGGAAATTCGATGAACTGAAATTTTACAACATAAAACTTCAATTTGTTACTTAAGATTCATTTTTCTCTGATTTCAATCTAGGTTCGAAAGGTCCCCTTTCCAGCAGCCGCGCACCACCTCCAAGCGACAGAGGACCTGCATTCAGTAGTCGAGGACCACCGCCAAACGATAGACGCGGAGATGATCGCAATGGGTTTAGTGCTTCAAGTCGTCGAGGACCATCACCAAAACGTTCTAGAATGGACGACCGGCCACCTTCAAGAGGTCGCCCACCGATGAGACGATAATTTTAACAAGAAAGTCTATGTCTTCATTCATCTTCATAAAGCTTGTAAAAATCTAGGAAAACAATTCCTTTTAAATATTTGACGTTGTTGAAATCACAAACTATTTTTTTTTCGGTGAATTAGACGGATGATTGTTATTTTTTTTTTTTTACAATAAGTAACGTACTTACAGCAATCGTGATTGGTGCATCGGGTTTTACTTAGTTGTGTCACCCACTATTCTGTAGATCAAACATTCTGCAATTTGTTCGTAGTTAATTATGTTTATCTTTTTATATGAGAAAATCTGAAGATTTAATGATTTGATCTGAGAAAATCTGAAGATTTAATGATTTTATCCTTCTAATCATTAATAGATATGTTGAAATAAACTATTTATAGTGTGGTATTGTCAGTTTGATGTCTGAATAGTTACATCCCCTGTGAGTAAAATGGACAGGTCGAGTACAACCTATTGAAATATGAAAACAAAGATCGTTATGCACGTTTGTTTTGATGCAGTGTCCGCATGTTAATCAAATAAAACCAGACACTGCATTAATAATAATCCAAATAGACATGAGGTTAATGACAGGATTGTGAGTACGGTTGAGTAAATGTTATAATAATTCATTGATAGAATTCGTAACATTCATCATTAATACCATAAATGTAGCAATATGAATAATAGGTATATTAGGCAATACCAACGTACATGACAATGTATGCTTATGTTTTGTATTGAAATATATATATTGATTTGATCGTGATTTCGTTATTTGCTACCAAGTCATTAACTTAAATAGAATACTTTTAGTTGAAGAACCAAAACAGGGAATACATACTGAATGGGTGGGCTGTGAATACACACTTGAACTGGGACACAGCAACTTTTCTGCAGGTATTCAAGGAAATCCTACATAGCTATTTTATGACCAAACTTTGTATAACACGTGATTATTCAAAATGGCTACCCCCTATATCGCGCTGGATTGTATCCTCGATTATCATCAAATAAGAAATAATAAGTTTCCAGGGGCTATTTCACTCAACTGAAGTTTTTCACATTGAATAGGCCGAAACCCCCAACAGTTTTTGACCAATCAAAATGGTTTGATGTATAGGATAAACAGACAAGGATATTTTGTACAGTCCGAATTTAATGAATAGTGTAATGCACTTAACCTGGAGAAAGAAAAAAAACCAAACAAAACAAAAAAACAAACAAATTACCGACAAGCTGTGGAACGAAAATTTGAAATGGTTTTTACTTGTACGCTCAATTTTGGAGTCCATATCGCGGTCTATTTATTTCTTAATACGCTGAAGATTTTGATATGAAAACTGAAAATGTCGGGTGCTTTGAACGTGTATGATATTTAACAGCATTTTTAGCATGTGTAGGAAGGATGGAATAAATGAATTTACGCAGAAATATTCCCTAGGTAAATTGTGATATTTCAAGCCAGGAACAGGATGTGTGGTATAATTATTGATTTTGTGTAAAATTCGATTCAAGATGTAATTGATTAAAGTAGGGGACAAAACGCTAAGTCAATGTATATATTCTGGAACAAGAACCAACTGATTTTCTCAAAAACCAGTGAAATACAAACGACAGCCAGTGTATTACATGTACATCAGTTCAGCAAAAAATGAGTCGTCAAATTGTGACCGCGAAACACAGAACCCATATAGAACAATACCCGTTGGTTGAGCTATAATCACATTATGATTTATAAAATGAAACCATATTGTGCGGAAACTGTATATACTTTTACAAGATCACTAAGGGAATGATTTGAATCCCAATGAATTAAAATTTTTGTTAGCATTGGAATTCAAATACCCTAAAGCACAGCTATGATTTATGTTTAATGAGCATAGTTCGTCGAACAATATATTATGGGATTGCCGTTGCTGCTGCACGGTGCGGTAACCTATATACAATGCAGACAGGTTTTTTATATGCCCACAGCTATGAGTTATGTTTAATGAGCATGGTTTGTCAAACAATATATTATGGGATTGCCGTTTTTTTGTTTTTTGTTGTTGTTGTTAAACGGCGCGGTAACCTATATACAATGCAGACAGGTTTTTTATACGCCCACATTTTCATGTGGACTTATATTGTCGTCGCCCCAGTCCGTCCGTCCTCAATTGTTTGTGAACACTCTAGAGGTCACATTTTTTATCCGATTTCAATGAAACTTAAAATATAGGTTTATCACCCTAAGATCTCGGTCCCTTCCGATATTGGCATGTATCGGACTGTAACTTCATGGATTGTGGCCCTTGATTGTACGAAAAATCACGTTTTTAGCTTGTGAACACTGTAGAAGTCACAGTTTTTATCCGATTTGGTTTAAACTTGAAATGTATGTTTATAACCCAAAGATCTCAGTTCCTTTCGATATTCGCTTATATCGGACCATAACTTCCTGAATTATGGCCCCTGAATGTACGAAAAAATCGCGTTTTTAGCTTGTGGACCCTATAGAGGTCACAGTTTTTATCCGATTTAAAAAAAAAACGTTTTAATATATCACCGTTACACCCTAAGGTTGGTTGAGTTCGAATTTCATTAAAAATCGGACCAAAACTGACTGACAAAATGGCCGCCCATCGTTCTCAAATAGCGTAAAAAAAATGGTATATCAAGGTTGTGGACCCTATAGAGGTCACAATTTTTATCCGATTTTGTTGAAACTTGAAATGTAAGTGTATAACCCAAAGATCTCAGTTCCTTTCAATATTCGCGCATATCGGAATAACTTCCTGAATTATGGTCCCTGATTGTAAGAAAAATCGCGTTTTTAACTTGCGGACCCTATAGAGGTCACAATTATTATCCGATTTAAAAAAAAAAAATGTTTGAATATATCACCGCTACACCGTGGACCCTATAGCGGTCATAATTATTATCTGATTTAAAAAACGTTTGAATATATCACTAAGGATGGTTGAGTTCAAGTTTTGTAAAAATCGAACCAAAACTGACAGACAAAATGGCCACGCCTCGTAGTCAAATAGCATAAAAAATATGGTATATCAAAGTTGTGGACCCTGTTGAGGTCACAATTTTAATCTGATTTTGACGAAACTATAAATGCATGTTTATAACCCAAAGATCTTGGTTGCTTTCGATATTCGTGCATATCGGATCGTTACTTCCTGAATGATGGCCCCTGATTGCCCCGTCCGTTCATATTTTGTTTGTGGACACTCTATAGATCAGTTTATATAAGCCCACATTATCACCCTAAGATCTTGGTTCCTTTAGATATGGGCATGTATCCCGTTTTTAGCTTGTGAACACTGTAGAGGTCACAATTTTTATCCAGTTTGGTTTAAACTTGAAATGTATGTTTATAACCCACAGATCTCGGTTCCTTTCGATATTCGCGCATATCGGACCATAACTTCCGGAATTATGGCCCCTGATTGTACGAAAAATCGCGTTTTTAGCTTGTGGACACTATAGAGGTCACAATTTTTAACCTCGTTACACACTAAGGATGGTTGAGTTCGAATTTCGTAAAAATCGGACCGAAACGGACGGACAAAATGGCCGCCCCTCTTCGCAAATAATGTCAAAATAATGTGTATCAGGGTTGTGGACCCTCTAGAGGTCACAATTTTCATCCGATTTTGAGGAAACTTGAAATGCATGTTTATAACCCACATATCTTGGTTCCTTTCGATTTTCGTACATATCGAATCTTAACTTCGTGAATTATGGCCCCTGATTGTACGAAAAATCGCGTTTTTAGCTTGTCCCTCTAGAGGTCACAATTATTATCCGATTTAAAAAAAAAAAAAGTTTGAATATATCACCGCTACACCGTAATTTTGTCATAGTTTGAATTTTATGAAAACCGGGCCAAAACTCCCGGACAAAATGGCCGCCCCTCGTACGCAAATAGTGTAAACATCTGGTATATCAAAGTTGTGGACCCTGTAGAGGCCACGATTTTGATGAAACTTGAAATGCAAGTTTATAACCCAAAGATCTTGGGTCCTTTCAATCGGATTGTAACTTCCTAAATTATGGCCTCTGATTGTACGAAAAATCGTGTTTTTAGCTTGTGGTCCATCCAGAGGTCACAATTTGAATTATTATTCGTTTAAAAAAAAAACATTCAAATATATATTTGCTGCACCGTAATGTTTGTTGAGTTCGAATTTCGTGTAAATCGGGCCAAAACTGCCGAACAAAATGGCCGCCCCTCGTACACAAATGGTGTAAACATCTGGTAAATCAAGGTTGTGGACCCTCTAGAGGTCACAATTTTGAACCGATTTCGATGAAACTTGAAATACATGTTTATGACCCAAAGATATTGGATCCTTTTGATATTCGCGCATATCGGATCGTAACTTCCTGAGTTATGGCCCTTGATTGAACAGAAAATCACATTTTTAGCTTCTGGTCCCTGTAGGCTGTAGAGGTCACAATTTTTATCTGATTTAAAAAAAAACGTGGGAATATATCACCATTACACACTAAGATCTTGGTTCCTTTTGATAATCTCGGATACCCGAACTTAACTTCCTGGATTATGGGCCCTGATTGTTCGAAAAATCGCATTTTTAGCTTGTGAACACGCTAGAAGTCACAATTTGTATTCAATTTTAAAAAAAAACGTCTAAATATATCACTGTTACATTTCAATGAAGATGAAATTCGAATTTCGTTAAAATTGACCCAAATTGACGGACAAAATGGCCGCTCCTTGTACGCTAAAAGTATGTAATTCCAAGGTATGTAAGTCACAATTTTTATCCGATTTTGAAGAAAATTAAAATATATCCTTTTATCCCAAATATCGCAGTCCATTTCGATATTCGAGCATTTCAGACAGTAAGTTCATGGATTATAGCTTGTTCTCTATCCATCTCTTCCCAAATGTTGGCGTATCTTGCCTGGCAACCGCTGGTTATCTGATTTTGATGAAACTTTAAATATATGTTTATATCCCTAATATCTTGGTTCCTTTTGACATTGACGCATGTTGGACGTTGACCTCCTAGATTATCGCCCCTTATTTTACAAAATCAATTTTTTAGCTTGCTCTGTGTGCATCTCTTGCAAAATATGGGCATATCTTGCATGTTAAGGCAAAGAATGGTATCTTTATTTTGAATGTGGATCTGCCGTAATTGGAATATACTGTTACATTATGGGTGTTAAAATTAGATTTTGCCTTCTAAAGATTATTTCGGAATTAGACATACACAACCTTTCGCGCTTTTCAACGTGCGACAGTGAACAGCCCATCTTTCATTTTACCGTCTTAGCCCAGTCAGAACAGAACAGTAGGACGTTAAACCCCATTTCCGTTCATTTCAAGTAGAACAGGTTTTAGCCGAGTCAAGCAAGGGTGAATTTCAATAAGGCATACAATTTTCTTGTTGAATTATACCTATTACTTTTAAAATTCTTATTTTTTTTTATTTGTCTCAATTTGCTTGACATTAATTTTAGAAAGTGGGGGATTTAAATACGAAATGATCACATTTTACCATAACATTAAAATTTTGTTTTTAATTTTTCCATTAATATAAAGTTTTTTCAGATATGTTCAAGCTATGGACTTTACCAATTACAATAATAAAAGGATAAAAATTATGTAAACGATATAAGGTGTTTGTCTGTAATATGTAACATTGCTCTTTCCTTTAGGAACAAGTATTGTATAAAGGCAAATAACAACTAGTGTGGCATTTCGATTACTGAAAAGGCACATCTATGATTCTTTTACCGAAACTGCCGACTTTAGAACGCGGAGAAATGAACTTAAACGCTCACCCAACAACAACCGTATGCAATACAGTGGATTTATTTAGGTTGTCATTCATGTGTTAAAGGACCGAATGCCATAACGTTCTATTACAAAAAAACAACAAAACAACAAAACAAACAAAATCACCAACAACCGGATGCAATTCTTTTATTTTCAGCATCCATCTTTAAAACATATATATATATTAATATTAAAAAAATAGACCGAACCATTGTGTAGGAAGTTCAAAGTTCCACTGGCAACAGAAAATTGATAGGTTAGACTAAATAGCTCAAGTACACTTTACGCAAAGCAACTCGTAAATACTGTAGTTTACACACAACTGCAACGCTAGCTCTAGGCTGTCTTTAGGATTAACTAAACCATATCAGTTTAGGGACAGCATAGTGATTGTAAACAACACAAAAATTCACAGTACCGCAAGCTGTGGTCAAGCACATAGTTCCAAAGTAAATTTATCACTTAATCCGTTTTATCACACACAAGTTTTATGTTGTGTCTTGTTATTACTACTTACACACCACGACGCGAACAGCCATTCAAGCCTTCCTATCATTCCTAAGACATTATCCACAGATTTAGTTATAAACTCACTGCTTCCTGGTGCATATCATTTGAACGGCGGTCGCTCTGGATATATAATTGATCTATATGGTGTAGAACAGAACGAAGTTATGAGAAAAAATATTTTACGAAAAATTATGTCGTATTGTTCGGTCGTTCCTGGAGTTTTACGTCCACTTCACGCACGAAAGCAACTGGCTTTTATTTGGCCAGTCATCTTTACAACATATCTTATTTATTTGGCTCGAATCCCCGGTTGTACGTGACAAGGATTAGGGTCGCCTGTCCAACCTCATGGGTTTTCTCCAGGTCCTCCGGTTTCCTCCCACTGCTAAAGACCCCTACGCGCAAGCGAATTATTGAAATAAAATTAAACCATATGTTAGTCCCGAAATGACCTAGTTTGTGTCAAGTGGACGTTAAGTGAGTAAACTGTTATTGATTCAGTTGATTACAGGAATATGGTTGCTTAAGGTATATGCCTACAAACTACAGTATAAATCTTTTGAATTTATTTGATTTTATTTTACTCCCCAAGAGTTTTTTGATTTGTGCTGATTTTGACGTTCTACTGATTTTGACGTTCTATATAAGTTGCACACCGAGCTGACAAGACATTCAAATCTGTCCATAAAGCAGTGTTTCTTGATAATATTGTCTGCGTGCCAAGAGCTATAGTACAAAAATAAATGTTAAAGTAGCTAAGTCTCTAACTCAATATCATCCCAAATCTTCAACATTGAAAATACAAATTATTTGTCAATTTAAAACACTGATGCTGTGATCTTACCGGAAAAAGATGGGCTTCTGATATCCAATATTTAAGACAAAATAAACCATAATGCGTTTCAGCCCCAGTTCTAGCAAGAGACTCGAGGAACGAGGCTAGACATATTGCACCAAACCAAACGGCGTATGTAGACTGGAATAACCAGACGCTAGGAATTTGCATTCGATTGAGACTGCTGGCTTATTTCACGGAACATAACTGATTTGAAATTAGAGTAAAAACGGAAACGATTGAATGTAAATCAGTTTATATACATTCATATTACAGTATTATATGATTTGCGACCCACTTGTGTCAATTTCTAGGTCCCAAATGTTAGCGATTTAGCTCCTTTAATACAAGACAACATATTGTAGACCGGCTACATTTTATTCAGTAATGGAACACAGCTTGGCATTGAATCGGTTTTTTACGTAGTGGGCGAAATTACTGTTTGAAGCACTAGCCTATCACAATAACAATATTTGAATAGAATCATAAGGCTGATAATATCTCTATCTGCAAGTGTAATTCTGCAAGTGTAAGTAAATCGATTACCGAACTATAGAATGAATTGGCTTATATATATATATATAACGTGTTTCCTTCTGTAGATGGTCGGTATTGAACTTTTATTCAAACAAACCATAAACTAGTGAATGATGCAAACAACATTTCATTGAACTATTCGTAGGGTTCAGTGGTTTGACCTGGAGTGGGCCTGCCTCATCACGCGAGGATTACCCATTCCTAAATCTTCAAGGGAAATAAACTCTCTGCTTTTTGGGTTAACCCGTCCACCTGCAGATCGTCCTGACCAGCACCAAATGTTCAGGATGTGCAACGCGAATAACCTTTGTTATTGCAACCTAAACCATAAAGGATGTTATTCAAGAAAAGTTCACCGACATATATATTTTGATTTACAAACACAAAAGAAAGATGAACACGCCATGATTTATTATTAAAAATAAAAAAATAAACTCAGAAAATACAGAATGTCAGGCATAAAGTATCCGGATAATATAAATTTAGATAAACACAAATACTATGTCTGAAAATTCATCTGATCTGTCTATCAAAAAATCGTGGCTAATGTATCGCAGAGGAAGATCCTGCAGATGGTGAGAACCTCGATTTGAGTATGGTTATTATAACAACCTATATATAATGCGAGATCCATCTATTATTCATATTGACAAGGAGGGAATAAAGGAGGATAAACCTTACTGTGAAGAACTGTTAGAGAGCACATATAATGAAATATGGAAGTTATATCATTGAAGCCAGAGTGATATTATATGCATTTTACACCAATTCGCCGTCAATCTCCAAAAAATTATTCGAATTAAAACCGTTTAACGCTTTTCAGATTTTACATTGCCGTTTTATCCCAGTTGCGCACTACACGTGACGATTTCAGTATTTATTGTTTACACTACATACCTGAACGAGGCCAGCTGGCGTATGTTAATAGACAGCACGATAGAATTCACATTTTGATGAATACCAGATGAATGAGCATTACCTGCGCTACAAATAAGATAGAATGATGTTACAATTGACCCTTTCTCTTCTTGAATTGTTATAAATTATGAACGTGTGATTAGAAAATAATATTCGTCGTTAAGTGTGAAAATGGCACATACCATACATGTGATTGAGGGTTGTCGAAGTTCATGCAAAGAAAAGGTACCTGACATCCGCTGTCGCAGAAAAAACGGCCCACGTTGATGTTTATATCAACAAGTGCAACAAATCATAACGTAGTCCTATGATTTAAATTAGGTATTTCAAGATGGCAACGGGGATTGTAAACATTTCATAAGGTGTCTTAAAGAGCACGTTAAACGAACACAAATTCCACACAAATCTGATGAAATTATCCGTTACACATCGAGATCTTACTAATCTTTTTATTATTGTTATTTTTTATAAACAATATTGTAATTCAGTTTTGTAACCGAATAGGGATTGGGAAACATGCAGAGCCTATATTAAACCCAGCTCCCCGTTTATTCACATCACGGTTAAATTAACATAGTCAGTTAACAATATAGAATTAATGTAGACTATCAAATAATGCGTGAGAATTTAATCCACTGGGTTCATATTCATAATCGGTATCCGTTTTGCTTCGTGAGCCAGTCCATCTTCAATTATAACTCAGAGCCACCGTATTTCAATTCGATCATGTGATAACAGCACACTTACAGCTGTGGTTGTGCACCAGTTCTCAGCATGCCGATTCCCTCAGCTTCCAAAAGTGTTAAGTAATGCGATAGACCCGAATGCAAGAGGATCAACACAACTGAAGGCCGTGGGTAGGAAAAATCGACTAAAAAGAGGGACATGCGTTTACATATCTCATGTCTACCCGTACAACTGACTATCGCTCTCGCTGTCTTAGTGAAGAATGAATTAAATACGTGGGAATCTGCACCAATCCTTAGCATCTGTTCCTCGAGTTTCCAAAAGTGTTAAGTATTTCGGAGCAATAATGCGATTAAATACTCTACCACCGCCCCCCTCCCCCCTTCAAACGCATAAACACCAGCATATCCCTTACCCTTTATTCCCAATATTCCATACAAAAAATAATATCAAAACATCACAAAAATCTCTTTATTCCATCGCAAGTAAATCGGAAATATTTAACTAATTATGAACATTATAACTGAAATAATCTTTAAGTAAGTCAGCTGATCGGGGAGCACTGCCCCAAGTGTAACCCACTCTAGCTTAGTTCGGACTGAAATCAAAGTAGGATCGAAAATACAACTTCTCTCCAATTCTGGTACAAATAAACACGGATACCGTAAATACTTTCCCTGAGGTGATAATAAATGTCATTCTATAGAACATTTGAAAATATTAGTACTAAACCAGATCAAATCACACAAGGAGACAGGACTCCCTCACCCCTGACCCACGTGAATAAAAGAATCCACTTAAGGAATCGGCGTACCTCGGGTCAGTGGTAAGAAAGATCCCATCTAGAAACATACAAATCGTCCCGCCCATCATGTAAACAACAAAATAGAAATATGAAAAATGGGACTAAGCGATCACTCCACATTGTTACAACCCAATTCTGGACTCGACAGACTTATGGCTGTCTATCAACCCATTTGTTTAAACCCCGATCATGGCTGATGACACTCGCTACAATTCAATACAACCACTTGCGCTTACCTACTTATCCACAACAAAGCATTTAGATAAATTACACACAAATGAGCCGCTTAGTCAGCTGTGCATTAAATGTCCCTCAATTAATCAATTGCGTCGATCTAAGATAATATTGCTACAAATAACATCCATCGATAAACTTATCCACCGAAAATTACTAAATCTGCCCCATAAAAAGGCTTTCCTATTTCCACCAGGACATTAACAGTTGAATACCACCAAGGTACAACCGGAAGCCACCAAGGCTATTGGCCACCGAAGCAAAATCAGTATTACCACCAAGGTATCTTCAAGGGAAATAAAATCTAAGATAATATTGCTACAAATAACATCCGTCGATAAACTTATCCACCGAAAATTACTAAATCTGCTCCATAAAAATGATTTCACGCCGCCAAGGCTTTCCTATTTCCACCAGGACATTAACAGTTGAATACCACCAAGGTACAACCGGAAGCCACCAAGGCTATTGGCCACCGAAGCAAAATCAGTATTACCACCAAGTTATCTTCAAGGGAAAATAAAACCTATTATCGTTAAAGGAAACAAGGACCCGTCTTGCCGCTTCGATGCCTTAGTGAAGAATGAATTGATTACTTCACACTACGTCAGCATCGAAAATTGTACGTGAGGATCTCTTTGATGATCTACAAATTAATCTTCAACATTTAATATGCATGTAAATTGTAAATAAAACAGAAACACCAGGGATTACTATTGCATGCAACGTAACGGACTACTCTTCTTGGTTTGTTTTAAATATTACCTGTTTGAATTTGAAAATGTATTATCGAGGTTTGTGGAAGTCTCAAGAAAGAAAAACACACAAGATTGAATTACGTTTGTAAGTAACCAAACTAACTGAACATTTTGCGAACGGGTGTTTTGGTCAGCCGTATAACTTTTTTCAGATATTCGGAGAACACATTCCTACAATCCAGCTGTCAATATTCAACCGTTACCACCATTACTAACCGCCTCGCAAGGTTCATTGCCTACAAAGTGATAAATACGACTCAAACATGTACGTCAATATTTTCTCTTGACATACCTGCATCTGATATACTGCCCGAAAGAACTACAACTAACTGATAAATCAAAATGTTACTACCACAGTTTATCTCGTGTTCGAAATACCAATACATGTCGATAATCTAAATTTATATTTAGTTTCGTAAAAACCGACATATAAATTATCTATAATGGCTTCATTGATGTTCATATTGACGCCATTTGAATAACAAACGTGTTGTTATTTTCAATGAAAATAAACCTGTATTATTGGCTTATTCGAATTTATTCTAATCACTAGGGCACTATCATATGGCTGCAGTGACTGATTAATAGCGCATTTTAAAATAGAATCTAAAATTAAATCACTCTTGTAATAAACTATACTTCGTTGTCTAGCTAATTTCCAATTATTTTGTACTTAATTGTTTTATTTTATTACGCGTTTTGATTAAGAATTTGATAGGCTTAAATAGATTCGCTTTCCCTCGGCTAGTTGCCGTCGCCCCTGTTTGTGGACTCTCTACAGATCACAATTCTTATCCGATTTTGACGAAACTTGAAATATAGGTTTATCCCCAAAAGATCTCGGCTGCTTTCGATATTGGCATGTATCGGATCGAAACTTCATGGACTGTTTGTACGAAAAATCACGTTTTTAGCTTGTGGACCCTATAGAGGACACAATTTTGATGAAACTTGACATGCATGTTTATAACCCAAAGATCTTGGTTCCTTTCGATATTTGCGCCCTTCGGAACATAACTTCCTGAATTATGGCCCCTGATTGACCTCTGAAGGTCACAATTATTATCCGATTTAAAAAAACTGTTGGATTATATCACCGTTACACCCTAAGGATGGTTGAGTTCCAATTTCGTAAAAATCGGACCAAAATTGACAGACAAAATGGCCGCCCCTCGTACTCAAATAGCGTAAAAATAAGGTATATGAATGTTGTGGACCCCTCTAGAGATCACAATTTTCTTCTGATTTTGATGAATCTTGAAATATAAGTTTATAACCCAATGATCTTGGTTCCTTTCGATATTCGCGCATATCGGATTGTAACTTCCTGAATTATGGCCCCTGATTGTACGAAAAATCGCGTTTTTAGCTTGAGGTCCCTCTAGAGGTCACAATTATTATCCGATTAAAAAAAAAAAAATGAATATACCAGTTTTACACCATAAGGTTGGTTGAATTCGAAAACTGACAGACAAAATGGCCGCCCCTCGTACTCAAATATCGTAAAAATATGGTATATCAAGGGTTGTGGACCCTCTAGAGGTGACAACTTTCTTCTGATTTTGATGAAACTTGAAATGTAAGTTTATAACCCAAAGATCTTGGTACCTGTCGATATTTGCGCATATCGGATCGTAACTTCCTGAATTATGGCCCCTGATTGTTCGAAAAATCGCTTTTTGTTTAGCTTGTTCTCTATCCATCTCTTGCAAAATGTGGGCCTATCCTGCCTGGCAGCCGCTGGTTTTTACAATGGGGTGATATTAGTGTCGAGGAGTACTAGTGTTTCGAGATAAGAGATGGTCCTATATAGTTCAACGTAGCAAAGCCGAAACGAAATAAGATCTGTGTTTTAATCAGATCGGGATAACTCCCCTCTAATTGAGCTAGAATGGTCAAACTTGGTGTAGATGTTTATCAGGTGAATACCTTGATGAAGCCCGAAGATAAGCATTTTCTTCTTAGGCTTAGCAGAGATAAACGATTTGATTGGACACGATGACTTTGGTTCTAATTATGCGAGAGTGATGAAACTTGGTGTATATCAATACCTTGACTAAGTTCGGTAATGGGCATTTTCACCTCAGGTTAGCAGAGCGACAAGAACTTGATTGGCCGTTACTTTGGAGCTCGATAAATTTAATTTAGTCCTGCAGACCTATGGCTGAGCCTGGAAATTGTATACAAAGTTTTTTTTATGATTGATTTTAGTAGCCTAGTGTGTCCTCGTTCAGAATCTGCCGGGTGAACCTCGGTCACCCTTGAGCGTTTTGAGAAATTCAAGATGGCGTCCAAGACGTCCGCCACATCAAATAATCCCCTATAGCTCCCGTAGTATTTATTCTAGGATGATAATTTTGGTGTCTATCCGCATGTTTCTGGGGTCAAGGAATACACTGAAATCATTTATTATGTTGTGGGGTGATTAGATGATAGTAAAATCAAACGTGCCAGACAATATGACCCTTTAACTCGTTAGCGGCGGTTGGGGGCGATTATTTCACCGAACCAAACTAAATCTAGAGACAAACTATATATTTCTGGACATAGGAGCGTATGAGTGATAGGATAACACCACATACATCCCTACCAGGGGCTCTGGGGCCACATGGACCGGTCCTGAAAATGGAGACACAAGCTGATTGTTGAACATTTATAAAAACAAATTCTACCCGCAAAACAGGAACATAACTTCCACAAAACTAGGTAATATCCAGTTTAATACTTTAGTCGTGTTTCTGGCTGCAACCTGTGACAGTAACCTGTGACAGTATAAGCGCAAAATATTGTATATTCTAAGCCATCCCTAGTGCAGCTACAAGCACACGTACTACATGAGCTGTCACTATTGCATCCACACCTGATGAGCCACATGGCAAACTCCGGACCAAGTTTACTGGTTGTAATGTTTTCAATTTGGTATCTTTCACCCAGCAATACTGTTCCAGATCAAGTTCCGGTGGATTCCGATCTTCCAGGGAACGCCACACAATAGCTTGGTGATGAGCTCTTTTTACGTTCTCTGCAAATGTATCATTCGTTGAGCAAGATTACATGGTTTGGGTGGAGAATAATGACAACACATTTCCTGTTTTAGATGTCCACACCCTCCAGCGTGTTTCAGACATAGATTTTTAGAACTCTGTCAATAACAAACTGACATAAATACAGTGGCCTGTGTAACTGTGTGATCAATGATTCTATTGGAGTGTCTATTACTCCGACAAGTGGAGTGAGAGAGAATACAATGAAGCTCTAGCCACTTTCAAAACTGTTGATTTCCACACGACGTAACCGCATGTAACCGTGTCACATCCAGTAAGGGAATGAACTGGCAGGATTTCAATCATAATTGACATGTGTTTCTCCGTAGTTTGACCAATGTCAACGGTTGTTCTTTCCTGGATTGGCGATTCCACTGTACGTTTTGGACCGAGCTCTTGCAAATCGATGACTTAACACGCTGGAAGGTATCAGGCATCCAAAACTGGAAATGTATCGACATCATCCCCAGATAAACCATGTAGTCTAGCTCCAACGAATGATGCATTTGCAGTGAACATAAAGATATGACATCGCTAAGCTATTGAGTGGCGTTCACTGGAAGATCGGAATCCGCCGGAACTTGATCCGCAACTGTATTGCTGGGAGAAGAACACTAAATTGAAAACATCACAACCGGTAAACTTGGTCCGGAGTCTGTCATGTGGCTCATCAGATGTGGATGCAATAGTGACAGCTCATGTAGTACGTGTGCTTGTAGCTGCACTAGGGAGGGCTTAGAATATACAATATTTTGTGCTTGTGCTGTCTCAGGTTGCAGCCAGAAACACGACTAAAGTATTAAACTGGATATTACCTAGTTTTGTGGAAGTTATGTTCCTGTTTTGCGGGTAGAATTTGTTTTTATAAATGTTCAACAATCAGCTTGTGTCTCCATTTTCAGGACTGGCCCATGTGGCCCCAGAGCCCCTGATAGGGATGTATGTGGTGTTATCCTATCACTCATACACTCCTATGTCCAGAAATATATAGTTTGTCTCTAGATTTAGTTTGGTTTGGTGAAATAATCGCCCCCAACCGCCGCTAACGAGTTAAAGCGTCATATTGTCTGGCACGTTTGATTTTACTATCATCTAATCACCCCACAACATAATAAATGATTTCAGTGTATTCCTTGACCCCAAAAACATATGGTTAGACACCAAAATTATCATCCTAGAATAAATACTATGGGAGCTATAGGGGAGTATTTGATGTGGCGGCCGTCTTGGACGCCATCTCGAATTTCTCAAAACGCTTAAGGGTGCCCGAGGTTCACCCGGCATATTCTGAAAGAGGACACCCTAGGCTACTAAAATCAATCATAAAAAAAACTTTGTATATAATTTCCAGGTTCACTCTAAAAATCGGGTTTGGCGACCGGACTAATTCTAATTGCATCGGTGATGAGTATTTTCTGCTTATGTTAAGTAGGTATTTCAATCTGATTGGTCGAGACTTTGGAACACAACAGCTTACCTTCTAATTGAGTTAGAATGTTTTAACTTAGTGTAGGTGTTCAATGGGTGAATGCCTTGACAGCGTTTGATCATGTGCATTTTCCGGGAAGGTTAAGCAGAGATAGGCAATTTGATTGGCTGAGACTTTGGAACTTAATAAACACAGATTCTAATTGAGTGAGAGTGGCGAAACTTCGCGTACAGATTCATTATATCAATACTTTGACTAAAGCCCCGTTTACACCTGGCTGCGATAAGCGTGCCGTTCTCGGCACTAGTAGGCCGCGATAAATTTCAAAAAATTGACCCGTTTACATTACTCTAAGATAACCAGTCCCGGAACCGTGCCAGGCACGCCAAACGTGGAACTCTTCACAGAAAAGCTAATTTCAGCCCCCATGCAAATTACCCAGATGAAAACAATTATGGCGGTTGATTTAGTTTGGGCAGCCATTTTGTCAGAACTGATGACAGAACTGTCAAAGTTCGGGTGAAAATGGTGAAGGTTCATTTGGCGCATACATAGTAATCCGTACTGAGAACCGTTCTCAGATCGGATAGCGTTGACACTACGAAAAATTTAACTGCACGTTTATGTTTGACCGGTTTACAAAAAAGTAACCGTGCCGTGCCTGGCACGCTTAAAATTTGTAATGTAAACGAGGTTGTTCGATGATGAGAATGTTCTACTTAGGCTAAGTAGCGATAAGCAATTTGATTGGTCAAGACTTCGGAACATAGCTATCCTCCTTTTAATTGGTGTAGACCTCTATTGATCCACCACCAAACGACATGTTTTTTTATTGAATAAAGGGCAGAACTTCCCAGTAAACCAATCCATGGCCAAAGGCCACAAATGGAAGATTGCAAAATCCTATTCTAAAAATACAGGATTAAGCTTCGGCTGTCCTAGGTCCTGTCTGTGATGTCACTTATGTGGAAGGGGGTCACGGTGGCCAAGTGGGCAAGACACTGGCTCGCTAGCCTGAAGGTCGGATGTTCGATCCCTGCATTGGCCGAGAAAGTTCATCCAGATTTTCCGGCGTGCCCCCCCCCCCCTTGTCAGTGATGCAGGACGGAGGTCCCGTGTACACATTGGCGTGCACATAAAAGGTCCCTTGACAGTTGGAATTCGATATGGCCGTAGTGCAGCTGTCCGGGCAAAATTTCCCAGTTAGGAGCAGAACAGTAGGGTGTTAAACCCCATTTCATTTCATTTCACTTGTGTGGAAGTAGACGTTAAAGAGCCAAGGTAGTACCACTTTCGCTGTAGAATGTTTAAACTTGGTTTAGATGTTAATTCGGTGAATGTCTAAAGCTAAGCAATTTTATTGGTCAAGATACCTGATTATAACTGAGGGTGATGAAACTTAGTGTATAGTTTCACTACCAAGTACTTCAAAACCTTGACTTAAACACAGCTTTCCAGCGAGGGTACAATTTGATTATTGGCATCAACCAGTGGCGTATCTACGGAATTCAAGTAGGGCATGTGCCCTCTGCGCGACTTGAAAGTGACGCTACTGAGAGACACTGACAGTAAGACCATTCTCCTGCGTAAGCAAGGTAAGTCGTCTAACCTTGCTTTGTTTAGTGTATAAAGAGATGGAACTGAAAAACTGACCTCGACCCGTTTTATCACTGATTATTTAAGCAAGGAAGGTGCATTTGTAATTTTCAGAAGATGCTCGAAACATTTCTTGGTTTAAAAGGAGAATCTGGAATGGATTTATGCCAATTCCATAAATATTGAATATTAAAATCTATAATTTATGAATAGCAACATCGTGTACTGGTGCGTGAATCCTCCCAAAAAGTATTCGTAAACTATGTTTATTTGAACAACCCCACATATTTTCATGTTACTTCGGGGGGTTGGATGGCTGAATGATTAGCGTGCGCGCGCTGTATCATTGAGTCGACTGGTGTGGTTTCAAATTCCGGTTGTATGTGACAAGGAGGAGGGTCGCCTGTCCAACCTCGTTGGTTTTCTCCGGGTCCTCCGGTTTCCTCCCACTGCTAAAGACCACTATGCGCAAGCGAATTATTGAAATAAAATTAAACCATGTTAGTCCCGAAATGACCTAGTTTGTGTCGAGTGGATGTTAAACCCCATTTCTCTCTCTCTCTCTCTCTCTCTCTCTCTCTCTCATGTTACTTCTGTAATAGTATCGGTATCGTCAAATAATGCCCCCCCCACCCCCTTCTGTCTTACAAAGAATCGGGCGCCAAATCACATTGTCTCTCTACTATAATCGAGCTGAAAATGCTGATTATCGAGGATCGTCAAGGTATTAATTTAATGAAACTGCACACAGAGGTCACTCACTGCCACTCTTAAACATCGTTATCTTGTTCCAGTATTTAAACTAAACAGCAGTTCGTTTAATCCAAAACAACAATCAATGACATTTGTTGTTTTGGATTAGCATCAGAATGAATAGAAAAATACCCATCTGTATATTTTGATCAATATGAATAAATATAAATCTTACATGATTTTTATTCAGTATGAAAGGCAAGTGGTGCAATACTTAATTCAATAGAAACCAAACCAACTAAATTCCACTGCAACAACAAACCAAACAAGTTTGTCTACGGGTAAGTGTGGATATGGTAAGACAAGACTTAGGGTATGTATAAGACAAAGATGACAACTTTTAGGTTATCAAGATGGGTTTATCACTGTGGTATTCCTTGCTTGACAGTAAAGCAATGTGATAATCAGATATTTGGGGAGTATTTTATTGATATCTACCAGCTGAAAATGAGAGCGATTGCAGAAGATTTTAAGATCCTGAAGACAAGAAAATTGAAGAAATATAGGACATAAAATTATTTAAAAAATATACACGTTCACATATTTTCAATATAAAAACGGATAGCCCCACAAAGCGTGGAAATACGTACTCACGACACAAATATATCTTGGAGAAAAGAATAGCCATAGACAGCAACTTATCCGAAAAGAAAACTTGAATCTTGACCAAATTAGATTAGACTGTGTGTTTATATTCTTTTCCGGAAAGGTCCTAGAATGATCCGAAAGGATCCTCTGGTAGTCCTATGGTTTCACGCCAAATTTGAAAAATAAACCCATCATCACATTCATAATGATTTCGGAAGAGGCGGCATGTCGCTGAAAATCGATAAGATTCGCCTTCCAGTGACATGTTTGTTCCACACCAGATTAAAGAAGAATAAAATCCGCTAAAAACTTCAGCCGTTATCGCGTTCTGAAGCCAATTATTGATGGACCGATGGGCAGGGGCGACCACTTACGAGCGTAATACTCAAGTTTACTTGGAAATGTGGCGTATAAAACTTTTCTATTAATATCTTTGTTGAACGAAATTGAACAATGTTTAAAATGCAGATATTACTTCATGATAGAGTACCGGGGTCATTCCATGTCAAGTGGACCAAATTTCGGAAAGTTGGGAACATGACCCTCTCTAGAAAAATATGTTATAGTATAGGGCCTTAAGCTAACAAATCCAAAATTATATCTCTCTAGGTCGAAAACTCGCTCAGATATGGCCATTTGGAATTAGGGTACTGAAACAGTTCAGTAATTTTTTTCAGGTTTTCGGTTGCTTTAAACTCACATTTCTAATATGAGTGGAACTCTCCCACTTTGTAATCGAAAACAACTTTTAGTGTAGATTACGAATTTAGCATCACACGCAATGTGCAGTTCACACAGTTCGTGCCACCAGGTGGAACAAATGAACTATTCACTTATTTCAAGCTTTCCACAGCCTCTGGCAAAGTCAATATTGTATATGCAACCTCCAAAATTGGCATAGTTAATATCAGTAGTCTTTTATCAATTTACAAAAGATTCTGAGTAGATGGGATGTATACTTTTCCAAATATTCAGTCTCGAAATTCAATGCACACTGATAACGTACAAAATATACCCATTTTCACCTTAATATAGAAATATTAACCATCAACAAGATTCCTGTTTTCATTTATTCAACCACTATACAAGAATACAAGAAATACACTTATACAATAGAACCTAGCTTTTCTACGTTTTTAATACGACGGCTAGTCACATTCGCACTAGGAGCAATCTGTGTAGTAGCGAGCAGAGAGAGAGAGAGAGAGATAGGTCTCATTTGTGGAAATAAACATAAAGGTAAAATCAAAACGGTAACCATTTAGCAGTATAATGACAAGACGACGTCCGTCATTTCAAAATCGGGCATTATTGTTACCCCCCCCCCCCCCAAAAAAAAAAAAACAACCCCCAAAAACCCCAAAAAACAGATGCTATCGTAGGTAATAACGACGTATCTCTCAATCTTGTCTAAATATTGTGCCAGATAGTTTATTTAATTTTTTTTCTCCTAAATTTACACTAAATTTAAAATGTCTACAGTAGAACACGACAGTTCAATCATTGTTATGAATCGTGTTTGTTTGATTGACTAGACAGGCTGAAGGTAATACAGGGCAGTATTTCTTCGTGACACTAACAATAGCCCTTTTATTGTGTGACAGACATCACAAGAAACCCCATTTTACAAGCAGATATGACTTTTCTTACGGATTGTGCACCAATTGCTTAAACCAATAGACCACCTCGTCTTCTAAGTTAGGTAGATATATTTTTTTCAATACGAATTTAAATAAAAACAGCTTTAGTGGTTTAATCAGATTTATTACAACTATTGTGTAATGTGTAATTATAAAGGCATCTGAGTTAGGTAGATATATTTTTTTTCAATACGAATTTAAATAAAAACAGCTTTAGTGGTTTAATCAGATTTATTACAACTATTGTGTAATGTGTAATTATAAAGGCATCAATCATTTCAAATTGTACATAATATATTATAATTTTTTGGCATTGCTTGATAGTACTGCTGTCTGAAGAAGATATTGAAAGATGTGTCTTCTTCAGCATGATTGCCGTCGATCGATTTGTTGTTTGAAGGTAAGACGCCAAATCTAGTTTCTACTATTGGGATAATTATACTGAGCGCCATGGAAAACGAATCACTTTTTTTTCCCAAATATTTTCTTACTAGGTGGTTTTGTATGTATAATATTATGCAATACTATGAACTATTGTTTCACACAATGCTCTTAAACGCAAAAAATATCGGCCCGTGTGCAAAAAAAAAAAAAAAAATTGCACGAGATGCACATGAAAACCCCAATATTCACGTGCAGCATTGTGTGTGAGCCCTTTAAAAATAAAAGCATGTTTTCAACTTAATGTGCAGTACATGAACTGTGAAACGTCAATCTGTCGTAATTTGTTGTTGGACGTGTGAAGAAATCGAGCTAAAGATGCCGAGACTAACTGAAAATCAACGGAATGAAGCCATGGGAATGTCCAGGGCTGGCATGTCTACCCGTGCTATTGCCAGACACTTCAATTGTCATCAGTCCACTATTGTAAGGTTGGTGGAACGTGTTCGAGTTACTTGATCAACACGTGGCCTTCACGTCCTGGTTCACAACGCGATACAACCCAGGCTCAAGACCGCTACATCCGGGTCACTCATCTGCGTGACAGATTCCACCCAGCGACTCGAACAGGTGCAGCAGTCGTCGGAAGACAAGGACCAGTAAGTGCCAACACCGTCAGCGGCGTTTGATATGTGCTCAAGGACACCAGACATGGAGAAGAGTAGACTGGCAAAGTGTGCTCTTGAGTGACGAGAGTCGCTTTCATCTTTATAACGCTGATGACCGTCAACGTGTGTGGAGACGTCTTGGGGAACGTCTTGCAGGCTGCTGCGTCTTCGAAACGAATCGATGGGGTGGGGGAAGTGTAATGGTGTGGGGAGGCTTCACATTTCATCACCGGACCGCCCTACACATTTGCAGGGGTCGCGTTAATGCTGTAGCCTACCATGATGATGGCCCGTGGAGGACACACGCGCTACTGACATCTGTGTCGTACTTTTGGTTTTGACCCCTCTGACTTTGTACCCTTGATTACAGATTAAACATCCATAAGTGTACAAATGTGTTGTTATTGATGTGTTCCCATTTGAATATTGTTCACAATAAGAAGCACAATAAATAAGATATGGTTACAGGATCATTTTGTTATACGAAAAACTAAGTGATGCGTTTTCCATGGCGCTCAGTATATATGTAATCAAACTAGAACATTTCTAGTTTCACAACACCTATTCTTAGTTTTAGAATCACATTGTTGTTCCCCGCCTTTCGAAAAAAGCAGGGGGCTATTAAAATGGGTTCGTCCGTCAGTCCGTCCGTCCGTCTATCTGTCCGTCACACTTTTTGGGACACAATAACTCTTTTTTCTAATTGAGCTAGAATGTTCAAACTTGGTGTAAGTGTTTATTAGGTCAATACCTTGATGGAATTCGAAAATGAGCATTTTCTTCTTTGGGTAAGCAGAGATAAGCAATTTGATTGGTTGATGCTTTGGGACACGATAACTATAGTTCTAATTAAGTGAGTGATGAAACTTGGTATACCGTTTCATTACATCTACCTTGACTAAGTTCGATAATGAGCATGTTCTGCTCAGGGTAAGCAGAGCGATAAGCAATTTGATTGGTCGAGACTTTAGAACACAATAACTATCATTCTAATTAAGCTAGAACGTTCAAACTTGGTGTAAGTGTTTGTTAGGTCAATGCCTTGGAGTTCGAAGGTGAGCATTTTCTGCTCAGGATAAGCAGAGATAAGTAATTTGATTGGTTGAAGCTTTGGCACACGATAACTTTAGTTCTAATTAAGCGAGAGTGATGAAACTTAGTGTATAATTTCATTACATTAATACCTTGACTAAGTTTGATAATGAGCATGTTCTGCTCAGGGTAAGCAGAGCGATAAGCAATTTGATTGGTCGAGTCTTTGGAACACAATAACTCTCATTCTAATTGAGCTAGAACGTTCAAACTTGGTGTAGGTCTTTGTTAGGTCAATGCCTTGATGGAGTTAGACGGTGAGCATTTTCTGCTTAGGATAAGCAGAGATAATTTGGTTGATGCTTTGGGGCACGATAACTTTGGTTATAATTGAGTGAGAGAGACGAAACTCCAAGTATAAATTTATTATATCACAAGTATAGATTCATTATATCATTACCTTGACTAAGTTCGATGATGAAAATTTTCTGCTTAGGCTAAGGAGCAATAAGCAATTTGATTGGTCAAGACTTTGGAACATAACAACTCTGCTTTTAATTGAGGTAGAATGGTTAGACTTGATGATGTAGATGTTCATTGGGTAAATGTCTTGACCGAGTTCAATGATTAACATTTCGAGCTAAAGCTAAACAGAGGTAAGCAATTTCATTGATTGATGCTTTGGAACAAGATAACTTTGATTCTATCTTAGTGTATAGTTGATAATCAGTTTGATTGCTTGATACTTTTGAAAACAAATAAATGTGCGATTAATTAATATGTGTCATCTATTTATTTTGGGATTTCGGCGGGGGACATCAGCCTCACTGTTGGCTGGTTTCGTTCGTAAACGCCTGTCGTCCACCCTTTGCGTTAAACTGACACGTATTTCCATTTCACAACGAAGATGGTCATCTTGTCCCACATCAGTACTACGCTAGATTGTCACATATTTTATTTTGCTTATTATACATTGTTGCCAAGACTAGTTATTTATCTTGGCTGGTATAATACCGATTTCTTTTCACTTGATATATTATAATGATGTATATGGGCGTGGGGTGTACATAAGACATTTGTTCTGAACATGGTATTGGAAAGTTTGTCATTGATCCATGACACCTGGTGGTGGTGGTTTGCAGTAGCAGTTCTGCTTGGTCACGCATGCCCGATGCCATATGACGCTGAAATTATTCTGAATTCAGTGTTAATTTTCGATTCCTTTGGTGGCGATTGTTTTGGTTTGTGGTCGAAGGGTGGGGCAAAAGATGCGTTTACGGGTTTTGAAGGCGGGCTGGAATTTTCTGAGATACTATACCTGACATATCTTACTCTATTACCTGTGGAAAAGATTATTTATTGGCATCTCAAACGTTTCGCGCTTAAATCGTTCCGTACAACTTTTTTTTTATCCAAAGTTGCATAAAAGTTAAAAAGTAATGTACTTGTAATATTGAATGTGAAATAGGAGAGAGGGGGGGGGGGGTGCGGCGTCTCAAAAGTTTCCGGCCGTGCCATGAACCCGTAACCAATCTTCTCGTGTTGGGAGCAAGACAAGAGGACCTGCCAAGAGACAACGTATAGTCGTTCGGATGATCCGAAACAACGAGGTCCCGTGTACAAATTGTCGTACACGTAACAAAGCCCTTGGCAGTTAGAATTCGATAAAGAATAGGCCATAGCGCCGCTGTCTGGACAAACTTTCCCTCATAGCACACTGTATGGCGTTTGCCCGTTTCCATTAGCCCAATCGGAGCAGAACAGTGGGGCGTTCATCCCCATTTCATTTCCTATATATATAGTTGTCAAAACTTCATGACCCGCTGATTTGTTTCTCTATTCCTACGAAGCGGATTACATACAGGCACTCGTAAAATCAAATAAATGATTAGTCAGACATTTTAATTTCACATATCGATGATGTTCTATCACTGAATAATCCCAAATTTAGTGATTATGTAGAATTCATATATCCTGATGAGCTCGAAATTAAAAACACTATACTGACAGTGACAATTACGCTTCCTACTTGGATCTGCGTCTCGATTTTGACAATTGCCATAAACTTAGTGTTAAATTCTACGATAAACGTGATGACTTTGACTTTCCGATTGTTAACTTTCCATTTATTAGTAGTAACATTCCAATATCACCAGCTTATGGAGTGTTTGTGTCTCGGCTAATTCGTTACGCGAGAGCTTGTTCCTTTTATTCCGATTTTTTAAGTAGATCGAGACATTTGTCATCCAAGCTTCAACTACAGGGTTACTTGCGAACTAAACTTATTAAAACCTTTAAAAAGTTTTATGGTCATCATACTGACTTAATTGTTAAATATAACATATCTCTCTCGGCTATTATTCTAGATATATTTAATTGACGCTATACTGTCTCCCTGATAATGTCTGTCTACTACATCGTTAACACTGTTCATCACGTGCATTTTGCATACCGATAGTCCAATTGGCCAATCACGCTATTTTACCGAGATTTCGTCTAATAGTTTGGATGCAGCTATATATGGCGGATGTGGCGCCAGTCAGGGTAAGCTTACTCTTCCGGACACCTGTTACCACTGTTTGTCGTGTATTTTGTACACGGTGAACAGTCCATATGCTGATTACACTATTTTGCCTATACCCCCCCCCCCTTTTTTTTAGGACTTCGAATTTTGTCTAATGGTTAGGATTGTTCGTACTTGGTTTTATTTTATTTCTCTGAAACTGGAGAAAACCAAATGCAGAGTCATGACTAAGCATCTTATTTACACAAATTCATGATGACATGAAACAAACACTTTGTGATAATGCTCTTTCGTATACTACAGTTAAACAATGGTGTGCTGCATTTACATGGTCGCTCTTGTGAAGTGACCATCCGAGATAACATTAATGATGTTCTCGACACAATAATGCAGGCCATGTGAGTAGCTGTTAGCTACTGCACCCGACATTAGCAAAACATCAGTGGAAAGAATAATCATCCATGAACAATTGTATATCAACAAGGGTGACTGTCCTTTGGGTGCCCAGAATGTTGACTGAAGAAGAAAAACGTCAGAGATTCATAGTTTGTCAAAAGCTTCTAGAGGACTGTCGGGAAGATCCATGTGATTTCTTGGGCCACATTGGTGCTTTGGGGAATAACCAGACCCCAAAGACTGCCATTCAATTTGGACAGTTGGCGTATTTCGCAGAACATAACCGACTAAAAATTACTGCGATTGAATGTAAATCAGTTTATATACATTCATATTATATTATCAATATGCGTTGCGACTCGTTTGTTTCTAGTTCTAGGATTATAGGTTTGTCTAATTAAGAGTTTATATAACTTTTGAAGCCAAGACTATATACAAATAAACCGTTTATATTGGAAATCAGTATTTGATAGTTGAAAACGTCTAATATTTAGAAAAACATGTACCAAGCCCAAGGCCCCCAATCTGAACGACAGACCCACCCTACCTACAGAGAAGTGACCCTGACACAGTGAATAGCCATGATATCCATATGACGTTATCTAAAGCGGTGGACACATTAGCCGAATGATTCGGCCGAATCAATCGGCGTCGAAATTCGCCTAGTGTGTCCACTGTCATTCGGCCGAATGATTCGCCCGAATCAAACATGTTTGATATATTCGGCCGAATCATATTCGCCTGGTGTGTCCACTTCGCCGAAGCATTAGCCCGATTGTAGAATTCGTTAGCCAATCACCACTGATGTCGAGGGTCTCGTGATTGGAGACAAAATGGCGACTATCATCGAGACTTGGAATTCCAAGAAAGAATCTGTAGTTATTACCTTATGGGAGGAGAGGGTTTGTCTATACGATACCTCCCTGCCGGAGTATAGAGATCGCACAAGGAAGGAGGCGGCTAAAAGATCAATAGCTGAACAATTAGGAGTAACCGGCAAGTCGCACCATAACCCAGTCGGGCGAGCGACGCTATGGATGGCGTTCGCCTATCTCGCTTTTTTAGCCTAGTCAACTAGTAGTAATACGCATTGTTGATTTAAGCCGACCTATTTTCATTCACCATAAGGGGTATCACGTGGCTAAGTGGATAAGACGCTGGCTCGCTAGCCTGGAGGTCGGGTGTTCGATCCAGATTTTCCGGCGTGGTTCCCCCTTGTCAGTGATGCAGGACGGGGAGGGCCTGACAAGGACAGCCGTCTAGTCCTTCGGATGAGACGAAAAACCGAGGTCCCATGTATACATTGAAATGCACGTAAAAGATCCCTTGGCAGTTGGAATTCGATATAAGAGTAGGCGGTAGTGCCGCTGGCCGGGAAAAATTTCCCTCATAGTAGGGTGACCCATGCAACAATAATTATCCGCTAAGAAATTCGGTCTTACCTGGAGAGTTGTTGACTGTCCAACGACGAATTTCTGAATGATGACAAAACACCGCCGGGTCCGCTGGGAGCACGTGCGAGTAATTCATCGCAGCAAATATCCACTATATATGGCCATGCACGTGGTATTGTCACAACATCAGATGGTAGATAAAGACAAGTTAAAATTTATTTCATCACGCGTTTGTCTTGAGAAATTATTTGATCGCAAACTACGTTCAAAATTCTAAAAATTATTGTCGTTTTTATTTTTCAATTCGCTATTTATCTACAGAGTGTTGTCATTTAGTTTCGGCGATTTCACATCTCCGTAGAACTTGTTTTAGACGGGATAAGAAAAAAAGCCGTAGTTATCTTTTAATTTTTTAAACGTTCCTAATATCTTCGTGGAATCGCTAAGACGACTGGTGTCAAGTTAGAAAATAAACAAATTGTTTCGTATCTTAAATTTGCTACCGGGAATTAATCGAAACGCACAATAGTCTCGGTTGACTATATTTACTGTTCGAGACTATTGGCTTTTAGGGTTAAAGGGAAACAAATCTTTTTAATTTGTTTAGGAATTGACCGACTGACTTGTTTTAATTTGTTGTCAACCCATTCAATTAGCAAGCATGACGTCCAACGATGAATTACTATCCAGAATTGGTTTGGGCGATGACTAAGATCTCAGTACAATAACTAATCTTCACTTCGCAAGAATTACAAATACGCTAGTACTAGGCATTATTAATAAATTTCCGACCAATACGGAGCACCGGTCTATAATTACTGCTTTACATGACGACTGCGTGACGTTTGATAACAAAGGTATTCAAAGTAGGCTGGCTAGACTGAAGACAAAGACTAGAAAGCTGGGTAAAAATAAAAATAATTCTAATAACGCTTTAAAATTATATGACGATTATCTCGACAGTCCTTTTTTCCCCGGGTTAGTGGACAAGACACCATCGGCTGATACCAGCACGGTACATTTAATAAATAGAGAGACACAGACATCTGTCGATGCTGCGACTTTGACCAAATTAAATAGGAAAAATAAGAATTTATTAAGAAGGGTCAATACGTACAAAAAAAAAATTCCGTTTAAAAAATCGACTAAGGAAGACCTCAAAAGAATTGATTCGCGCGAAGGCTAATAATAATAAAGTTTTGGCATATAAAAAAACTGGTTGTAAGTCCCAACCTCGTGGCGAAGAAGTAAATTTGTATGTCAAAAATCAAAGATACACTCCAGAATGCCATAATTTGGTCATGCAACTAAAAAACCTCAACGTTTCCGAAAAGAACGTCAACGCGGTTATAACCGCATGTTTGGCTGTCGCGGGACTGAAATCTAATCATGCCCCAAAAAGAACTAGAGTTTAAAGAATATCATGTGAGCGCGTGGTGTATCTTTAAAGCATGTTTCGGAAACCTTAAAGTCAGCAAAAAACACCACTTTATATAGGGACGACACTACAAAATTTGGCTCCTAATTCGGTACATATGCACTAACCGCTGACTCGACTCATACGCCAATTATTATTGGTCTTCGGAATATGGCTGATAAATCTGCGCAAACTACTCTTGCAACTTTAAATGAAATTTTGGCAGATCTTGATGATATAGCTGGGCCCATTAGTAAATCCGTAATTTTCGAAATTAGAAATACGATGTCAGACAGAGCCAGCACCGAAAAGCTTTTTAACAATTTATTTACACAGTACAGAGGCAATATTTGTTCTAAATTAGTAGAAAACTGGTCTGATTTATCAGATTCAGAGCGAAATATTCACCTAAATATAAATCATTTCTTTTGCGGTCTTCATCTATTAACTGGTTTGGCCGATAAAAGTGCGTCTGAATTGAAGAAATTTGAGGAAATGTATTTTAAAATGTATTCGGCCCAAACGTTTAAAACCGCTTCTTCATTTTTGCCAAACGAACCTGGGTGTGTTCGATTGGTTCGGACCATCTGTAAAGCCTTTACAAAGGGTGGGGACGAAAAGTCGGGTTGTTATTTGCCTTTTAAGTTGTATCTTAAGTCCCTTGGGATTTCAAAATACCGCTAACGCCATTTCATGATAACCGGTTTAATATTATTTTCCACATTGTCGCAATTGTAAATTATATGGCCAAGCATATAACAAATTTTCTTGGTGATTTTGGAACAGAAAATAGATTGACCCAAAGCATATTTTTGGATATTAAAATTCCGTTATTTCATATTGAGTGCCAGGCTTTGGGCTTGATAGATAAATTAATTACAGCTTCACTGTGGCGCATACTAGAAAGCGGCATTAATGCACTTGGCATGAAAACTATTTATCAGGAATTACATGATTTTTTGGATAATCCTAATATTGAAAACTTTGTTGAAGGTAAATCACACCCATTTGAATCTCTAATTAAAATTGAAAATGATTCGGTCCTTGCTAACCTGACGAAATTTGATTCTGATTTAACTTTTAATTCAACCCTGATCCATATTTTGGAAGTCCTCTTTGCTGAGTTTAGAAAGTACATTGCAAAAATTTTACTTGAGTATCGAGATGACTTTAATCCTTCGTGTTCGAGTTCTGCCATGCCTCACAACAAATTACCGGAAACCGTGTTCAGTCATCTCGATAGATTAATCGCGCCCTCGTCTAATATTTTTGGCAACGAAGCGTCCATTTTATGTAAAATGAATAAATCTGATGAATGGCTAAAAAATCTTTCACCTGATAAACGTAATTTGGTCTTAATGGATGCTCAAACGATAACTAAAAATCAACTTTTTAAATTTAGGCAAAGACGGGAAGAAATCGAAAAGAAAAGCTAGCGGTTCTTTTGGCAAAAAAGAATGAATTAGTACAAAAGGGGAAACGTGAGATTAGGAAAAAAGAGCGCCTAACAACAGAAATTATCGGGGTGGGTCTTTGGAAAAGTAAAGAGGGTATGGAAAATGGGCTTTTACAACTTACAGATAGGCAAATAAAAGAGGCACTGAAGGCACAGCTCCGGTTTCGTAGGTATGTTTTAAATCAGCAAGTTTCCAATAAGTCTATATTTTATTTTTCTGTTCCCGGTAAGGAACACTCGATTTCAGTTTTAAAAGAAAATTTACAAAAATTAATTGACCTGGCTGATCCTACCTAACCGGAAGAAACTTTCAATGCCCCTTTTTAGCGGTTATAAAAAAATACAATTTCTTCATTCTTCGTTTCTAAAACCATTTTATTTGTCAATCCAGACGTCCCAGCAGACCGACATTCCGACACTTCTCACAGTATTTTAACAATTCATTATTTAATAACTGTTTTCTTTAAACCAATCGGTTGATTTTCAGATAGCAATTTATGTTACAAAATACGCCTACTACTGTACATCTGCTTTGATATCGTGCTTGAAAAGTTGCCCTTGAGATACTCTAAGTAAAACATAACTTTTTATTTTGTCCCAAGGGGAACAATTTGGAATATATGTTTATTACAGATTAGTTCTAAATTACATATCTGTGTTTGGTAAATAATGACTATGTATTATTTATTATAAATTGATTTGTGAAATGTCGTAACAGATCGTGTTTTTGGATAAGATTTGAGTTACGCTTTGTTTGATAAAGTGAGAACACCTGATCTAACATACAGGCATGTTGATTCAGAGGGCGTTGGTCACGATGAGATGTGTTTTTGTTAATGTTATCGATCGCTTTCAGTCCCTATAAAGTTATAGGAAATACATATTAAAATAATCAGCATATTTATTCTTGTGTAAAAGCTATCATACAAGAAGGAACGTCCTCCCGAATTTGAATTTGTTCTTAATTATGTATCTTCTAGTTTGTATTCACTTATTCAAACCCAACTACAAAATGTCAATGTACATCTCAAATCTGTACATAACTTGATCAGCTATTGCATATTTTTCATTTAGATTGATTAAAATAGTCTGTCATTATTTATTTAATACTCTAATTACTCCATGAAACTTTTCGTCAATATACATACTTTCCGAACATTATTTCTTAAATGGGATATCAAATATTAATTTACAAAGGCACATTCACATATAAATACCAATATAAACAGACCTATGTTTCTATGGGTATACAGAAAATATAAATAGATTGGTCTAATATATCTACAAAAACTTAAATTTAAATTGGACTGCACACATCAAAATTAAGCACACGGGAATGGCCGATCCAAAACTGAACTGCGTTGCGCATGCTCGAAAATCTTAAATTCAATCGAAGCATGGGGCCAATTTCATCAGATAGCAAATTACGAATTAAACGAATAGTCCCGAATGGTAGTGATGGTTCATTCTTATCGGAAAATAAATCAATAATTTGAAATAACCAAGAGAACATAACTCCGTCAACATTGAAAACCCAAAATAAATATGTCCGCGGATGGTGCACAAAAGCAGTGTATTTTACAATGCAGTCGAATGGATATATCTTGTGAAATATAGAACGCAGGTACAGTTTCTTGGCAGTTTATAATAAAGGATCATCTAGGGTTGTTATTTATATAAATATAGTGCCATAACTGTAAATAGTTTTCGAGATTTTTTCGGCTCGGGCCACCCTACTCATAGCATACTGTATGGCGTATGCCCGTCTTCATTAGCCCAGCATAGGAGCAGAACAGTAGGATGTTAAATTCCATTTCATTCACCATAAAATTTCAAAGATGTGTTGAATAACGAAATGTCTCTGTACCGCCAATTTGTGTTGAGCATTTATTTCCATTTCTAATTTTAAGCCTACCTTCGCCCGTAAAGTCAGCAGGCCACTGACCTATATTAAGGCTATTTGAATTTCCATCAGGATGAGGCATCAGGATAATTTTGGTTTCGTATGTACCATAGGGGCGATGATAGCGACATACGATACAAGTTTGTTTAGTTGGATATTTATTTTTTTAACGTTGTATTATTCAATTTGTTGGCCACCTATGTGTGTAAACAATCTGGATACAAACGAAAAATTCCATAACAGGCCCACTCCACTAGGCACTACAAGTAGGCTTATTCTATTAAAAAAGGTTGTAATTTAAAATAAATCCCACTTGTCTTTTTTGACCCCCGCCTTTCGAAGACCATGGGTTCGTCCGTCTGTCTGTCGGTCCGCCCGTCCGTCACACATTTTGGGACACAATAACTCTCAATGCCTTGATGGAGTTCGGAGATGAGCATTTTCAGGTTAGGGTAAGCAGAGATAAGCAATTTGATAGGCTGATGCTTTGGGACACGATAACTTTAGTTCTAATTAAGTGAGAGTGATGAAACTTGGTGTATAGTTTCATTACATCAATACCTCGACTAAGTTCGATAATGAGCATTTTCTGCTCAGGGTAAGAAGAGCGATATGCAATTTGATTGGTCGAGACATTGGAACACAGTAACTCTCCTTATAATTGAGCTAGAATCTTCAAACTTGGTGTAGGTGTTTATTAGGTCAATGCCTTGATGGAGTTCGAAGATGAGCATTTTCTGCTTACGGTAAGCAGAAATAAGCAATCTGATTGGTTGATGCTTTGAGGCACGATAACTTTTGTTCTAATTAAGAGAGAGTGACGAAACTTGGTGTATAGTTTCATTACACCAATACCTTGACTAAGTTTGATAATGAGCATTTTCTGCTCAGGGTAAGCAGAGCGATAAGCAATTTGATTGGTCGAGACTTTCGAACACAATATCTCTCATTCTAATTGAGTTAGAATGTTCACACTTGGCATAGGTGTCTATCAGGTGAATGCCTTGATGGAGTTCGAAGATGAAAATTTTCGGCTTAAGGTAAGCAGAGATAAGACATTTGATTGGTTGATATACATGAGACACAGTAACTTTAGTTCTAATTAAGTGAGAGTGAGGACACTTGGTGTATAGCTTTATTACATCAATACCTTGACTAAGTTCGATTATGAATATTTTCTGCTGAGGGTAAGCAGAGCGATAAGCAATTTGATTGGTCGAGACTTTGGAACACAATAACTCTCCCTCTAATTGTGGTAGAATGTTTAAACTTGGTGTAGGCGTTCATTAGATGAATGCCTTGATGGAGTTCTATGATGAACATTGTCTGCTTACGGTGAGCAGAAATAAGCAATCTGATTGGTTGATGCTTTGAGGCACGATAACTTTGGTTATAATGAAGTGGGAGCGATGGAACTCCGAATATAGATTCATTATATCATTAACTTGACTAATTTCGATGGTGAGAATTTTCTGCCTAGGCTAATGAGCGATAAGCAATTTGATTGGTCAAGACTTCGGAACATAATAACTCTGCTTTTAATTGAGGTAGAGTGTTTAGACTTGATGTAGATGTTCATTGGGTGAATGTCTTGACTGAGTTCAATGATTAACATTTCGAGCTGTAGCTAAGCAGAGCTAATCAATTTCATTGGTCAATGCTTTGGGACAAGATAATCTTGATTCTATCTGATAGAGAGTGATGAAACTTTGTGCATAGTTTGATTGCTTGATACTTTTGAAAAAAAATTGTGCGATTAATTAATGTGTGTCATCTATTATTTTTGGATTTCGGCGGGGGACATCAGCCTCACTGTTGGCTTGTTATTGCTTCTGTGCTGTCTGATGCTCCCAAAGAGTCCACCGTGCATAGGTCTTTGACTATTAATATAGGTCAAGTGTCCATTTTGGATCAGCCAGTCAACAATTTTAGTTTTGTTACAAAATGAAATATTGATTCACATGATTAATCTACTGATCAAAAGTTTTAATTCTTATGCATTTTTTTAATGTTTTACAGTAGTCGATGTTGATAAACGTATGAAGTCGTTGAGAACGGTCTTGTCCAAAATCTGTTCGAAGAAAACACCAAGTGACAGTGCCTGTAAATCATTGACCATTAAAGAAAAATGGGTTGTAGATAATCTACAATTCTTTAAGCCCCACTTGGTAAATTCACAAGCAACAACGTCATCATTTCAAGTAAATAATTTTTATTGTATTTTTTCAAAATGTCTGTCTTATACTTCTCAAAGTATGAAGTAGATGGATCTCTGTGTGCAGAATGGGTTGGGGGTTGGTTGGAGCGGTCGATATGGACGCGTCAAGGTGGAGGTCAAGTGTTCGAATCCCGGTGGAGGTTGGGGTGAATCTTGTGGGTTTTTCTGACTGGGATCCCGTTGTCCGATGAGGACTGGCATTGAAGAGTGATCTAGTCCATCTGACAGATAAAAAAAAGGACGAGTCGTGTTCGATTGGTAGAGCACATTACCTTGGCAGCAATAGCCATCAATGGAAATTATGCCCATCTGCAATATGATTAAGTTAGCAGCGAATGTTAAATAACAACACTCGATGAGAACAAAAATATATATTATCCACTATTATTAATTTATATTAGATGAGCACTATACATTGGTCACTTATTTCCGAACTTGATAAAGTTGATAAATAATATTTATGTAAATAAATGTAAATAAATACTAAATATACATAAATGTAAATAAATAATAAATGTAAATAAATCATTTTCAACTAAATTTGAAATGTATTGGGGTGCTTGTTTTTCAACTAGATAGTTATGCAGGCAACATGATGTCATCAATAAATTTATTACTTTTGCTGGCTCCAGCTCGATTGGAGTTTGAAAAACCCTAAATCTGGCTTCCAATATGCCAAAGGCATTTTCGACTACTCGCCGTGCATGGCTCAAGCGGTAATTGAACAGTACAACATCCCTTGCCAAGTTTCTATGAGGAAATGGCTTCATCATCCCCGACTATATGATAGTGCCACAAGGCATTTGAGCCTTTCAATTTGCCAGCAACTGGTATTTTAAACAAGTTCTTATCCAGTCCAACTTTCAATGTTGAATCCCCACAAACACCTGCATCACCATTTCTTCCAGGTGCACCTGCAATTTATAGTTGGCATCCACTAATGCTGGAAGTAAAATACTGTAGACGTTCTTATAATTATAATAGATCCAGTCGGCGGTTTCTGCGTTCTTATAATTATAATAGATCCAGTCGGCGTTTTCTGGGTTGTTTTTTTTATCCTCACATGTTTTCCGTCCAGGGCCCCCATGCAGTATGGGTAATTATCCCGCGCCAAACGAAGTTAGGGAGGGATATTGAAATGGGGTTCGTCCGTCCGACCGTCCGTCCGTCCGCCCGAATTCGTTTCCAGAGCATATCTCATAAACCGCTCAAGATTTCTTTCTGAAACTTTGCACACATATCAACCTATTACAGTAGTTGTGCCTTTTGCTATTTAGGAATTTCTGGGATTTATATTTTTTGTGTTGCCATGGAAACAATTTGACTTAGTTTTTGGTGTATAATTTTGTTTCCGGAGCATATCACATAAACCGTTCAAGATATCTTTCTGAAACTTTGCACACGCATCAACCTATTACAGTAGTTGTGCCTTTTGCTATTTAGGAATTTCTGAGATTTATATGTTTTGTGTTTACATTGAAAAACAAAAATGACTTAGTTTTTGGTGTACAATTTTGTTTCCGGAGCATATCTTTTAAACCATTCAAGATATCTTTCTGAAACTTTGCACACACATCAACCTATTACAGTAGCTGTGCCTTTTGCTATTTAGGAATTTCTGGGATTTATAGGTTTTGTGTTTCCATGGAAACAAATTTGACTTAGTTTTTGGTGTACAATTTTGTTTCTGGAGCATATCTCATAAACCGTTCAAGATATCTTTCTGAAACTTTGCACACACATCAACCCATTACAGTAGTTGTGCCTTTTGTTATTTAGGAATTTCTGGGATTGATATTTTGTGTGTTTCAAAGGAAACAAATTTGACTTAGTTTTTGGTGTACAATTTTGTTTCCGGAGAATATCTCATAAACCGTTCAAGATATCTTTTTGAAACTTTGTACAGACATCTACCCATTACAGTAATTGTGCTATATAGGAATTTCTGGGATTGATATTTTGTGTGTTTCCATGGAAACAAATTGACTTAGTTTTTGGTGTACAATTTTGTTTCCGGAGCATATCTCATAAATCGTTCAAGATATCTTCATGGCACTTATTTTAAATTTGTCAGATTTGATAATTTTATGTGTTTCCATGGAAACACATTTGACTGTTCAAGATACCTTTAAAATAATTTTACCCATTATTTTATTTTCTGAAATCCAGCCTTCCGTCCTGATTTTGTTCCTGGAGCATATTTCATATCTGTTCAAGAAATCTTTTTGAAACTTTGTACAAACATTAACCTATTATAGTATTTTATTTTCTGATGTATAAGTTTATTGTTTAACTTGCAGCAGCTAATTGAGGTAGGCAAAGGTTGTTGTGCAAAGCTTTCAGGGAGTAGCGACCCTGCCTTGCCGAACTACTGTGATCAGAGTATGAAATTCTGTGAATTGATATTCCATGTGTCGGAATATGAAATTTATCTGAAGCTCCAGTTCCCTCCAAAATATCTCTATTTTCTATGTAGTCATGTCTAATTTTTAAAACCAGAGCTTAATGTCATAAATTATCTCAAATCTTCTAGTAAATAGCAATCGGTCGTTTGTTTTCAGAAATAGAGAGCAATATCTACTGAACAGGGCTACAATATTAGGACCAGTGACACTGTTTGCGAAATCTGATACATTTTTATATTGATTACCAATAGCATAAACAAGTTATTTTTCCTTATTTCTTCCAAACAAGTGCAAGGGCGCGGGATGTTGATGACTAGTCATCTTGTTTCACTTAGTTTCGAAGTTTGTGGCAATTTCTTTCCATTGAGGGGGGTTGGATGGCCGAATGGTTAGCACGTGCGTGCTGTATCATAAAGTCTATCATTGAGTCAACTGGCGTGGTTTCGAATCCCCGGTTGTACGTGACAAGGAGTAGGGTCGCTTGTCCAACCTCGTGAGTTTTCACCGGGTCCCCCGTTTTCCTCCCACTGCTAAAGACCCCTACGCGCAAGCGAATTATTGAAATAAAATTGAACCATGTGTTAATCTCGAAATGACCTAGTTTGTGGACGTTAAACCCCATTTCTCTCTCTCTCTCTCTCTCTCTCTCTCTCTCTCTCCATTGATTTGTATCTGGCATCTGGAAGTAAAAGACAGCAACTATTACTATAATGTGAATAAATTGTTGAGATAAGAACAAATCAAAATAGATATCTTGGTTATATTTTAAGATTCTAGAAGAGGATATTTATGAGGACAATGATAGTACAAAAAATGAACATATAGTCAATGAAAATAATGAATATGATGATGTTTAGTATGTTTTAACCAATGATTGCCCATGAACGCCTTAAACTCCACCAACCACATGAAAGACAGTCAATAGGCCAATTTCAAAACAAAAAATACCGGTAGCATCTAAAACTGCAAGAAAAACGAGAGCATCGCTAACGCTGCAATATACGCCCAGATTCCAGCATTGATTGATATGGTACTTTTTGAAATGAAGAGAATGAAATATGAAATGGCTGTTATATGATAAGAGGCAAAGAAGGCTAGGCGTTGGGTTTGTTTTGCCAAATTTACAGATAAAATACTAACAAAACAAAAAAGTGGGTGTGACACTGTCCCAGGAAGTCGGGGCAAGCACCAAAATGAATAGTTGCAAAGTTCCAAGATGATCCATTCAGAATTGCAGCCTGTAGACGTTAAATACAAAAAAATGGGTGTGGCTCTGCCCTGGGGGTTGGATATGGAACAATATAAATATTGAAATGACAACATCAATAGTTGCCGTCCTTAGTGTAAATACGGAATAAGTATTCCAAGTTCCAAGATAAACCATTCAGAATTGTGGCCTTCGGGCGCTAAAGGCAAACATTGGGCGTGGCTCTGCCCCTGGGGTCGGGGCATTCACCAAAACCAATAGTTGACTCCCTTAGGCTATTAAGGAATACATATGCCAAGTACAAAGTTGATCCATTCAGAACTCCGGCCTGTTAACGATAAACACAAAAATTGGGCGCGGCTCTGCCCCTGGGGGTCGGGACATGCAGTTGTCGTCCTTAGGCTATAAGGAATACATATCCCAAGTTCAAAGACAACCCATTAGGAATCGTGGCCTGTACTGTAGGCAACTCTCTGAGACACAAAGAACAGATAGGTGTAGCTCTGCCCCTGGGGTTTGGGCAATCACCAAAAAAATAATAGGGGGCATCCTTAGGGTATAAGGAATAGGTATGCAAAGTTTCAAAATGATCTGTTAAGAATTGCGGCCTGAAGATGACAAACAAATACAAGAAATAGGCGTGGCTCTACCCCAGGGGTCGGGCATGCACCAAAAACAATAGGGATCATCCTTAGGGTATAAGGAATTCATACGAATTTTTTTCAAGACGATCGATTAAGAATTGTGGCCTGTAGGCGACACACAGACACGCAAAAAGAAAATGGGCTTGGCTCTGCCCCTGGGGGTTAAGTATGCACCCCAAACGATAGGGATGTTCCTTAGGGTACAAAGAATAAGTATGAAAAGTTTCATCATGATACGTTAAGAAATGCGGATTGTAGATGACAAAGAAATGCTAAAAATGGGCGTGTCTCTGTCCCTGGGGGTCGGGCATGCACCAAAAACAATAGGGATCATCCTTAGGGTATAAGGAATAAGTATGTAAAGTTTCAAGATGATCACTTAGAATTGTGGCCTGTAGGCGACACACAGACATACATAAACATACATACATACACACACACACCCGCACACACACACACTCACACACAGACAGGGGCGACGGCAATATACGTCCACATTATGAATGTGGGCGTATAAAAAGGGATAATGCAGAATTAACTGTCTTAGAAGGCTTACAGAGATATCTGAAATCAGATGAGCAATCTCAGCAGAAACCTGGTGAGGAAGAAGGAGAGGTGGCAGCCTTTTGCAATTGTCTGGCTAAAACACTCAAGAAATTTGATGTACGAACATTTACTATGATAAAACACAATTAATTGTCTGGTCAACGAAGCAGGACGGATTTTTTTTCCGCAAGTCCATGCCCCTCCCACTCATTCACCCTCTTCCTCAACTTTAACGGCATATACTGGAACACCAATAACACATCAACAGTACCATCAAAACGGTATGCACAGCTCTAGTTCACCCCATTTGAGTGACAGTCCCATTGTTCAATTTTCTATCCGATTCAATGGAAATGTATAATTCAAACAATTAAAATATTTTGTTTTCATGTTGTTTAGATTTTGTTGAATTAATTTCCTTGTTCGTAACAATGTTCACATTGCAACAGAAACCTGTTCACAATCAATTGATGTAACAATCATCTTGAATAAATATCAAAATTCTATTATTTTGCTATATATAAATAGAGGATATTTGTCGTTTTGTCGTGAATAACATATTTTATTTCATCGAGAAGCAAGAAAACTTATATTTTCACGAATGCGTAGCAAGACTGAAAATATAAACGTTTTCTTGCTTAGGGATGAAATAAAATATGTTATTCACGACAAAACGACAAATGTTCTATTTATTTTATGATTTTACAATCATTTTAGGTAAAAACAACTAGCCAGTGGAATAACACTTTTATTTCACTGATAAAACGCGGTATTCCACTACTGATCATAAAATAAAAGATAGTAATGACATCATGGAGTCATTCTGCTGAAGAGTATATTACTGTGTTGGTTATGTTCATAATTACCATTTGTGCAAAGTTATTGAGGTTGCTGAATTAGCGGGGAGTTTCCCCACATATAGAGTGGTTCAATGGTCACTTAATTGTCCTTATATAAACATACACCGTTATCTGCCTGACTGCACCGTCCGTGAGATTTTCTGAAATGAGCAAAATGTAGTCTCGCGCACTTGAATTTAGAGATCGCAGCAAATATACGTCATAAATAGCATTCCACGTGGTATAATACAAACATGTATTGTATTGGTATATAAAGCCAGGTAAAAATACACTCATTACGCGCTTCGAATTTCGTTTTTATTTAATAGCGAACGTGAGCAAAAATTTCGATTGCACTCGTTGAATTAATTTTTATACGACTACATTTTCATGTGGACGTATATTGTCGTCGCCCCTGTCCGTCCGTTCTCCGCCCACAATTGTTTGTGAACACTCTACAGGCAGTGGCGGCGCCAGGGGTTGGGGGGCAAGGGGGGCATTTCCCCCCCCCCATTAATCTGGTCTGCCCTCTGTTTGCCCCCCCCCCCCCAATAATTTTAGAAAATAAATAAAAAAAAGTATTTGTACGAATAGTTTATAGATAGAACATGCGGTTGGCAATGAAATAATATGGGTAGCCTACTCCGGGTGGTAGGCGGGCGGGCAGTTAGATCAGGTAGAACAATTTCAATAAGCCTCTGCTGCTTTCGCAGGAATGAAATTAGATTAAGTTTGTATTTTATCTACTTTGTGATAAACAAAAGTGCAAAGAAATGCGTTTTCAATGTATTAGTAAAGATACAAAATTTCACAGAATACGGAACTTTTCACATGTGTGCTACTTCCATCTACACACGATGTCGGTTTCGCTGTGAACGAAGGTGTTCATATGCACTATATGAATAACAAATGACAATGAAAAAGGGATTCTGGGTCTGTATTTTGATTAAAAGCACAAACAATCTGCAAGAATGTTAGGTTTCTTATATAAAACGAATGGCGAATAACCATCCTTATGGCTCTAGGCTATTCGCCATTCGAATGACGAATATCCACTCCGTATTATCATTAAACGTTATAGTGTGAATACTGTACATATTTAAAATAGTAGACATCATGAGATATTTATGGTGGCTGAAAGCGGCCATTTAGATCGGCTGGGATGAACCCCTGTCGTTAGATCTATCAAGCCAATGGAATAACTGGTTGAGTGAACTAGCGCTTCTCAAAGGAATCAGTATTGCTAGATGTCTAGTCAGTAATAAAGAGATTATCCGCAAGACCATCCACACGTTCGTTGACGCGTCCTCCTCTGCTTATGCCGCAGCTGTTTGTCTTCATTGTGAATACGCCGATCAGTCCTGTTCTTCGAACTTGGTGGCTTCTAAAACTCGCGTCGCCCCCCTAAAATCAATCACTATTCCCAAACTAGAACTATCGGGAGCAGTATTAGGTTTAAGACTCGCACAAACTATCTGCCGGGTGCTTAATGTTTCCAGTTCGGCAGTTATTTACTGGACTGATAGCCAAAATGTTCTGTTTTGGATAAAAGGAGAATCGAGGAAATACAAGCCGTTTGTGTCAAACCGTGTTGGCGAAATTCATTCTATGTCTGAACCCTCTCAGTGGCATTATGTTGACACTAAATCGAATGCTAGCGACCCAGCCACACGGGGATTATCGGCTTCCGCTTTATCGAAGTGTGACTTGTGGTGGCATGGACCTTTATTTCTTAGTCAGTCGTCGGAGAATTGGCCCCTCGCTAATGATACAAGCTCTAATCCGTCTGAAGATGCTTTATTGGCGCTTCGTTCAGTTCAGAAGTCGTTCCTTGTCGCGGCTCCACCGCACGATCTTGGTAGATTAGATATTCAAGCTGGATTAAATTGTTGCGAATAACTAGTTGGATTTTTCGCTTCATTAAGAACATTCGTGTTTCGCATCAAGATAGATGTTTTCAAGAATATTTGACAACAAACGAGTTATCAGCCTCAAAGACTTATTGGCATAAAGTCGCGCAAAATGATTGTTTCCCAAGTGAACTACACTCTATTCGTTCAAATAAACAGGTTGACAGTCGTTCTCCTTTAGCGTCGTTAAATCCTTGTCTCGATGAAGATGGTGTATTTCGTTTGGACGGTCGTTTGAGACAAGCCGATCACATTTCGTATGAATCGAGATTTCCTGTAATACTACCACGAAACCACGATGTGACGCGATTTATTGCAACGCACATTCATGTTGAAGGAAACCACGATTTAGGAACTTCTCATTGTATCAGTAAAATTCGAGTAGAGTATTGGATTTTGCGCGTTACACAAGTGATCAAATCCGTAGAGCATCATTGTCCTGAGTGTCGAAGGAGAAAATGTAAGCCGGCTAAGCAATTAATGGTACCGCTTCCTTTGTGTCGAATAGGTACCCCCTCACATGCATTTTCTGAAGTTGGTGTTGATTTCGCAGGCCCTTTTGTAACAAAACAGGGACGGGGGGTAAAGTTAGGACGAAACGGTACCTATGTTTGTTTACATGCTTGTCGTCTAGGGCAGTTCATTTGGAAATGGCCTGGGGACTCGATAGTCATTAATTTTTGCTGGCTCTCGATCGTTTCGTTAGCAGGAGAGGAAAACCGAATTTCGTTTTGAGCGACAATGGGACTAACTTTGTGGGAGCAAATCGAGAACTTAGGAATTTGTTTAAGTTGGACAATTCAAGGATTGGAAGTGACCTCGCTACTAAAGGCATCGAGTGGAGATTTAATCCCCCGGCGGCTCCCCATTTTGGAGGCGTGTTCGAGGCTCTTATAAAGCCGATCGGCGACTTTTTCGTCGTACTACCTTATCGGCGACCCGCGACTTTCACAACACGAAGAGTCGCCGTTAAGCCACGCGCCGAAAAAGTCGCCGAAAAAATCAGCGCCTTTTTCGGCGCCTTGCTTAACGGCGACTCTCGCCTCGGAAGTTTATAGTTAGTTACATGCGCAATGGCTACATTTTACATTCGCAAATGGATATCGAATTCGGTTGATGTATTGTCCGAAATTCCAAGCAATGATCGAATCGGTAGTTTGGAAATCGCTGATCCTTCTGGTCTTCCTACTCTTAAGACCCTGGGTGTTTTATGGGACGCAGTGTCAGACTGTTTTATCTTCAAAATAGATCCAATTCTCATTGACGTTTTGACTAAACGGATTGTCGTTAGTAAAACTGCAAAACTGTTCGACCCTCTTAATTTGCTAGCACCTTTTACGGTTCGCGCTAAAATAGGAATTCAAGAAACGTGGGTAAAAGGACTTAGCTGGGATGAACCCCTGTCGTTAGATCTATCAAGCCAATGGAATAACTGGTTGAGTGAACTAGCGCTTCTCGAAGGAATCAGTATTGCTAGATGTCTAGTCAGTAATAAAGAGATTATCCGCAAGACCATCCACACGTTCGTTGACGCGTCCTCCTCTGCTTATGCCGCAGCTGTTTGTCTTCATTGTGAATACGCCGATCAGTCCTGTTCTTCGAACTTGGTGGCTTCTAAAACTCGCGTCGCCCCCCTAAAATCAATCACTATTCCCAAACTAGAACTATCGGGAGCAGTATTAGGTTTAAGACTCGCACAAACTATCTGCCGGGTGCTTAATGTTTCCAGTTCGGCAGTTATTTACTGGACTGATAGCCAAAATGTTCTGTTTTGGATAAAAGGAGAATCGAGGAAATACAAGCCGTTTGTGTCAAACCGTGTTGGCGAAATTCATTCTATGTCTGAACCCTCTCAGTGGCATTATGTTGACACTAAATCGAATGCTAGCGACCCAGCCACACGGGGATTATCGGCTTCCGCTTTATCGAAGTGTGACTTGTGGTGGCATGGACCTTTATTTCTTAGTCAGTCGTCGGAGAATTGGCCCCTCGCTAATGATACAAGCTCTAATCCGTCTGAAGATGCTTTATTGGCGCTTCGTTCAGTTCAGAAGTCGTTCCTTGTCGCGGCTCCACCGCACGATCTTGGTAGATTAGATATTCAAGCTGGATTAAATTGTTGCGAATAACTAGTTGGATTTTTCGCTTCATTAAGAACATTCGTGTTTCGCATCAAGATAGATGTTTTCAAGAATATTTGACAACAAACGAGTTATCAGCCTCAAAGACTTATTGGCATAAAGTCGCGCAAAATGATTGTTTCCCAAGTGAACTACACTCTATTCGTTCAAATAAACAGGTTGACAGTCGTTCTCCTTTAGCGTCGTTAAATCCTTGTCTCGATGAAGATGGTGTATTTCGTTTGGACGGTCGTTTGAGACAAGCCGATCACATTTCGTATGAATCGAGATTTCCTGTAATACTACCACGAAACCACGATGTGACGCGATTTATTGCAACGCACATTCATGTTGAAGGAAACCACGATTTAGGAACTTCTCATTGTATCAGTAAAATTCGAGTAGAGTATTGGATTTTGCGCGTTACACAAGTGATCAAATCCGTAGAGCATCATTGTCCTGAGTGTCGAAGGAGAAAATGTAAGCCGGCTAAGCAATTAATGGTACCGCTTCCTTTGTGTCGAATAGGTACCCCCTCACATGCATTTTCTGAAGTTGGTGTTGATTTCGCAGGCCCTTTTGTAACAAAACAGGGACGGGGGGTAAAGTTAGGACGAAACGGTACCTATGTTTGTTTACATGCTTGTCGTCTAGGGCAGTTCATTTGGAAATGGCCTGGGGACTCGATAGTCATTAATTTTTGCTGGCTCTCGATCGTTTCGTTAGCAGGAGAGGAAAACCGAATTTCGTTTTGAGCGACAATGGGACTAACTTTGTGGGAGCAAATCGAGAACTTAGGAATTTGTTTAAGTTGGACAATTCAAGGATTGGAAGTGACCTCGCTACTAAAGGCATCGAGTGGAGATTTAATCCCCCGGCGGCTCCCCATTTTGGAGGCGTGTTCGAGGCTCTTATAAAGTCGGCTAAAAGAGCTATTAAGGCCGTATTAGGTTGCTAAATTAGCGGGGAGTTTCCCCACATATAGAGTGGTTCAATGGTCACTTAATTGTCCTTATATAAACATACACCGTTATCTGCCTGACTGCACCGTCCGTGAGATTTTCTGAAATGAGCAAAATGTAGTCTCGCGCACTTGAATTTAGAGATCGCAGCAAATATACGTCATAAATAGCATTCCACGTGGTATAATACAAACATGTATTGTATTGGTATATAAAGCCAGGTAAAAATACACTCATTACGCGCTTCGAATTTCGTTTTTATTTAATAGCGAACGTGAGCAAAAATTTCGATTGCACTCGTTGAATTAATTTTTATACGACTACATTTTCATGTGGACGTATATTGTCGTCGCCCCTGTCCGTCCGTTCTCCGCCCACAATTGTTTGTGAACACTCTACAGGCAGTGGCGGCGCCAGGGGTTGGGGGGCAAGGGGGGCATTTGCCCCCCCCCATTAATCTGGTCTGCCCTCTGTTTGCCCCCCCCCCCCAATAATTTTAGAAAATAAATAAAAAAAAGTATTTGTACGAATAGTTTATAGATAGAACATGCGGTTGGCAATGAAATAATATGGGTAGCCTACTCCGGGTGGTAGGCGGGCGGGCAGTTAGATCAGGTAGAACAATTTCAATAAGCCTCTGCTGCTTTCGCAGGAATGAAATTAGATTAAGTTTGTATTTTATCTACTTTGTGATAAACAAAAGTGCAAAGAAATGCGTTTTCAATGTATTAGTAAAGATACAAAATTTCACAGAATACGGAACTTTTCACATGTGTGCTACTTCCATCTACACACGATGTCGGTTTCGCTGTGAACGAAGGTGTTCATATGCACTATATGAATAACAAATGACAATGAAAAAGGGATTCTGGGTCTGTATTTTGATTAAAAGCACAAACAATCTGCAAGAATGTTAGGTTTCTTATATAAAACGAATGGCGAATAACCATCCTTATGGCTCTAGGCTATTCGCCATTCGAATGACGAATATCCACTCCGTATTATCATTAAACGTTATAGTGTGAATACTGTACATATTTAAAATAGTAGACATCATGAGATATTTATGGTGGCTGAAAGCGGCCATTTAGATCGGCGGGTTTCTAGATACAACGCGAGAGTCGCCGTTAAGCCAGCACGACGAAAAAGGCGCCGATCGGCGACTTTTTCGTCGTACTACCTTATCGGCGACCCGCGACTTTCACAACACGAAGAGTCGCCGTTAAGCCACGCGCCGAAAAAGTCGCCGAAAAAATCAGCGCCTTTTTCGGCGCCTTGCTTAACGGCGACTCTCGCCTCGGAAGTTTATAGTTAGTTACATGCGCAATGGCTACATTTTACATTCGCAAATGGATATCGAATTCGGTTGATGTATTGTCCGAAATTCCAAGCAATGATCGAATCGGTAGTTTGGAAATCGCTGATCCTTCTGGTCTTCCTACTCTTAAGACCCTGGGTGTTTTATGGGACGCAGTGTCAGACTGTTTTATCTTCAAAATAGATCCAATTCTCATTGACGTTTTGACTAAACGGATTGTCGTTAGTAAAACTGCAAAACTGTTCGACCCTCTTAATTTGCTAGCACCTTTTACGGTTCGCGCTAAAATAGGAATTCAAGAAACGTGGGTAAAAGGACTTAGCTGGGATGAACCCCTGTCGTTAGATCTAGCAAGCCAATGGAATAACTGGTTGAGTGAACTAGCGCTTCTCGAAGGAATCAGTATTGCTAGATGTCTAGTCAGTAATAAAGAGATTATCCGCAAGACCATCCACACGTTCGTTGACGCGTCCTCCTCTGCTTATGCCGCAGCTGTTTGTCTTCATTGTGAATACGCCGATCAGTCCTGTTCTTCGAACTTGGTGGCTTCTAAAACTCGCGTCGCCCCCCTAAAATCAATCACTATTCCCAAACTAGAACTATCGGGAGCAGTATTAGGTTTAAGACTCGCACAAACTATCTGCCGGGTGCTTAATGTTTCCAGTTCGGCAGTTATTTACTGGACTGATAGCCAAAATGTTCTGTTTTGGATAAAAGGAGAATCGAGGAAATACAAGCCGTTTGTGTCAAACCGTGTTGGCGAAATTCATTCTATGTCTGAACCCTCTCAGTGGCATTATGTTGACACTAAATCGAATGCTAGCGACCCAGCCACACGGGGATTATCGGCTTCCGCTTTATCGAAGTGTGACTTGTGGTGGCATGGACCTTTATTTCTTAGTCAGTCGTCGGAGAATTGGCCCCTCGCTAATGATACAAGCTCTAATCCGTCTGAAGATGCTTTATTGGCGCTTCGTTCAGTTCAGAAGTCGTTCCTTGTCGCGGCTCCACCGCACGATCTTGGTAGATTAGATATTCAAGCTGGATTAAATTGTTGCGAATAACTAGTTGGATTTTTCGCTTCATTAAGAACATTCGTGTTTCGCATCAAGATGGATGTTTTCAAGAATATTTGACAACAAACGAGTTATCAGCCTCAAAGACTTATTGGCATAAAGTCGCGCAAAATGATTGTTTCCCAAGTGAACTACACTCTATTCGTTCAAATAAACAGGTTGACAGTCGTTCTCCTTTAGCGTCGTTAAATCCTTGTCTCGATGAAGATGGTGTATTTCGTTTGGACGGTCGTTTGAGACAAGCCGATCACATTTCGTATGAATCGAGATTTCCTGTAATACTACCACGAAACCACGATGTGACGCGATTTATTGCAACGCACATTCATGTTGAAGGAAACCACGATTTAGGAACTTCTCATTGTATCAGTATAATTCGAGTAAAGTATTGGATTTTGCGCGTTACACAAGTGATCAAATCCGTAGAGCATCATTGTCCTGAGTGTCGAAGGAGAAAATGTAAGCCGGCTAAGCAATTAATGGTACCGCTTCCTTTGTGTCGAATAGGTACCCCCTCACATGCATTTTCTGAAGTTGGTGTTGATTTCGCAGGCCCTTTTGTAACAAAACAGGGACGGGGGTAAAGTTAGGACGAAACGGTACCTATGTTTGTTTACATGCTTGTCGTCTAGGGCAGTTCATTTGGAAATGGCCTGGGGACTCGATAGTCATTCATTTTTGCTGGCTCTCGATCGTTTCGTTAGCAGGAGAGGAAAACCGAATTTCGTTTTGAGCGACAATGGGACTAACTTTGTGGGAGCAAATCGAGAACTTAGGAATTTGTTTAAGTTGGACAATTCAAGGATTGGAAGTGACCTCGCTACTAAAGGCATCGAGTGGAGATTTAATCCCCCGGCGGCTCTCCATTTTGGAGGCGTGTTCGAGGCTCTTATAAAGTCGGCTAAAAGAGCTATTAAGGCCGTATTAGGCGATGCGGATGCAAATGATGAAGAATTGATGACCGTTTTTATTCATGCAGAGGGATTACTAAATTCTCGACCCCTCTGTTATCAAGGTGATGACCCGAAGGACGAATCGGTTCTCACGCCAAATCATTTTCTTTTTGGCCGAACAGGTGACCAATTAGTGTCGTCCAAATTAATCGATGGCGTTCGTTTTAATCCACGTAATCGTTGGCGCATGGTTCAAAATTTGGTTAGCTCTTTTTGGAAACGCTGGCTACGAGAGTTCTTACCCACATTAAATAATCGTTCGAAATGGCAAACCCCCTATAAGGACTTATTGGAGGGTGACTTAGTACTAGTTGTAGACCCACTTTCCCCAAGGGGAAAATGGCCCTTGGGTCGTATAGTAAAGTCGTATCCTGGAATTGACAATCGTGTTAGAGTAGTTGACGTCAAAGTCGGCGATAATATACTTAAAAGGCCGATACATCGTCTGTGTCCGTTGGAAGCTTATATACCTAAGTGTAGTGTGAAGAAGTGGCTATCGATAATGTGCTTAGTTATACATCGTCATCGTTCGAAATCCGTTGTTCGTGTCTATCGTTATATGGTGTGCTTATTATCCATGTGGAAATGCAGATGTTTCAAAGTGTTTCATCGTTGGAGTCATCGTAAAGTTCATCGAAAGTGTTTCATCGTTGAATTCATCGCAAATGTACATCGAAATAGTGATGTGTATATTATATAGTTCGCTATTTAAAGTAGTGTTAGTTATATAGTTCTATCGTCGTTCTGGAATGTTCAATTCCATCGTATTTTGTGAATCTGTTATGTGCTTCGGAATTTGTGTTTTAGGATGTGCCATAGAATGTTACATCCTGGAGGGGGGTGTGTTAGAAATAAACTCCCTTCAGTTGTGAAGAGTGACTGGTTAATTACGCCTATTGGCGTAGTAATACAAGCATGCAATATAATATAAATGTAGTCCAAAATAAAGCATGGGAGATGCACTAGAGAGTTCGTACCATCAACATCGTTTTTGTTCTTTTTTTCACCCATCGTAACTCGAAGCCACGGGTCTGCTATTTATGGGCCCAGCCTGAGAATCCATTTCGGGATTACTCATACATCGTTCGCAACACACAGTATTAAAACCGACGAAATTAGATGGCAGCAGGAATGGGGTGGGGGGATCTATAATCTATTCTCACTGTAGAAGTAATTCAGCTGGCACGGCTATACTCTTTCGAAACTCGTGTGATGAGAACCAATTATCAAAAATAATAGATATTATACTGCTGTTGTAATTAATATACAAAATGAAAATTATATACTTCTAAATACGTATAGCCCTATCTCCGACATCGACCAATATAAATATTTTACCAGTCTCTGTGAATTGATGCAAAATCTTAAAGAAGAATATGATTCTACCCCATTTGTCGTGGGGGAGATTTTAATAACGTAATGGATGTAAATATGGATCGTACAGGGGGTAATTATAAAGTTAAGAAAAACGGCAGACAGGCAATAAATAATTAAACCTAATAATGTAAAGAAATATACCTGGAAGCAACGAAAACCCTTAATTCAAAGCAGGATTGACTTCTGGCTTATAACAGAAACTGTACAGGATTATGTTAAAGACTGTAAAATATTAGTTAATACAATAAGCGACCATTCGGCTATTTACATAGGTCTAAACTTTTTTTTAAACTAAACGAGTCTCGGGCTTATGGATCTTCAATAATAGTCTGGTTTTAGATAAGAATTTTTATAAATATATTGAACAATCTATAGAAACTTGGGCTCATGAGCACCATAATCCACTGGACAGGGGGGGGGGGGGGGGTCTTTGGGGTTATTTAAAATTTAAAATTAAACATGGTACTATTAAGTATTGCAACAAAAAAAAGAAACACGTTAAAATTGGGTTAAAAAAAGTACCTATTAGATAAGTTAGAAAGGCTAGAGGATAAAAAATTAAAATTGATTGCTACCGGTAATAATGAAATAGAAACTGTTGAAAAAGAATATCAAATTTTGTTAAACAGACTAGATCAAATTTACGAAGATGAAGCAAAGGGGGCCATATTGAGATCTAAAATTCAATGGTACGAACAGGGTGAAAGTCCAAGAAACAAAAAACAACTTTGAATAGAATAACCCGGTCTAATGGCGAGGACGTTAGCCAATGTAATGATATATTAAGTGAAATTCATGATTACTCTAAAACATTGTATTCTTCGTGTGACAATAGCTTTAAATTTAATCGTAATATTAAAAATGATCAATTTACAAACATTGACCAGAACTTACCAAAACTAAACGAATATCAAAGTCAAATGTTAGAATACAGACTAGACGAAAGTGCAAGGAGGCTATAAAATCTTTCAACCAGCGGCTGCCAGGCAGGATACGCCCACATTTTCGAGAGATGGATAGAGAACAAGCTAAAAAGAAAGTGATTTTTCCTAAGATCAAGGGCCATAATTGAGGAAATTACAATTCGATATGCGCAAACATCGAAAGGAACCGAGATCTTTGGGTTATAAACTTACATTTCAAGTTTCAGGAAAATCGGATAAAAATTGTGACCTCTATAGGGTCCACAACCTAGATATACCATATTTTTTTGCTATTTGAGAACGAGGGGCGGCCATTTTGTATGTCAGTTTTGGGACGATTTTCACGAAATTCGAATGCAGCTGTCCTTATGGTGTAACGTCGATATACTAAAACGTTTGTTCTAAATCGGATAAAAATTATGACCTCTATAGGGTCCACAAGCTAAAATTGCGATTTTTTCTACAATCAAGGGCCATGATTCAGAAAATTACAATTCGATATGCGCAAATATCGAAAGGAACCGGGATCTTGGGTTATAAACTTACATTTCAAGTTTCAAGAAAATTGGATAAAAATTGTGACGTCTATAGGGTCCACATCCTTGATATACCATATTTTTTTGCTATTTGAAAACGAACGGCGGCCATTTTGTCTGTCAATTTTGGGCTGATTTTCACGAAACTCGAATACAGCTGTCCTTAGGGTGTAACGGTGATATACTAAAAGGTTTTTTTTTTTAAATCGGATAACAATTATGACCTCTATAGGGTCCACAAGCTAAAAACGTGATTTTTTTGTACAATCAGGAGCCATAATTCAGGAAGTTACGGTCCGATATGCATGAATATCGATAGGAACCGAGATCTTTAGGTTATAAACTTACATTTCTAGTTTCAACAAAATCGGATTAAAATTGTGACCTCTATAGGGTCCACAACCTTGATATACCATATTTTTACGCTATTTGAGAACGAACGGCGGCCATTTTGTCTGGCAGTTTTGGGCCCATTTTCACGAAATTCGAACTCAGCCGTCCCTAGGGTGTAACGGTGACATAATAATACGATTTTTTAAATCAGATAAAAATTATGACCTCTATAGGGTCCACAAGCTAAAAACGCGATTTTTCGTACAATCAGGGGCAATAATTCAGGAAGTTACGTTCCGATATGCGCGTATATCGAAAGGAACCGAGATCTTTGGGTTATAAACTTACATTTCAAGTTTCAACAAAATCGGATAAAAATTGTGACCTCTATAGAGTCCACAACCTTGATATACCATATTTTTACGCTATTTGAGAACGAACGTCGGCCATTTTGTCTGTAAATTTTTGGCCGATTTTCATGAAATTCGAACTCAGTCGTCCTTAGGGTGTAACGGTGATATAATAATACGATTTTTTAAATCGGATAAAAATTATGACCTCTATAGGGTCCACAAGCTAAAAATGCGATTTTTCGTACAATCAGGGGCCATAATTCAGGAAGTAACGGTCCGATATGCGCGAATATCGAAAGGAACCGAGATCTTTGGGTTATAAACTTACATTTCAAGTTTTAACAAAATCGGATAAAAATTGTGACCTCTATAGGGTCCACAACCTTGATATACCATATTTTTACGCTATTTGAGAAAGAACGGCGGCCATTTTGTCTGTAAATTTTGGGCCGATTTTCATGAAATTCGAACTCAGTCGTCCTTAGGGTGTAACGGTGATACAATAATACGGTTTTTTTTAAATCGGATAAAAATTATGACCTCTATAGGGTCCACAAGCTAAAAACGCGATTTTTCGTACAATCAGGGGCCATCATTCAGGAAGTTACTGTCCGATATGCGTGAATATCGAAAGGAACCGAGATCTGTAGGTTATAAACCTACATTTCAAGTTTCAACAAAATCGGATAAAAATTGTGACCTCTATAGGGTCCACAAGCTAAAAACGTGATTTTTCGTACAAACAGTCCATGAAGTTTCGATCCGATACATGCCAATATCGAAAGCAGCCGAGATCTGTTGGAGATAAACCTATATTTCAAGTTTCGTCAAAATCGGATAAGAATTGTGACCTGTAGAGTGTCCACAAACAAATTGTGGACGGACGGACAGGGGCGACGGCATAATACGACCACATGAAAATGTGGGCGTATAAAAATAATAAACCGCCGCTTAACAGTGGAATTTTATCGAGCATATTGGGACATAATTAAAAACTACGTTTTAAACTCATATAATTATAGTTTTGAAACCGGAATACTTTCACCGTCGCAAAGACAATCAATAATTAGACTGATACCAAAACCTGGAAAAGATAAATCTCTGCTACCTAACTGGCGACCTATAACATTGATTAATGTAGATGTTAAAATCATAAGTAAAGCTCTTTCAAATAGATTAAAACACTTTTTAAAATTATTAATACATCATAATCAAACAGCTTTTATAGCAGGGCGCCAAATACAGGAAAATATATGAATAATAGATGATTGTTTTTATCTGGCAAAATTGAAGAAAATAAAAGGCTTTCTCTTAGCTATCGATGTTAAAAAAGCCTTTGACAGTATTAGCCACAAGTTTTTGTTTAAAGTTCTATCCTCCTTTGGATGTAAACGTAACTTTATTAGATATATTCGTACCCTATATAATGATATCAAATGTTGTGTGTTAAATAACGGTTTTACTACGCCATATTTTCCCATAGAAAGGGGGGTTCGTCAGGGCGATCCGAGCAGCACCAACTAATTCAATCTTGTAATTGAAACCCTATGTAATTTTATAAGAAATGATTTTAATATTAGAGGGATTGACATTGGTCAGGAAACATTAAAACTAATTGCTTTTGCTGATGACGTGACATGTTTTTTAAAAGATTATAAATCAGCTAGATATCTATATGAAGTACTTAAAAAATTCAGTCAAGTCTTAGGATTAGAAATTAATGTTATAAAAACTGAAGCCATTGATCTGAAATACATCAGTATGGCTTTGTATATAAAAATTTGAATATAAAAATCTTAGGTATAGTATTCTCCAAAGACACAAAAACTGCTGAGAAATTAAACTATGAAAATAGATTGATTGAGATAGAAAATATATTAAATACTTGGAGAAAGAGAAAACTTACACTAATCGGCAAGATTCAAATAATTAAAACTTTCTGTATATCAAAAATATTGTATCCAGCGTCAGCTTTAACAATGCCAGAGTATGTTATAAAAAGATTTAATATTAAGATATTTGCGTTTTTATGGAATGGGCCAGATAAACTTAAACATGTAATTAGTCAAATGAAGAATATGGAGGGATTAAATATGATAAATTTGAATGAAATGATGATAGCTTGCAGTATCTTTTGGATAAAGAAAATTTATAGTAATGCAACACAGACTTGGAAAACAACATATAATTTTATTCTCGACACGTATGGGGGCGATTTACTACCAGCTTGCAACTATGACCCTAAACTTAAAAACCTATCTCCCTTTTATCAAGAATTATTTCAAAATTGGTACGCTATATATACTAAACATGTTGATATTTTGATACACCCGAAAAATCAAATTTTCTGGAATAATAGATGTATGAAACTAGAATATAATATTTTTAGAAATAAATTTAAAAATAAAAATACATTGTATATGTATGATTTTATTGAAAATAATTTAAATGAACGGGTAACTGACGAATATTGTAGAAATTATATAAAAAGTACATCGTTAGCTGTCAAAAGATTTCTGAAAACTACCCCACACAACGAAACACAGAATTGTAAAAGTATTACTTATTTAGAAGAAATAAACACTAACCTAATATCTTGGTATATATTCCGCGCGGATCAGCTTACTCTGTGAAAAGCCATTGGCTATAGGCAAATTGGAACAGGAATTAGAAATCAAAATAAAAGAACAACGAATGAAAGATCTTTAATCTTGCACATAATATAAGTATAGACAGCAAACTTCAAAACTTCCAATACAAATATATCTATAAAATAATATATACAAATGCATTACTATGTAAATTAAAGTTATACCCATACTTTTTCTCGACTCTTTGATGAAAATGGGAGGGTATACACCGATACACGGCCACTTTTCACGGCCACTTTTGAAAAGTGGCCGTGTATCAGTTGAAAAGTCGCCGTGTATCAGTTGAAAAGGGACAAAAATAACAAAATCATGATTTACATATTTATTTGAACATCTACAACCCGTTTTGAACATGTTATGGTAAATGAGGCATCATTTTCAACTGTCTCAGCACTTTTCGAATGTGCGTCACTCTCAAGTCATATTCTTACATTTTGTCTCACATTTCTTTACATTTTGATATCTAGTCGCACTTTCACATTTTGTCGAACTTTCACATTTTGTCGCGGCTTACGCTCATCCGCAGCACATAATCCAAATATTTTACTATTATAAATTTAATCTCTTGGCATTTTCAACACTAAAAACTTTCACATTTTGTCCCGGTTTATGCTCATCCGCAGCACGTAATCCAAATATATATATCTATCTATATATATTTGTGACTGTCGTTTGTCTGTCTGTCTGTCGTTCAGGGTTGGCGGCTAAACTAGGTCTGCCCCGAGTCTGAAATTTAGGGTATAGGGGTAGCTCGGAGTAACATAGGCCAGGTGGCGTTAGTCTACCACTTCCGGTTTCGGAGTTATGACCCCCGAGCGAAGCCGGGTATCCTGCTAGTTACTAGTATAAATTAATCCATTGGCATTTTCTACACTAAAAACTTCTGAAGTCTACATTTCCAACTCGTCTTCATTTAATGGCCGTTCTTGTTTTTGTCTGTCAGTGGATGTCAATACCTCGCGAAGTTAATGAATTGATCTGTGCGGAAATTAGCAAATGTACCTTGCTTATCAAAAAAGTTAAAATCCAATCTGTTGTACTGATCTCGAAGTGTCACCATATTCCTATGCAATTGGTATTTTTCCTCGTGTTTGGCAGAATTCAACTCATCTGCATGGCTTTAATTTCTTGTTCTGTGAAGGATCGGGCTTCTAAATCTTCGCGATCATTGACCTCTCTTGCAGAACTGATATTCTCGGTCTTAGAAATATATATCTGTGACATTATAAAGTAGGATTCTTCGACGAATTCCCGCATTCGTTTCTGCCACTACAATCGACGCAGCCAGGATGTTGGCAAAACAACAAGAAATGGCTATTGTACAAAATCATTGGATGACGTTTGCTTTTCTCAACCAATCAATATCCCTGCTATGAACATTTTCCCTGACCTGATTCAAAACGTGAAATGCACGTGCGGTGTACTGACATCATTTACCTGAGTAGAAATAAGCGTTTGCGATGAGATAATTGGGGGGCTCTAAATGGGAAACTTCGATAAATTTGTGAAATGAAAAAGCCTTGTGAAATTGGGAAAAATAGAAAAAATCGCTATTTCTCGAAAAAGTATTTAGTATGTAGTAGTTATTAGCACACTTTCCGAGGTGTATCGGTGAATATTAGGACAGTTTTGATCGAGGGGCCCAGCCGAGGCGGCTCCCGACCAAAACTGTCCTGATATTCACCGATACACCGAGGAATAGTGCTAATAAGTAACTTACATCGCATTTCTATCGAGTATTGTGAAGCAAAATGTGAAAAATAAATAAATGGAAATATGTAGAAAGCAACACATTATTGTAGAACTAGACTGGTCGCATACCCTTATCATTCAATTAGAATTATACAATTATGTGAACATATAAGAACCTTATAAAACCTTAGATGTACCATGCATTTTAATTCTTAAGAAGGTAGCTATTTATCTCCTCTCTCTTTCGACTTTTTGTTGTGTCTTTTTTAAGTACCCTCCTAAATATGTAAACTCCCTCATCCCAAGCAAGGGAGATAACATAACTAGACGGGGGCGAAAAGTTAAAGACCAAATTTATAAAAGGACTATAGTAAAGCAGGGATTTTAAAAGGTTTTAAAAAGCATTTCTTATTTTACGTCTGAAGAAAAGGAATACAAGTATATTTAAATAATATCCCTGTCGCATATTGACTTACTTACTTTTTCAAATATATAATATAAACCGACATTCTTGTATATAACAATTAGAAATTATTAGAAATCATGCTGATACTACAAATAATATATATATTTGCTTATTTCTAATGTGTTGAAATAAACGTAAATTGTATTTTTTGAGAAAAAAAATTATATTTAAAAAAAAAAAAAAAAAAAAAAAAATGAACATGTGAATTATAGAACTTAGCCAAGGTATTGATGCAATGAAACTATAGACTAAGTTTGATCACTCTCACTTAATCAGAACTAAAGTTATTGTGATTGTGTCCCAAAGCATCAACCAATCAAATTGCTTATCTCTGCTTACCCTGAGCAGAAAATGCTCATCGCCGAACTCCATCAAGGCATCGTCCTAATAAACACCTACAAGAGTTTGAACATTCTAGCTCAATTAATAGTTATTGTGTCGCAAAAAGTGTGACGGGCAGACAGACGGATGGACAGACAGACAGACGGACGAACCCATTTTAGTAGTCCCCTGCTTTCTTCCAAAGGCGGGGGATAATATGGCCGACACTAGTAATGATTCGTTCCCCAGAGTTACTAATTAGAAGGAGAGTTACTGTGTCCCAAAACGTGTGACAGACAGACAGACGAACCCATTTTAATAGTCCCCCGCTTTCTTGGAAAGGCAGGGGACAAAAAACAACTTGAATATTATTGTATTTAACTGGAAATATACATCTCTGAAAATTTAACAAATTTCCTTCCAAGTGACATGCATATGAGAAAAATTCAACAGATTTAAATCACATTACAAGTTCAAACAAGTTACAGAGAGAGAGAGAGAGAGAGGGTTTAACGTCCACTCGACACAAACTAGGTCATTTCGGGGCTAACATATGGTTTAATTTTATTTCAAAAATTCACTTGCGCGTAGGTGTCTTTAGCAGTGGGAGGAAACCGGAGGACCCGGAGAGAACCCAAGAGGTTGGACAGGCGACCCTACTCCTTGTCACGTACAGCCGGGGATTCGAAACCACGCCAGTTGACTCAATGACCGGCCTTACAGAATTGATAGTTACAGAATTGATAGAATGCAATAGTTGAAGTCATAAAAAACTGACTAGACATCCGGTTTGTTAGATGACAAAAGTGGGTGGATTGGTTAGAACTATTTAGTTATGGTTGTTGAACTGGAATGGACCATCTTAGGCTATGTTTACTATTTCTATTTCTTTGAAAATGCTGTTGGTTATTTGTGCACGTTGAATAATAATTTGGTATATGAAACAAACTTTATCTAATAGACATTTCGACCAAATAGTTCAATTGAACATTTAATGCGATCGTTCTAAGAGTTACGTGATCATTTCAAATCTTTTGAACTTATACTTTCAGACAGGCTTTTAACTGGGATATTCTATTTACATAGTTTTTTTTTTCAGAAGTTGTCCTTTAAAACAAGACTAGGTGAATTAAAAAAAATTAGGGCACTGGCTATTCGTCTTTAGATGGACTGTGATCATTTATGTAACGTTAGCGATAATCAATTTCCTATCTGTGGATCATCAGACGAGCGCTCAATCAGATGAACAATAATAACTCACTTCAAGATGAATTAATGTGGACAGCCAATGAGAAATATCTCTGGAGACTGTCATGCTTCCTTAACAACCGGAATTCCAACGGAATAGTTGGTAATTTGACAAGGAAGTCAGGCTTGATGACGGTAATAAAAATCATAATAAGATTCTCCATTTTGGATGTTATTAATTACCACTTTTCCGTTCGAAACCCGTTTCCTTTTAAAATTGAATTAAGGTTCCCTTGATAATTTTTGAGAGCATGAAATTAAAGCTATTGTCATAGCAACCACGTTTGATGCTACACATATTAACAGTTATCGGAGTGCAAATTAATTAAACCGTAAACCAATCCATAGATGGAAAATATCATTTTCTCGAAACTAGGGTTAAAGTTGCCACAGCCACCCGTGTCATCCTTTCTGTTTATTTCTGGGTTTTAAGCAAGTTAATGTGTTTACTAGTTTTATGTTATATACCCCGTTCACACTAATATTAGTTATGTCGAACTAGTTTAAACATATTTATATTTGGTTATGTCGAATTACCCGTTCACACTTTTGTCGAATAGTGAGTGTTACATAGATAAAAGACGTAGAAATCAACCGAGTACACCCCACCTACACCACAACATGCAAGACCTCAGATTAAGATATGTAAGGACCGTGAAAATCTAGTTGCTCTCAATTATCGACTAGAGATAACGAAACTGTTCATTTACCATTAATATGATTATTCGCATAATAACCATGTAGCTACAGCGATCAAATGCTTATTAAAGGAGCTAAGTCTAACTCAATATTTTCCATAATATTCAAAATTAGAATTTAGTATTGATCAATTTCAATCAGTGCCGGACTGGGCCCACCTTTCCACCTGTCCGTGACAGGTGGGCCTAAGCTCATTAAAAAAAAGTTGGCCCACCAGTCCGGCACTGATTTCAATCAATATTCACGTTATTTTGCCGTGAAACTTTATCCAAAATTTAAGACACAATTAACATTTTATAATCAGCACACAAGTTATTTTGCCGTGAAACTATATCCAAAATTTAAGACACAATTAACATTTTATAATCAGCACACGAGTCGTGTACCCGCCAAAATCCCAAAATAAATAGATGACACATTAATTTATCGTAAATTTATTTTTATACGCCCACATTTTCATGTGGACGTATATTGTCGTCGCCCCTGTGGACACTCTACAGGTCACAATTTTTATCCGATTTCAAAGAAACTTGAAATATATAAGTTTATCTCCCTAAGATCTCGGTTCTTTTCGATATTGACATGTATCGGATCGTAACTTCATGGATTATGGCCCTTGATTGTATGAAAAATCGTTTTTTTTAGCTTGTGGGCCCTATAGAGGTCACAATTTTTATCCGATTTTGTTGAAACTTGAAATATACGTTTATAACCCAAAGATCTCGGTTCCTTTCGATATTCGCGCATATCAGACCGTAACTTCCTGAATTATTATCCCTGATTGTACGAAAAATCACGTTTTTAGCTTATCGACCCTATAGAGGTCATAATTTTTATCCGATTTCAAAAACCGTTTTAGTATATCACCGTTCCACCCTAAGGATGGTTGAGTTGTAATTTCGTGAAATTCGGACCAAAACTGACAGACAAAATGGCCGCCCCTCGTTCTCAAATAGCGTAAAAATATGGTACGCCGGTTGATTTCTGAAATCGGCGATTTTGACTCGGGAGTAGACTCGATGGGTCGAACAAACCCTGTGCATATGAACGAAAACGGTCGACCCCCACCTTCGAACATATGCATGATATTGCATGGTTTTCTCGTGGAATGACATTTAAAACGCAAATTAGATTGTTTATGAAATATTGTGACAATAACAGGACATGGGGTCAAGGAATGGAGAAATATGATGGCGGAAACAATATTGTTATCTTTACAAATTATTGATTCTAAGTTCATAACCAAAATATAGAAATTATGCTGGTTATTTTGATACGTTAACTGAGCTATAGATTAATACACATGTTGGTCATTTACATTTTTGTCCCCCGCCTATGGAAAAAAGCAGGGAACTATTAAAATGGGTTCGCCCGTCTGTCTGTCCGTTCGTCACAATTTTGGGACACAATAACTCTCCTTCTAATTGAGCTAGAATGTTCAACTTTGATGTAGGTGTTTATTAGGTTAATGCCCTGATGGGGCTCAAAGAAAAGCATTTTCTGCTTAGGGTAAGCAGAGATAAGCAATTGGATTGGTTGATGCTTTAGTTCAAATTAAGTGAGAATGATCAAACGTGGTGTATAGTTTCATTACACCAATACCTTGACTATGTTCGATAATGAGCATTTTCTGCCCAGGGTAAGCAGAGCGATAAGCAATTTTATTGGTCGAGACTTTGGAATACAATAACTCTCCTTCTAATTGAGCCACAATGTTCAAACTTGGTCCAGATGTTTATTATGTGAATGCCTTGATGGAGTTCGAAGATGAGAATTTTCTGCTGTGGATAAGCAGAGATAAGCAATTGGATTGGTTGATGCTTTGGGACACGATAACTTTAGTCCTAATTAAGCGAGAGTGGCGAGAGTGATGAAACTTTGTGTATAGTTTCATCACATCAATACCGTGAGTAAATGCGACAATGAACATTTTCTGCTGAGGGTAAGCAGAAATTTGATTGGTCGAGACGTTGAAACAAATTAACCCTCCTTCCATTTGAGGTAGAATGTTCAAACTTGATGTAGGCGTTCAGTAGCTGAAGTCCTTGATGGAGTTCGATGATGAATATTATCTGCTTACGGGAAGCAGAGATAAGCAATTTGATTGGTTGACGCTTTTGGACATGATAACTTTGGTTATAATTAAGTTTGAGCGATGAAACTCCGAGTATTGGTTCATTATATCATTACCTTTACCAAGTTCGATGATGAGAATTTTCTGCCTAGGCTAAGGAGCGATAAGCAATTTGATTGGTCAAGACTTTGGAACAATGTTTAAACTTGATGTTCATTAGATGAATGTGTTGACTGAGTTCAATGATTAACATTTCCCGCTAAAGCTAAGCAGAGCTAAGCAGAGCTAAGCAAATTCTTTGACTTCGATTCTAGCTGATACAGAGTGATGAAACTTAGTGTATAGTTGATTATCAGTTTGATTGCTCGATACTTTTGAGAAAGATCATTGTACAATTAATTAATGTGGGTCATCTATTTAGTTCGGGATTTCGGCGGGGGACATCAGCCTCACTGTTGCCTTGTTCTTTGTTATAAAACGTATATCATGCCCTGTCGATATCCAGGGTATGGTGCATGTCTATTCCATATTTGGAAATTAGCTGTTATGTAAATACCACAAACAAAAGAATAGACACCCATATACCAGGGAGTGAGGGCTAGAATGGTGCGACATCATATATATTTTTATAAGACGAGACATCATTGGATTCTGTAAAAAAACCGGTTGATTCTCATGATGTAGTGTTTTCCGGAGTCTAGCCACGCTGGTTAAGACTTTTACATTAGTTGGGGTTGAGAGAAAGAGATCTTAACTTTTAATGGACACAGATTTCCAAATATTTCTACGCCGTCACCCACGAATGTAGGGCGAAAGTTATTTTTAGTATTTCTCTCCCTTTCCCTTTTTCCCCCTTTTGCATGGCGATTTTTGTTGACTTTTTGGTGTAGAATCGAAGAAAAGGGTTTGAAAATACATTTTCTACCAAGAGTTGAGAGGTTGGTTAGGTTGAAATGTTGGGTCCAAAATTGCATGTTTTCTTGTCTCTACTTCCAGCTTGTGTATCTCAAGTTTTCCATGGTGAACCTCATACGTGCTTGTGGGCAAGAGGTTGCCACATGTTGCTCCATCTGTGGTAGAAAGCGTTCTACCCAACGAAAATTTGGGAAAAAGTTAGAGCCGGTCTAAGAGACGAGAATTAACATTAAAGTCAATGGGCAAATCTTTAGTGATCTGTGGCCAAATATTGTAATGTAGGCTATTGTTTAACTGTTGTGATATAAAACCTTGTAGTAAAAAGCTATCGTTGTTCCTATTGTACATTTTTGATTTCGGTATCGTAAGAAAACACAATAGTGAAGTCCTTAAGAAGAGGGATAGAGTCGGTTCAGAGTCAACAAAACAGCGGAAGTGCTACACAATTTGACTGACAGTTCAGCATATTCTATTTACGTTGTCTGTTTTTAACTATTACAGCGAGTCAACTCTTTATCTAATCTCCCATAATGCTCCTTTAATATTTCCGTGCATGGATATAAATGACAACAACAACAAAATCAACAAAAAAAAAAGTTCTTCGTTCTCCAAATCTACACTGTTCACCGTTCCATTTGTCCGCTCTTGCGTGTTTGACATTTGCGTGCTGTTAAGTACGGTGGCTGATAAGGGACATGAAAAATAATATTATTTTTTTTTTAATTTTCACCCAAGTCAATTTTAATATAATTTGTTTTTTGTAATTTTCACCCAAGTCAATTTTAATATAATTTGTTTTTTATAATTTTCACCCAAGTCAATTTTAATATAATTTGTTTTTTTATAATTTTCACCCAAGTCAATTTTAATATAATTTGTTTTTTGTAATTTTCACCCAAGTCAATTTTAATATAATTTGTTTTTTATAATTTTCACCCAAGTCAATTTTAATATAATTTGTTTTTTTATAATTTTCACCCAAGTCAATTTTAATTTTCACCCAAGTCAATTTTAATATAATTTGTTTTTTATAATTTTCACCCAAGTCAATTTTAATATAATTTGTTTTTTTTATAATTTTCACCCAAGTCGATTTTAATATAATTTGATTTTTATAATTTTCACCCAAGAATTTCCACCCAGCGCGTGACGTCATCTCAATTAGCCTCGTTTCCAAAACACTAATGACCTAGTTTGTGTCGAGTGGACGTTAAACTCTCTCTCTCTCTCTCTCTCTCTCTCTCTCTCTCTCAAAGTTTGCGTACGACGGGCGACCATTTTGTCCGGCAGTTTCGATCAGATTTTCAGAAAATTCGAACTCAATCATCATTAGGGCGTAACGGTCATATATTCAAACGGTTTTTTTTTAAAATCGGATACAAATTGTGACCTCTAGAGGGACCACAAGCTAAAAACGAGATTTTTCGTACAATCAAGGGTCGTAATTCAGAAAGTTAGATCCTATAAGAATTATCGAAAGAAACCAGATGATAATTGTGACCTTTAGAGTGTACACACGCTAAAAAAAAGTGACTTTTCGTACAATCAGGGGCCATAATTCATGAAGTTTCAATCCGATACATGCCAATATCGAAAGGGACCTAGATCTTTTGGGGATAAACCTATATTTCAAGTCTCGTCAAAATCGGATAAGAATTGTGACCTGTATAGTGTCCACAAACAAATTATGGATGGACGTCCGGACGGACAGGGGTGACGACAATATACGTCCATATGAAAATGTGGGCGTATAAAACATAATACATTGCAGTCTGCTAATTACAGTATGAGAACCATATAAGATAAAACATAATACATTGCAATGGAAACGAGGCTAATTGAGATGACGTCACGCGCTGGGTGGAAATTCTTGGGTGAAAAGTATAAAAATCAAATTATATTAAAATTGACTTGGGTGAAAATTATAAAAAACAAATTATATTAAAATTGACTTGGGTGAAAATTATAAAAAAACAAATTATATTAAAAATGACTTGGGTGGAAATTAAAATTGACTTGGGTGGAAATTAAAATTGACTTGGGTGAAAATTATAAAAAAACAAATTATATTAAAATTGTTTAAAAAACAAATTATATTAAAATTGACTTGGGTGAAAATTAAAATTAACTTAGGTGAAAATTATAAAAAACAAATTATATTATTTTTCATGTCCCTTATCAGCCACCGTAGTTAAGAACTTTAATGTTATCTTTTGTATAAATTTTAGATTTCGAGTTACACCAAAACTGAACAATAAACAATTCTAAACCCCTTACCAGCGGACTTTGTGTTATATCTGGTTGCGCAAATTCGACGTCACGATAAAATATGTAATTGTGGGTGTTTTAGAATTGTTTATTGCTCAGTATTGGAGTAAATGGAAATCTCCGATTTAAAAAGTGTTGACCCAGAGAGTAATTAAAAAATACAACCATTTAGCCACCACTGATGACATCGCAATACTGATTAGTCGATGCCCGACATGATTTAAAAGGGTGTTTTTTTTGGGTTTTTTTTTTTATCTTTATCCATGTTAATCTATTTTCAGTAAAAATATGCTATTATTAATCAAACTACATGTAGAAAAGAATATGTTTTGGCGCATCCCAATTCGTGTGTCAACAAACTGACGCCCCTGGTTTATGTCAAGGTAAACTAAAGTATTAGGTTGGTCTGATGTGTTACATGCGATTAGTCATTCGGATGAGACGAAAAACCGAGGTCCCGTGTACATATTTGCGTGCACGTAAAAGATCCCTTGACAGTTGGAATTCGATATAAGAGTAGGCCGTAGTGCCGCTGTCTGGGCAAAATTTCCCTCATAGCACATTGTATGGCGTATGCCACCCGTCTTCATTAGCTCAGTTCGGAGCAAAACAGTAGGGCGTTAAACCCCACTTCATTTACATGCGATTAGTGATGGGACAAGGTCTATCCCATGACCTTTTACTAATTCTAGTTTTATTTTTAGCTCAACGTGGTGAACACAAATCTTATTATGGCTGGTTTCATCTATAGACGTACATTTGAAAGAGTCTCGTTTTCATTGTCTGTTTTTATTACACAATTAAGAACACGGCCTATTGATAAAACTTTTCAGATGTTACAAAAGTTTATGCCCACTGAATAGAACACGAGAAACGAATTAAAAATATATCATTTTAATGCTGTTCTTATTAAAATGATTGTGTTCGGGTCAAGGACTAGGTGAATTAATTATATTTTCAAATTATGCATTTTGTAATAATCCGGTATCTTAATCTGTTATCGGAATATGTAAAATTAATTAGATATACTTTTAGATCATTGAAATACGTTTAATCCCCGAGGAGTTATGATAAATTTGAGCCAGATTAATTCAAATCTGCTAAACCTTAAGTACCGATCCTTGAATATATATCTATATTTATTCCGTTTGGAGTTTGAACGGCGTGGTGGTGGTGGTGGTGGTGGTGGGGGGTCTACAGTGGGTTTGGTCGCATGTTAGTCAGCATTGTTTTGTATTGGAGTGTATGTGAGTGGCTACATAATACTTTGCAGGACGATAGGTTACACACGAGCCTATCATGTTAACAGAATATATTTTCCATCTTATGTATCCGTCTTGTAATTAATAATTAAAGAACAAGGTATCCGAATATTCCCAATCGTGTCATCGAAGTGCCTTCCGTCGCGTGTTGTAAATCTACTCTTGGACTTCGCGTTATTTATTTAAATACAGCTATTTACTCAGATAAATCATATAAGCTAGCTGTCTGCCTTCTATGGGCGTCTTAAGATATTAATAATGTATACAAAATATTACAAATACGATACATATATACATTCTTAGAATAATAGATTTCCATGACAATGGATTATAAATAATATTAGATAACGTACAACAAAAGGTTTAAAAGTAGATAATACATAACATGACATAAATCATAAATCTACATAGTCTTCCTGGTATAGTTTGACAATGGCCAATATATATCAGAAACAACAACTGTTTCATATATACGTTTTTATATCGAAGCAGGATACATACATGTAGTTATAATCAATAGTCTACATAATACTTAAAAATAACATACCTTTCATTCTCTCAATCCCACTCCTGCAAAGTCTAGCCAGCGTGGCTAGACTTCTGCAAAACACTACGTCATAGTCTTCTCAGGATCTCAATGGCATCTGTGATTTTCTAAGCCTAATTTTGGCCTTTTACATTCTCCGATTTCGCGCATTAATTCTGTGGTTGGTCAATTACGCCCAATGACGTAAGAATTAGCCAAATATGGGCATTGACCTTAAAAGCGAACCTGGTAAATTTCCATATAAAGTGCAATTACTATATCAATAATGAAAACAAACAGATACTAGATCTGCATAGCAGATATCAAAGCTTTCATATAAACTTCAAAAGGGGTTATTAGAATCTATGAATCAACAACCACTCTGATGGAAGATATTCTCTGGGCTAAAAAATCTTTTTTCTCTCAGCTACGAGAGATACGTAGAATTAAACCGGCCCAGAGCCGACCGTGTTGATACGAAGCCGCTTATTTGACATTGACACATAACTGAAGGTGAATAGGCCTACCCGTCCAGTTAATACAATGGGCAATCTCACATCGGTCCACTAAAGAGAGGCACATGCTAGTCGCCCCCTACTTCCCCAAGACATTTAGTCCAAACCTTGACTCTCATACATATAAACCATTTGGTACTACATGTACATGTATTTCGTACTTATATCATATTAAACCCCTCGGCCGCCATGTTGAATCACACAGTATTTAACGTTCTATATCCTAACATCTTTATGAAATCAACGACAAATCTAAACTTGGGCACTCCAACCATTTTTATTTTTACATCATTCAGTTTTTTTTAAATAAGTAATTCTATCACAAATAATAGTGAAGACTGGACCACTAAACTAGTTACCCATCAGTTTTTCTTTGTGTTAATGCGTTCTACATTTTCAAAGCAATGATTCTTATATGTGCGAGCCGCCATGACACCGGCGGATATTATAACTTCGATAGGCGAGAAACTTCAGGTAGCAGTTGGGTTTCATCAAATCATATAATTATGCGGTACGGCTTCACCTTTATTTCAATGGGAATTGGTTTATTATATGTGCAGTGCAGTTTTAGGTCAGTTTATGTGTAAATTAAGGGAGCTATACATAGGCCAGTAACCTTTTTGTAGTCATTTGACTAAAAAAAACTTGCGGAAAGGAACTCCGTAGGACAAGCCACTACTGTGGCAGGAGTAAGGCGGAAGACATCAGTAGTGGAACCATTTCTAAGTTAATCCCGAAGTGCGTTGCTATTGTAAGAATATATAAAATCGGGTTTCCGTTCCGCTTTTTTTTTGCTGTAGTTTGAGTAATGAGTTAGAGCGTATATTTTGTAGTCAAAAAATCATTGCAAATAGAAGACCTCATCCCCACCACCACCAACCTGTAATACACTAGCTAGCTTGTGTATTTCCATATTCCATTTCCGAGAGATAGATAGAGAACACGCGAAATATAAAGTGATTTTTCTTACAATCAGGGACCATAATTCATGAAGTTACGATTCGATATGCGCAAATATCGAAAGGAACCATATTTTTGGGTTATAAACATGCATGTCAAGTTTCATCAAAATCTTTCACTGTGAAAAAACGGGGCTAAGTCATCTGAAATCAAACAAATTTTACAATGTAGGTAGTGAAAACAAAATGTTATGTTAAGCGTTGTTCGAGGGTGGGGTGGGTGCATAAAATTCCAAATGCAAAGGGTTATTTTTCGTGCACGCCAATATGCACACAGGATTTCGATTTTTCGTCCTACCTAAAAAAACTGCACGCAAAGTTAGTTGTCGGGCCTTCGGTCAAGAACCACAGACAAAGGGAGAGAACGGGGACCTCTGTTTTGCATACCATCCAAGCGACTAGGCACTAATCCTTGTACCATGGACGAGGGGACGGGCGTTTTTCGTCCCATCGAAACGACTAGACACAGATCCTTGCTAGGCCTTCCATACTTCACCACTGCCAACGGGGAATCACTTTGACCTCGGGTTTTCGTACCATCCAAACGACTAGACACTAATCCTTGCAAGGCCTTCCGTTCTGCAGCAAATGAGCCACGCTGGCCTCGTTTTGTCGTAACATACAAACGACTAGACAATGTTTCATAATTTAGTCATGTTCGCGTGGGTGGGTTGGCAGCAGAATTGATATGTACATGATAGTGACACGAGGAGGGGGGGGGGGCGGGGTGTACACAAATCACACAAATCAGAGCTTTGTAATACACGCATATACTTGATATACTAAATACACAAATGGCTGAATTTCGAGACATTTCTGGCACTCTTTTATCACATAATGAGAACACTGCATTAATTTCTATATATCAATAAAATATGCCTCAGACCCATTGTTTATTTTTAAATTTGAATTAGACTCGTAACAAAATATATTTTCTGGCAACAAATAGCATATAAATAAAACTAGATTTACTTTCTGATTATTTTTTTTAAATGAAATCATTCCAGGGCTTTTATTGACATTTCAGAAAATGTAGAGTTGGTCCCATGCACTTGAGGCCAAGGTCCTTGAAGTTGTACAGCTGCACCCGGTGACCGATATTTATTTAACGGGGAATAAGTGATAATTCATATTATAACAGTAAATAATTAAAATATCCCATAGGGATTATAATAATATGTATATCATGTAGGTGTGCATGTAGGTTAAAATTGTGACCTCTGTAAATAGGCCCGTTCCTTGCATTTAGTTTTAGAGTTAGGAGTGCTAAAATTGAGAGAGCGAAATGGGGTTGATCGACCACTCGACACAAACTAGGTCATTTCGGGACTAACGTATGGTTCAATTTTATTTCAATAATTCGCTTGCGCGTAGGGGTCTAGCAGTGGGGGGAAACCGGGTGATCCTGAAAAAATACACAGGTTGGACGGGCGACCTACTCCGGTTTCCTCCCACTGCTAAAGACCCCTACGCGCAAGCGAATTATTGAAATAAAATTAAACCATATGTTGGTCCCGAAATGACCTAGTTTGTGTCGAGTGGACGTTAAACCCCATTTCTCTCTCTCTCTCTCTCCGTAAATTGACTTGAGGCCAGTGTCCTTTAAGTTGTACAGCGGCACCAGGTGACCGATATTTATTTAACGGGGAATAAGTGATAATTCATATTATAGCAGTAAATAATTAAAATATTTCATAGGGATTATAATAATATATCATGTCTGGGTATTACAGGGTTAAAACCAATATTAAATTCCGAAAATCGTTTTTTTGCTAAAACTCTTTTTTTTTAATGGGATCAAAATGGGGGTAAAGCACAGAGTCCGGGGTGGTAATGGGCGTATTGTGTCCAAATTTCATGGTTTTCGGACAATCGGTGCCGGTGTCACGGCGAAATTCCACTTTTTTCCCCTCATGGAAGCCGTAAATTGACTTAGAAAAAAAAAACGACGAAAGGCAGGTGACAAGAACAAACGACTTGAACGAATGCAGGTATCACCTTGAAATTTTCAGGGTGCCTAGGTACCAACGTGAAAAGTTGCTCGCCGGAATTTAGTACTCATGGTACCGTTGGTTCCTGTGTAGCGCATGCGCGAAATCAAAACCAGCTAAACTCGAAAACAACCTTGTCGGCACGGAAAACATCAAAGGAGAAATTCGAATTTTTGAAATATTCAAATACCAAACATTCGACCATGATCCAGGCTATCCTCAAATGTATTAATTTCGGTAATAGGAGACAGATTCTCTAAGCCACGACCAATTGTGTATGTTTTCAAGCCCATAAATGTGGATTTTTCACTAATTTTCATTTTCATTTCAAAATGGCGTCCATCAGTTGACCTAAATCAAAATTCTAAACCTATAGATTTTTAGGCTTTCCTTCAAGCATTCAGAAAATGTAACTCTTATGTCTTTAAGTAAAATATTGCAAAAGCCGTATGGACTTTTCACATTTTGAGATGGTGGCACTTCCGGTTTGCTCAACAAACTCCATATTTTGTGTACTCATCAGTACTGTCTTAGCTAGTACAGAAAAAAAATTTCAAGGCAATCTGACCTATATTTCGTCGATTTTTTTGAAAACTTTGATCCTTAATTTCACCAAGGGGAGATAATTTAGAAAATTTCCAAGGACATCATTGAAGTCGCATTGGCAAGATCTACTAACATTCTAAATTTCACGAAAATCGCACAACTATTAAAGAAGTTGTCAAATTGGTAATAACTTCCGGTTCGAAATGACAGCGACGAATTTTCGAAATGCCAAAATCCGAAATTGCAGATTTGAAGTAAATGTTTCAAGATACTCAAAGAAAAAAGAATTAGTAAAATAGGTCAAATAGTCACAGAGTTACAGCATTGTAGGTCAAATGCATTCCTTCGTAAAATTCGGTGATTTCGGATTCGTAAAACGTTTTGAAAATATATTTAATCAACAGCCACCACCCATTTTTGGGGGGATAGGTAAAAGTTTCAGAACGATCCTATGGTTAGATTCTGAGAAATCCGATTTGTGGACAAAACACAAAAAAAAAATAACAATAATAATCTTAACAGAAACAATAAGCTTTCATATGTAATATGAAAGCTTAATGATGTGTTTATGACAACAAAAAAGCTAAATAACTAATAACTTGTTTATGTTTATGATTTTGGAACCAGGATCCAATCGATGTCAACATATTGTTACAGTTTTTCGTCTCATCTGAATGATTATACACTGTCCCTTGCTAGACCCTGCACCACTGACAAGGGGAACCACGCTGGAAATTCCCAGAAAACTTCCTCGTCGAACGCAGGGATAGAACTCACTGAACCGCCACGGCCCCTTTATCAACAACAAACTGATACAGCCAGTTATTTGTATAGCACCGAATCTAATTAGTTCTTTTAAATCCAATAAACAATAACTTATAGATCATTCATTTCTTTCTTTAGACCTGAAATGTTATAAAATTTATTAATTAGACATAACTTATCAAGACCATAATCGGTTCTATCGGATGGTTCCGATATTTAGTAGATTTGAATACGTTTTGTGGTTGATGAAATAACCGTAAAAATGGATAATTGAGATTTTTGTTTATCGAATTAAACGGTCGAGGCTAGACAAACATTGTATCGCCGATAGCTTGACTCAGAGTGAAGTAATTTGACTGAAATTTTCAGCATATTCTCTTTCCATTATCTGTTTTACCTATTAGAGCGAGAACTACCAGCTCTTTATCTAATGACACTGTAATTATCCACATTTACGTCATCTTTCTTGCATCAATAATTATAGGGCTAAATCTATTTGTTAAGGCCAGCTCAAATTTCGTCAAGGTCGCTGAGATGTAAATAGGGTTAGGGCATGTGATTGTTGGCGACACTGTAGGTTAGGGTTAGGGAAAGCATTAGGGTTAGGGTTGGGATTAGCACTAGATCAAAAAGATCTAACCTAATTATAGGTCATAATACAATTGACAGTGATTTGTTGTACTTACATGGTTGTTGTACTTACATGGAAGTAAATTACATACTACATCAGACATATTCTATAATAATGTAATACTATGTAGTAACAGGGATACTATTTTACAGTTTATAACATACAGTAACATTCTTGAGGATGTTCACAAACATGGAGCTGGGGCATAATTGCCTTTGTTTTGTTTAATTGCCACCGCCACCATCACCACCCCCACCCCACCCCTTGTAGTTTAATACAGAGCTGGTCTATATTCTGCGGGCACAGTTAGCCGAGGTTGCCCGCGTGAGTGTTTTATAGCTTCGATTTTGACTTGGCCATAAGGCAATGGGCCGGTCTAGAAAAGTATATGTTTTAGAGTGTCCGTAGCATTGATAACCAATGAATACTGTACTAAATCAAAAATGAATGGCAACAGAATGGATTTATTAAGTTATTTTTAAATTTATAAGTTCAATCGTTTGGCTTCCCAGGGGCGGATCCAGGAATTTTGCAGGAAGTTTGCCAGTTTCCTGAGACAACGTATCCCCCCTCCCGCATGGTCTCTATCGTCATTTTGGCGTATATACATACACATTGAGCTTTTTAAACAGAGAAATTCAACACCTCGTTTGACGTCAATTTTTATTATGAATTAATACAATGACATTGTGATTCAATTTCATGGATGCAAAGCATTGTCACATAATGTTTATATCATGATCTTGTGCTTTGAATGCCCATCCTGTCCCACATCTGACGAGAGTTGAGCGCGAAGGCTGCTCCTCTGTATCTCTCTCTCTTTAGTTTCTCATTTTAATCAGTGTCCAAATCTAATGTGATTTTACTTGTGGATACATCAAGATATATGGTGATCAAATAGTGATAAGTACTTTTAAAAAAAAAAATTGAATATTGTAGCTTTATTAGTGTAAATCTAAGATTTTATTGATATTAAATAGTGGCTAATGAAGCATGACATTGACTGTATCAACAATCAGTGAACTGTTTGTGTTCTTAAGTGTGATTTGATAATGACAAACAGTGTGAGATTCTCTCATCTCATTCAGTATACAAAATCTCAACTACTGCAACTTAAAGACAGGGTCCCACTCAATGTCAGCAAAAGGATTTATAAAGATTTAAAGGACACGGATAAGTACATTTTAATGAACAAACCAACTCGGAGAAAAACAAAACATCGTCACATCAAGTGCCTTATTACGAATCGTAATGATTCAGTTGTTACTTCAGTTATTAATCCTAAAAACCTAATTAAAATCAAAACTATTAATAAGTATAGAAATGATTCAGCCAATACAAAAATGTGCTTATTAAACTGTCGATCGGTTATGAATAAAACACAAGATATAAACACATTCATCTGTGATAACGATTTGGACCTATTAGCTTTAACTGAAACGTGGCTCTCGGATAGTTCTGATTCATCCATTTGTGAATTGGTACCAACCGGCTTTTCAATAATTAATGTTCCTCGACACAAAAGGGGCGGGGGTGTTGCTTTAATCCATAAATCATCTATTTCTTTAAGTAATTTAACTGGAGATAAATTTGACAGCTTTGAATACCTTGATTCCAATGTATCTATATCAAATAATTTAATTCGGTGCATTATTATTTATCGTGCTCCATCAAAATCTGAACAAATATTTTTTGATGAATTTTTTAATTTCTTGGAAAAGATTAGTGGTACGAATGAATTATTAATTCTTGGAGATTTCAATTTCCATGTGGACAGCTCATTAAGCACGCCTGCTAATCAGTTTAAAGAACTGTTAAATAACCAGTCGTTTAAACAACATGTGCAAGTACCAACTCATAATCGCGGGCACACACTAGACCCAGTGATAACAAGAGAGGACAGTTCACTTGTGTTAGATGAACTTGACGTTTTTGATGAACTAATTTCTGATCATTTCCCAGTGAAATTTAAATTATCAGTCCAAAAACCGGACTTTGAAACCAAATCAATAACTTACAGGAAGCTCAAGAATGTAACGTCCGATCAGATTGGGAATGAACTTGATAACACCGAATTTTTAAATATTCATCTTCTCAGTGATATTACTGCTAAAGCCCATAGCTATTTTACAATACTTCATCAAACTCTTGACAACCTTGCCCCGTTACAAACAAAGACAATCAGACTTCGTCCAAATTCAGCCTGGTTTAACAATGATATCCTTGAAGCAAAGAAACTCCGAAATAAAGCAGAACGTAAGTGGCGCGAAACAAATCTCACAATACATGAACAGATATTTAAATGTAAAAAGAATACAGTTAATCATTTAATACGCAAGGCTAAAAAGTCCTACTACTCGGATAAAATAGAGACTGGTCAAAACAAACAGAAAGAGTTATTCAGAGTAACAAGTACACTTCTTGATCCAAACTATGGCGCCACTAAGCTTCCAGAAACTGTGCCTGTACAGGAACTCCCAGATAAATTCTCTGCTTACTTTTCTCAGAAGATTGTCAAGATTCGTGAAGGATTGGTTACTGAGATCAGCGGACATGTCTATCATAAGAATTTGTCTTCTGAAGTTCCAACTCTCTCTCATTTCAAACTCGTGTCTGTGTCCGAAGTGGCTAAAGTTATAAATCAGTCTTCCTCAAAATCATGTTCACTTGACCCCCTCCCGACAATATTGTTAAAAGAATGCCTACCAACCATTGTACCTATTATGACTGACATTAAAAACACTTGTATTTGTGAAAACACTGTTCCTGACGATTTCAAAACCGCAATCATCTTCCCACTAATTAAGAAATTCAACTTAGATCAGAATCTGGAGAAAAATTACAGACCAGTATCTAACCTGAGTTTCCTATCTAAAACCTTAGAACGCGTAATAGCAAGCCAACTCACATCCCATATCAGTGACAATAATCTAATGGAAGAGTTTCAGATTGCTTACAGGAAGTTTCATAGCACCGAGACCGCTATTGTTCGGGTACACAATGATATCAACATGAGTTTAGATCGCCGTGAATGCGTGCTTCTAGTTCTCTTAGATTTATCCGCGGCTTTTGACACTGTAGACCACAATATTTTGCTTCACAGGCTACAATCTGATTTTGGTGTTACTGAAAACGCTCTGAGTCTGTTACGCTCTTATGTTACTAACCGCTCACAAAGTGTTGTAGTAAACGGAATATCTTCTAGCCCTTCTGTTCTGGCTTCCGGTGTACCACAAGGTTCCGTCCTCGGACCGATCTTGTTTAGTCTATACACTAAACCACTTGGCCTCATAGTAAGACATCATGGATTATTATTTCATCTATATGCGGATGATACACAGTTGTACATTTCGTTTAAACCTATCAAAAGTGACTTCGACATTTCCAAGCTAAGTATTGAAACTTATATTGTGGACATTAAAATCTGGATGAACAACAATTTTTTGAAACTTAATGCAGATAAGACTGAGTATTTGGTTATTGGGTCGTCTTTAAACAGGAAAAAGTTGAACTTCGATCTGTCAATACAAGCAGGAGATAGCTGCATTGCCCCTTCTCAATCAGCCCGAAATATTGGTGTAATTTTTAACTCAAATTTTTCTTTGGAAAATCACATAAACAATATTTGCAAAATAAGTTATTTTAATTTAAGAAACATAGCTAAAATACGTAAATATCTGTCAGTAGATGCCACAAAAACACTAATAAATTCATTAGTTACTTCGCGTATTGATTCTTTTAATTCTGTCCTGTACGGTGCACCCCTCAAACATTTTGAAAAATTGCAAAAATTACAAAACTCAGCTGCTCGCCTTATTTCTGGAGCAGTATATAGGGATCATATTACACCTATTCTATATAAACTACACTGGCTTCCTATTATTTTTAGAATTGAATATAAGATTTTATTATTAGTTTTTAAATGTATAAATAACATGGCACCTATTTATCTTAGTAATCTTTTAGGTTTTTATGAACCTCGTCGACAATTACGGTCTTCCGGTGACAATCTGCTACTTATTGAGAAAAAAGCTAATCTCGTCAGTTTCGGCGAGAAGGCTTTTGGGGTAGCTGCCCCCAAACTATGGAATAAACTTCCTCATTCCATTCGGTCATGCACTTCTCTGTCATCATTTAAGATTTCTCTAAAAACGCACTTGTTTAATAGGGCTTTTAATTAATCATCTCTGTGATAACTATATTTATATTTTATGCAATACTTCCTTTTACTCAACTTTTATGTATATTATTCACTTTTTATGTTTTAATCTTATATTTGTTTTGTCAATCATATTATCTTTATTGTAAAGCGTCATTGAGCACTTTTGTGGAAATGGCGCTATATAAACGCTTATAAATAATAATAATAATAATAATAATAATAAAGGATAAAGCATACGGCCGAGAAACTTTTCTCATAAAAAGTGTTGATTTACAAAAAAAATATTTAGCTGAGCAGGGGAGGGGGTGTTTCGACCCCCCCCCCCCCCGCCCCTCTGGATCCGCCCATGCTTCCTAAGTGCACTAAAGACCTCTTTAAAGCTGCTCAGATATCGTGCTGACAATAAATGCGTTTGTGAAAAGATTAGTTGTGTTGTTTACATGTGATAAATGTTTTCATATATCACGCCTGTCTCATTATCTTCTTGAATAAAACAGTGATAAAATGGTTTACAAACAAAATGGAGATAAATGATGTATTAAAAAATATTAATATATAAAAAAACAGCACTGATGGCACAATATTCTATAGAGAGGAAAACTGATGGAGATGAGAAGATATTCTATATAGAAGAAAAATGACATTATTAAAAAAAGATGGAGTAATTATTGCCATTCCAAATTTTTTATACATTTATTTTTGAATTGTGAGATACCCTTTCACCGTCCCATATAATAACTTTTCAACTTCAACGGAATTATCAGTGAAATGAAATTCGATCGTTTGTCTGTTACCGCTCGTTACTTCAGTCTGTTATATAGAAGGACAACTCGTGTTTGTCATGTTTGGCGTCACTTCTCGTTTCTTCACGTGCTTGTTACAAGTGTCCCGTAACAATGATCTCTGTGTTAAAATTATATTTGGAATGTATTTAACCAGTTCTATCACATATGTAATAATGACTGACACCAATATTGTCCTTTAATGTTGAAGTATATTGCGTACGTTAGTTTCTTCGGTGTACCTTCTTCATTATTCACTTTCATAAAAGATTCCTTCTATTCCGCCTTGATCTGATTAGACGTAGCAACAAATTAATTGATTGGGATTAATATATGGTTGCATTCAGAGAGCCGCGGTGGCTCGGTGAGCGGGACGTTGACTCGCTAACCTGGGGTCCCGTGTTCGCCCCCTGTGTTAACCGAGAAAGTTCATCGAGATTTTCTTGCGTGGTTCCCGCTTGTCAGTGGTGCAGAGCCTGGCAAGGACAACGTCTGGTCGTTTGAATGGAAAAAAAACAAGACCCGGTGTACACATAGGCGTGCAGGTAAAAGATCCAGTTGCAGTTGAAATTCGATATAAAATGTTCCTCATAGCACTCTGTGCGGCATTTGCCCGTCTTCATTATCCCAGTCGGTGCAGACTAGTAAGACGTTAAAACCCGTTTCATTTCGCGGTTTGAATTTAACTCGCATTCGAATTTTGGTCGCTACATGGTAAATCGTATTGTATGAGTATTTTCTAATGTCGACAAATCAGTACGAGAAAAGGTTGAACACAGGCTCTATCGAAGATTTTCTTGTCGAGTATACGATTTTACTATCACCCAAGATCAGCTTTAAACCACTGAACCTAGCAAATGGAATTCAGGATTACCTGAATCGAAGAGATCCTCCCTCCAGACATGTCGCTATAGTTACCGTCTAGTACATGACATTCAATATTAACCGTGGAATACATTATTGGGTGATAAAAAATAGCTTTAAATCTGATGATACGAGGTGCTTATGTAATTGACCTAGCATTATGCTCATTTCACACAAGCTTATTAAAACCTATAGAACAGTAAAGTAACCTAATTACATCAATTCATATCTAGCAATAACCGAATTGTACCTTGCATAACATAATATTTAGTAATTACTAGAATGACATTCTCTTTCACATGGTTACAGGGGCCCGGTGATGGTTGTGGTTGAGTACGGCAGAGACATTGTAGCGCAAAAATACACCCCGACACCGGTGCTAAACCACCCTCTTTGACCTGCATGCCCCCTTTCGGACCAAAAAATTGAAATTAAGAAGATAAATTGGAAAATTAGGACGATTGTTTCATTTACCAATTAGAATATACAATCATATGATACCAAAAAATCACGATCATTCTGAAAACATATCTTTTTTATATTTGTGAAGAAGTTAAAACTGCACTCAATAACAGGTTTTTGGAATGAATAGAAGGAATGGTCACAGTGGGGACTGGAACATTATGCAGTATGAACGTCAGTGTTCAGTAACGTAAGTTACATTTTCAGCGTAGCAATGATGGGGTTGGAGCGTCGTGTCAGCGTGGCCTTCTAGATCGTGACAGTAACGTGGTTGAGAGCGGCGTAGCTGTGGCATTGTGTACCCGTAGTGAGAACGTGAAAATGCCGCCACATTTAAGAGGGTTTTCTGCATTTCACCACAAACTCACCGCACTCTATTTAATTTTTGTGCGTAGGATTTCCAAAATTTGATACACATTATTCCCGGTGATGGCACACAGTCTTATACTGGCTTTGATGGTGACAAAATTATAAGAAAAGACATTGATAGCTTTAATGGAATCATGGACTTAGAATTGGAGTTTAGTGGTGAATAATCAATTTAATCAGTTGTATCATTTTAATGCGAAATTACGCGAATTAAGTTTATTTTGGTTACGCAAAAATCACCTAATCACATTTCATGCGTTACCATGGTTACTATTTCATATTTAAACTATTATTAGTACATTTTAGTCCTATATTGTATTTCATGATGTTAATGTAATAAAAGTTTACTGGAACTTTGAAGTTTTTTCTTTATTTAAATGACTGCTGTTTTCCATTATCGGTGTTTTCCCAAAACTTCAAATTTGGGGTTAAATCACATTTGCATAACACCGTCTATTGCTTACCTCACGTTCACCGTGACAACTTTCTCACACACTTTTGATGCTTTTGGGGTTTTTTTTTTACCCGCGGAGTAACGGAATTTTCAGGATTAATGCTTTTCAATTATCACGATTGGTTAATCAATTTCAAATCAATACTATTTCTGACTGTTGAAGATAAACTCCGAATCCCATTTAATATTTGAAGCATCAGTAGACAAACACAAAACTACGTGTTCAAATCAATGCTGTTTCTGACTGTTGAATATAACCTCCTAGGCTAGTAGCTGACACCAAATAATGTTATCTGAAAGAAACATTTTGCTCCAGGATCAGGAAATGTAAAAGATCTTTGCTTTGACTAATAGAGATATGTATTCTGAATAAAAATATCTATATTTCTCACAGTTGGCGGATTATTTTACTGTGGAAGCTTACTCTTTAAACCATATTTGGACATAGGTTCTGATCACGTGTCTTTAATCAGCCAATCGTTGACGAGTAAACAAATAATAACAGGTGGTTTATTATTTACTACACATGCAGACACAATAACCCTTTATTATATATGGAAACATTTTAAGATAAATAGAACCACCCAACGTGAGTTCAATCAGTCTGAAGAGTAAAATATGAAAGAAACTATTCACCTTTTATCTCTTATAAATGTATAGAACTAGATAAAATATGTATGCTGGTGGTTTGGCTGATAAAAAAAATTGTGACCCAATTTTGTAAACTCGCGAGATCTATCGTAGGTCTACATGTTATTTCTACTTGGGGTGATGTGATCGAGATGCCCCTACCCTAACAAAATATTCTGTGCCCGCCACTCGGGCAGTAGCCTATTATCCCTAGCCCTACCCCCTACTCAAAAAACCGTAGGACTACATGTAATTATTGTGTTTCTGCGAAACAGGTAAATTTGTATTTTTTGTTGCTTGGGGAAACATGGGGATCCCCCACCCCACCCCCAACAAAATATTCTGCATCCCGCCACTCAGACAGTAAGGTGCTTCCTTACTAACCAAGAGCAACCTAAACAGTTGGTATTTTTTAAAATAATAAAAGTAGGTCGTAGTACCGCTGTACAGGCAAAATTTCCTCATAGTACATTACACAGGGTATGTATGGCTAAGTATCTCTTCCCTCCTTCTTGCCTTCAAGTTTACAAAGTGTAAAGCCAGCAAGCCGTGACAAATGATCCTAATCTCGCAGCTTCGTTCTGAGGTTCAGCGCAAAGGCAAAAATTAATCAGTCACTTCTCTGCTTCGCTTTATTTATTTCTTGCGACTTGCTTTGATTTGAGTTAACAGCGCAAAGGAAGGAAATGAACAAGACGAAATAAAGAAGTTTCTTGACTTCGTGCTGATTATTTCTTGCCTTTGTGCTGAACCTCATAGGGAAGTGAACCCACAATTAAAAGAAACTGACCACTTTTCGCAGCTTCTTGGCTTAGCATGTGAAGTCCAGAAGGAGCTAAAGAGCACCCATTGGCTTCCATACGTATGCCTGTCTTCATCAGCCTGGTTGGTACAGGAATCAGGAGTCATGGTGGCCCACTAACCAGAGGGTCATGGATTCGATCCGACCCAATGTTGGCCAAGAAAGTACCCCAGGATTTTTCAGCGTTGGTTCCTGATTTCACCGGTGCAAGATGGAGGGCCTGGCAAGTAACCGTGTTTTATATTTTCGGACAGGCCTGAAAACTTGCGTACACGTTGTCTTTCGCGTAAAGAACCCTTTGACAGAATTTGAAATACGATTAGGCCATAGCGCTGATGTTCAGCAAAAGTACCTCATAGCATACTATTATCTTGCGTATACCTGACTTCATTATTCCAGACGGTGAAGAAAAGTAGGATGTTAAACCCCATTTCATAACTGGCTACCGGGGGCCACGGTGGCTTACAAACCCTGAGGTCCCTTGTTCGACCCCGGTGGTTCTCAATAACGTTCATCTGTATTTTGTTTGATTGGGCGGAGATGTGGCGCGCGAAATTTAAAAGCGGATGTTATCAAAACTGTGGGGTATTTTTCTAATGAGAATACTATAAATAACACATGTTTTCACTAAAATGTTAAAACTGCTTTTTGATGGAGCAAAGGTGGCAAGATATTCGATGTCAGCTACTGGCCTAACATAGAATGTACATATATATTTGTACATGTAAAATCATTTTTGTTGGTCTGGTCGATTTGTCCAATTGAATGACAGGACGGTATAACTCTTGGTTGGTGAGTGTGGGGCATTGTCCATTCTTCCTTCCATTTGGTAGTTTGGTAGTTGATTTCATCTTCGTTTCTGCTGTTCATTCATTTTGTTATTGTTTCTCTGAATGAATAATCTAGCACCTGAAAATAGAAAATTCAAATATTAGAGAAAAAACACTAAAAATTAAATTTTTGGCTAGTACTTATATCGTTATCAAACGAATCGTCAGGCCATTTAATGCGTTACCATGCTGTTACAATAACGTTACGTCATAATAGCTGAGCGTTCCAATAACTATCATCTGGGGTGGGGAAAGGAGAGTATTGAGACAAAGTGTTTAGTCCCTTCCTAGCAATTTGTCAATCATTGATTGACGTTCGTTCCCTAGCTGATTGCAATCGACTATGGGCTTGCAATATGTCCACATGGGCATTTAATTGGTGTATAGGAATAGTCTTTGACTACGTCTATGGTTTTGAGCCATGTGATGAGCTTGCATACTTGGATTGATGAATGATTGACATAAACCTTGTCTGAAAGATTGCTATCTATTTGATAGCGATGGGTGTTTTCTTATTTAAGACGGGATTTCCATGCATTTCTGATCTTCACTTTTGCTATGCTTGCACATTCCTGACAGCTATATTCTAAATTGTCCAAATGATTTAGTGAAAACCCTTCCTTCGCTAGTTTGTCGGCTTGTTCGTTGCCGAAAATATTGGCGCGCGAAGATAGGATTACGACTTTTTGGTGTGTCTTCATAGCTAGCCATTCTGCGGTGTACACAGATTGTTCTGGTAGCCCTTTTCTGATGTTCAGCTTTACTTTGGGTATGCATGTCATATCCTGTTGCCCCATTTGTGGAATCTTTCGATCCATCTGTGTATTGCTGATTGAAGGATACTTAATTGAGAACAATACAACCAGCCAACTTGCTCCGGAGTCTTCTCATGTGGCTCATCAGATACGGATGCAAGAGCGACACCCTATGTAGTATGCTTGCTTGTAGCTGCACTAGGGATTGGCGTAGAATGGGCAGTATTTTGCGCTTGTTCTGTCCCAGGTTGCAGCCAGAATCTCGACTAAAGGATTAAAATGAATATTGCCTAGTTTTGTGGGGGTTATTTTAGTGGCCCTAGAACCCCTGATAGGCACGCCTGTGGTCTTATCATATTATTCATATAGTTTTTCTCTAGATATAGTTTGGTTTGGTAAAATAATGGCCCTCAACCACCGCCAACGAGTTAAAGGACCATATTGTCTGGCATTTTGAATTTTATTATTATCTAATCACCCCACAACATAATGAACGATTTCAGTGTATTCCTTGACACCAGAAATATACGGTTAGACACCAAAATTATCATCCTAGACTTAATACTACGGTGGTTATAGGGGATTATTTTTACCACATTTTAAGCCATTAACAAGGTATAATTTCAGAGAGAGAGAGAGAGAGATGGGGTTTAACGTCCACTCGACACCAACTAGGTCATTTCGGGACTATCATATAGTTCCACTTTATTTCAATTATTCGCTTGCACGTGGGGGTCTTTAGCAGTGGGAGGAAACCGGAGGACCCGGAGAAAACCCACGAGGTTGGACAGGCGACCCTACTCCTTGTCACGCACAACCGGGGAATCGCAACCACGACATTTGACTCAATAACGGACCTAATGATACAACGCGCACGCGCTAACCATTCTTTTCATGGATAAATGTAACTTTGAATATTGTTTCCGAATTATTTTTTTTTTTTTCCTTTCTTGTTAAAAATAAAGACTAAATTCAAACAGAAATACAAGCCTATACAACATAAAATATTCATTTGAGGATGATAAGACCACGCTGAGATCCATTTGTGACAGGTGGCAGTCTTCGTATATCACAAAACCGACCACACTCAAATTAGCAAACAATACTATCTCTCGCACCTTTGGGGATCACGTGGCTAAGTGGGTAAGACGCTAGCTCGCTAGCCTGGAGGTCGGGTGTTCGATCCCTGCATTGGCCGAGAAAGTTCATCCAGATTTTCCGGCGTGGTTCCCCCTTGTCAGTGATGCAGGACGGAGGGCCTGACAAGGACAGCTGTCTAGTCCTTCGGATGAGACGAAAAACCGAGGTCCCGTGTATACATTAGAATGCACGTAAAAGATCCCTTGGCAGTTGGAATTCGATATAAGAGTAGGCGATAGTGCCGCTTCCCGGGCAAAATTTCCCTCATAGCCCACTGTATGTATGGCGTATGCCCGTCTTCATTAGCCCAGCATAGGAGCAGAACAGTAGGACGTTAAACCCCATTTCATTTCATTTCATTTCTCTCGCACCTTGGAAACTATGGAAAAGACATACACCTCATTGTGACGTCATCCAGAGGCTCGGACTTTCTTTTTATAGATGTAGGCTATGTGGGGAGTTGTTTTGTAATTTCTAACTGGCAATCTGGAAGTAAAAAGGGAAAAATAGAAACCAAAACGCTAAATCATTATTTCTGTAACAATCTATAAAATCGTATTTCCCACAAATCTATTTCCGCAAAAAAAATTAAAAAAATATTAAAACATATCCAAATTACACCCGTCTAGGTGTGTGTGGAGATTGGCTTGATTATGAAGAACATCAAATAAATAACGATTTATTTGTTTTATCTGAAATATGTCCACGACAAAAGTACAATGATATTAATATCGTCATCAAGGAGGGGTATCAGATCATCTGCAAAGATTAATGTCTAATATTTCTGTCTTATTTCAATCTGATTAAAACACAGATCCTATTTCGTTTCGTTTTTATAGTTCAAAATTTCGCTTTTCTTTTCTTAACTACTCTAGGATCTGGAAAAATTGTTATCATTGACGTGTTTTGGGTGATGTGAGTGATTAGCCAATGAAACAGCCTGTTACGGCGAGTTCTTGGCAGTTTGAAGCACGGAACTGTGGGTAACCCCCTAGAAACGTCAATGCTGATTGATTAATCAATGTCTGACGTCATAGGGTCAAACGCCGCTCGTTTGACTACTAACTTGAACTCTCGCTATAACTTTTCAGATCTTCATGTAGTGTAGGCCATCGAAAGTATAAAAAAACGAAACGAAATATAGATGTGTATTTTAATCAGATTGGTTTAACTGAATGATGTTTGGTATCATCAATCTGGATAGAAAAAGAATCTCCGTGCTTAGTCGAAGCTCTCGCAGTAAAACCCACATAGCTGGATCCTAGTGTGAAGTTCTTGCTTCTTTATAGAACGGCTAATCTCTCTTACATAAGCTGGATGACAAAAACAATATATAAATAATAGTGATCGACTGAAAATATGGCGTCATTTCAATGTAATCCCCATGACTACCATTCCTGACACACGCACTTTGAAGGGATTAAAATAAAACTTCTTACATCATCTTGGATAGTTTTCTATACTACCGTAGGGACTTGTATATCACTCGCCTGATCATTTCACAATACTCACAACTTCTAACACTTCCTGCCCCTGCTATTGCCAAAGAGTCTTTATTCAGTTCTTATTCAGCTTCCAATGTAACCAAATTGCGATATATACTGTTATAAATGGAAATTAATATTGCCTTTACAAATCAGAAATAAAAGGATCCCCAAAAAACACATTTCCGAACCAACAGTGTTCAGAAATTCATATCGCTTTCAGATGGATTTGTAAATACTAAAGCTATCAAATAGACGCTTAAATTATTTTGGAGGCTATATAAGAATTAAATAAAGCCATTTCTGTACAATAACATCGGCGGGGGGGGGGGGGTGTAATAATTTCACTGTTTATTATATAGATAACCTGATAAACTGTCGCGTGTTTGGATTGTCAATCATAACTAGCGTTTAAATAAAGCGTATGTTTATCCTCCTTTACCGACATTCATGTTTGTGACAGCATTCAGTATTTTTTCTCTCATTGTAAAGTGTTTTATCACTGAATATACATTCCAGGCTTTTATCTGCAGAGAAGGTTGGATAATTGTTTGATCTTCGCCAGCTAGGTATAGATCGTGTATATAGGATCACAAGTTTGCAAGTGATTTGTTGATATAAAATATACTTTATGTTAGTCCTTAAATGACCGTTTCCTACGGGGTAGCATCAGGGGGTTACAAGAACAGAAGAAATGAATTAAAATGAGCTTAACGTTCTACTTTTCGTCACCAACCGCGCTAATGAAGACGGGCATACATGCAGTGTGCTGCGAGGGAAAGTTGCCCCTACCGATGCGCTAGGGCCTACACTTATTTTGAATTCCAACTGTCAAAGAGTTCTTTACGTGCAGGCCGTCGTGTACACGGGACCTCATTTGTCTTTCCTCATCACCGGGATCCTGGGTTAGTGGCCTACACATTGAGACACCGTGGTAGAGTATGAAAACCAAGGTCTACGTTAAAGAACAATGCAAGTTGGATAAAAGTAAAGAGTACGTGCTACCATAGCTGTCTAGACAAAAGTATCTAATCTGTTTCACAGAGGTATTGTGAAAGCCTTATACCCCTGTATGTATTAGATGACTGACCTTTATAAGTTCAAGTATGCCTTCTACAGGTGACGTCACATCATAAGGCGTCGATCATTCACTCTATGCCGCGTGTTATTGTTAACTGGTCCGGACAGAGTTAATTTTATTTTCCCATTTGCACTATATAGGAAATATTTTGTATTTAGATATATACTTTAAACAACTTTATTTATTTTTCTAATACTTCAACAAAATATTCTACAATTTAATTTGCGCAAGGAAAAAGAGTTAATATTGCGATGGCATCCTTGTCAGTGTTCAGTGATGCAGGACGGAGGGCCTGACAAGGAAAGCGGTCTAGTCGTTCGGATGGGACGCAAAACCGAGGTCCCGTGTACACATTGGCGTGCACGTAAAAGATCCCTAGACAGTTGGAATTCGATATAAGAGTAGGCCGTAGTGCCGCTGTCCGGGCAACATTTCCCTCATAGCACACTGTATGGCGTATGCCCGTCTTCATTAGCCTAGTTCGGAGCAAAACAGTTATAGGATGTTAAATCCCATTTCATTTTTTTCCTTGTCAGTGATTGTAGCGGCGAATATTCACTGCTGATCAGTGTGAACAGTATCCTACGGAAGACCATTACGGCCAATTAAATGAAAAACAAAAATCCATTTTTACGGTTAATCATCAAAGGCCGTTGAACAGCAGATATAATTCAAATCTGTTGAAAATCGGAGTTGATTATTGTTTTGTCATGTTAATAAATGTCTAATTAATAGTTTATGTAACATTTAAGGCCTAAGACCTGCAATAGGCAGATTTGACCCTTGCATAATGTATGTTTAAAGGAGCTAAGTCTCTAACTTAATATTTTCAATAACATTCGAAATTAAAAACAAGAATTAGAATTCAATATTGACCAATTTCAATCAATATTGATGTTGTTATTTTTCCGTGAAACTATAGTATCCTAATAGTCAATATTTAAGACACAAACAACATTTTATAACCAGTACACGAGTAGTGTACCCTATGATTTCGGGTGTCATTTTGTAATGAACAAATAAAAACATATCCTACAACACAATGTGGAAGTAATTAGTAAAGGTTGATTCACAAACGACAAAATAAAAATTTAAAAAAACGTGTAGAATGCACTATGCAGGCGTAAACGCCTACCGTTCAATTTGAACTGTTCGCGCAATTCATCGAACACAACTGATCATAAATTAAATTGTCTATATCCCTTTTAAACAAGCCGTTGTCATCTTTACGTTTCGCTGAACCTCTTTCATGCGCCTTTATTTAATTCGACTGAATCCAAGCATGCAAATTATCTATCGTTGCGATCTTGATTTTGATTTCTTTAATAATCAATTTGTGTATATTCAGGCTTTGGCATTCCGTGGCTTTAAGGAGAGCATGAAATCAATCAATCATTAATAAATGATGTCAATGAGAGTATGGAGTTGGTGGGACTATGAAGTTAATGAGAGTATGAACTTAATGGATGGTTTTTAATGACGGCATGAAATAACGAACGATATTAATGCCTAGCTATCCGATAAATCAGTTTAGGGCGACCTTGAAATAAACTAGTTAGAACACTTTTTATTCATGCGATTGGCCCTACTGGGCTTCTCCGTTATCTTGTAATTACAGGATAGGCTATCTCAAATAGGTTTTGTAATTACAGGATAGGCTATTTTGTGATTACAAGATAGTTACATAAAATGGTCATCTTGTAATTACTAGATAGTTATCTTGTACTTACAAGATAACCAGAATATTTTTTCATTTGATTGATCCTCATGGTTTTCCGTAGTTTCCTCTCTAGCCCTGCGCACGTCAGATCACTAAAATGTCCTGATTCCATTCCCGGCGTGTTTTTCAAGGCCGGACTTCACTGGTCGTTCGGATTTGATAAAAACAACCCCAAAGTTCATCTCTTGTACATAGTACCGTTGCCCGAGAAAACTCTCGTGCCTGGCATTGTATACGTAAGAATAGAAATGCGCATTTACCATAATATATTTGTCTCAAAATAATATTAAATCCTGTAACAGAAACAAAGTACTTCGTTGGCCTAGCTATCCGATAAATCAGTTTAGGGCGACCTTGAAATAAACTAGTTAGAACACTTTTTATTCATGCGATTGGCCCTACTGGGCTTCTCCGTTATCTTGTAATTACAGAATAGGCTATCTCAAATAGGTTTGGTAATTACAGGATAGGCTATCTTGTGATTACAAGATAGTTACATAAAATGGTCATCTTGTAATTACTAGATAGTTATCTTAAGATAACCAGAATATTTTTTCATTTGATTGATCCTCATGGTTTTCCGTAGTTTCCTCTCTGGCCCTGCGCACGTCAGATCACTAAAATGTCCTGGTTCCATTCCCGGCGTGTTTTTCAAGGCCGGACTTCACTGGTCGTTCGGATTTGATAAAAACAACCCCAAAGTTCATCTCTTGTACATAGTACCGTTGCCCGAGAAAACTCTCGTGCCTGGCATTGTATATGTAAGAATAGAAGTGCGCATTTACCATAATATATTTGTCTCAAAATAATATTAAATCCAATTTGATTTAAATTGTACCAGCATTAATACCATCAACCGTACAATACACCAAAAAACTAAATTCAATTCGCAATCATTCAGTACGTCCCTCGCGGTATTTTTACTCATTATGATTTTATTTTCCATGAAACTGTTTGTAATATCCCCGGACTGTTTAATAAAAATTGCCATAATATAAGTGTCGAAATACAACATGTTACCAATGAAATGAAATGGGATTTAACGTCCTACTCTTCTGCTCCGAACTGGACTAATAAAGACGGTTACTATGTCACATTAATTAAATTTTCCTTATATTCAGATTTTGATGGAGTCAGCAAGGGCCATAATTCAGAAAATTACAATTCGATATGCGCAAATATCGAAAAAAACCGAGATCTTTGGGTTACAAACTTACATTTCAAGTTTCAACAAAATCGGATAAAAATTGTGACCTCTATAGGGTCCACAACCTTGATATAACATATTTTTTACGCTATTTGAGAACGAGGGGCGGCCATTTTGTCTGTCAGTTTTGGGCTGATTTTCACGAAATTCGAACTCAGCCGTCCTTAGGGTGTAACGGTGATATCATAATACGGTTTTTTAAATCGGATAAAAATTATGACCTCTATAGGGCCCACAAGCTAAAATAGCGATTTTTCGTACAATCAGGGGCCATAATTCAGGAAGTTATTTCCCGATATGCGCGAATATCGAAAGAAACCAAGATCTTTGGGTTATTAACTTACATTTCAAGTTTCAATAAAATCGGATAAAAATTAGGGTCCACAACCTTGATTTACCATATTTTTACGCCATTTGAGAACGAACAGCGGCCATTAATTTGTCTGTCAGTTTTGGGCCGATTTTCCCGAAATTCGTACTCAGCCGTCCTTAGGGTGTAACGGTGATATAATAATAGGTTTTTTTAAATCGGAAAAAATTATGACCTCTATAGGGTCCACAAGCTAAAAACGCGATTTTTTCGTACAATAATCTGCCATAATTCATGAAGTTACCGTCCGATATGTGCGAATATCGCAATGAACCAAGATCTTTGGGGTATAAACTTACATTGCAAGTTTCAACAAAATCGGATAAAAATTGTGACCTCTATAGGGTCCACAACCTTGATATACCATATTTTTTACGCTATTAGAGAACGAAGGGCGGCCATTTTGTCTGTCAGTTTTGGGCCGATTTTCACGAAATTCGAACTCAGTCGTCCTTAGGGTGTAAAGTTGATATAATACTACGGTTTTTTAAATCGGATAAAAATTATGACCTCTATAGGGTCCACAAGCTAAAAACGCGATTTTTCGGACAATCAGGGGCCATAATTCAGGAAGTTACGTTCCGATATGCACGAATATCGAAAGGAACCGAGATCTTTGGGTTATAAGCATACATTTCAAGTTTAAACCAAATCGGATAAAAATTGTGACCTCTAGGGTGTTCACGAGTTGAAAACGTGATTTTTCGTACAATCAGGGGCCATAATCCATGAAGTTACGCTCAGATACATGCCAATATCGAAAGGAACCGAGATCTTAGGGTGATAAAGCTATATTTCATGTTTCATTGAAATCGAATAAAAATTGTGACCTGTAGACTTTTCACAAACAATTGTGGACGGACGGACGGACAGGAGCGACGACAATATACGTCCACATGAAAATGTGGGCATATTAAAACACAACAGTGCGTTATCTTCTACTGCAGGCTTTGTGTGTTTAATCAAAATCAACTGTTTAATTTATGTGCACGTTATGGTAAAGCGGGGAATTATTATCTTGTAGAAACAATTTGATTACTCTGGACATTGTTGCATCGAATATTTTAACCGGGAAACATGAAATACAATAAAATACAAAAGCACAACAAACACGTCAAATCAGCAACATTAAGATAAATTAACAGACAGATTATCGACAAGCTATCATAGTTCGCCTCAGATGGTCCTTTGCGGCGGGTCTGTCCATGCGACGGAATTGCGCTTGGCTTCGCTTGGCTTGGCTTTGGACGATATGTACAACCACTGTTAACAACGTTCTACTGATGCTTCTTAGAAGTGAATCTAAGAAGGATTTCCTTGATTTCATTGGTTGTTGCTCTGTCTAATTTTAAGCTACATTAAAATTAACGTATTCTATTTTACTATCCTTTGCTACATATCTTGATCATCGAAACCGACATTACGCTTCACCAGGGGCGTGGTGACAGTGAATTTGGGAGAGCAGATACTCATGCGCTACTTGATTATTTGTGCCACAAAGAAAAAAATTAGAAAGGAAAATGATGTAATGGGCCATACCTGAGAAGTTTTTAGAATATTAACGGGGGTCTTATGGAATTTTCACATGTTGAGAAGTTTGTCTTGTCAATAGCCAGTAACTCACAATGAAAACGACGTCAGAAGATTTTAGACAGTATTACCGGTCATTTGCGAAAAAAAGCGTAAAATCTGTCGACTTCTGGGTCAGATGAAAACAAAAGTACAAGTTCGGATACCAATTTCAACATCATGGCGGGTTATGCAATTCGATCTTTTCGGTTCTGTTTTAACACAATTTTTATGCGATTTTAATGCAGGCAGCTGACGCCTTTGTATGTATTTATTCCATAGTATTACATTGACACGCATGAGAGATGAAGTCGGATCCGTATCGATCCCAATGTGAGGTTTTTGTTGCCACTGATTACTGTTCCAACCTTGTCCCTATCACAGTTAATTAATAGACGCATCGAATTACCTTTCAGAAATATTCTCAGATGGACGTTCGATTTTACCATTCTCCAAATTTTCTCGAGGGCTAGGGGAGAGACCGCGCCGCGTCTTCGCCACTCCCCTCACCTTGTCAGACTGCGTGCAAATACAGTATGCCTTGCTCCCATTGCCTTCAGACATAACCTGCCGTTGCTCATTTTTTCCTCTGGCTGTGGCTCAGCGGGAGTATTGTCTAGACGAAATCCTCTACTAATACGAGTAGAAAGTGGATAAAGCTCGTTCTCAACTTGCATCCTCGTGGCCATCTTTCTACGTCTTCTCATTACAGGATGGTTTCGTCGCCTAACATATGTGTCAAGCTCTTCGACACAGCAGGATCGGTTCTCAACCACATCAATCAACAATTTCCCATGCTGGTAGAAATAACATTAACAATTATCACTAACCAGATGACAACCGTGTGATATTTACTAACTGTAGGTGTTACGTCGTTACGTGGACGGTCTCATGTGATAATTATTAAGCACCGACCACATAGACGTGAATCTGGACACATTTCTGTAACTTTACACTTCACTGCCATGCGTATGTAATACAGATATGCCCAGGTTTGAACCCCGAGGACAGCGAGCGGTAGTCAGTCCCAATTTAGGCACGAGACAGTATACCAAATGTCAAACACTAAAGTTACCGATTAGACAAAAGCTTAGTAATGTTTCCGTACGCAATCGGGTTTTCACATTTTCTGACTATTCTCAGTGTGTACCGGCTTTGTGGAACATTGGCGCCTTGAGTGGCGTCTTAAAGTAGCTAATTTTTAACTCAATATCATCCACAGGCCTCGACATTGAAAAAACGAATTATTTGTCAATTTAAACCAACATTGGTGTTGTGAACTTACTGGAAAAGGATGGGCTTCTGATATTCAATATTTAAGACAAACTAACATTTTACCATTGGTACGTGAATCGTGTACCAGAATTCGTTTCAGTGCCATTTGTAACAAGGGACTCAAAGAACGAAGCTAGACATTCCACATGTCAAACGGTGACCACATATTCTTATCTGGAGAGCATGCGCAATGAATACTACCATTGCAGACTGGAATAACCAGACGCTAGAGATTGCTATTCGATTGAGACTTTTCACGTATTTCGCCGAACATAACTGATTTGAAATTAAAGCAAAAACGGAAACGATTGAATGTAAATCAGTTTATATACATTCATATTACATTATTATATGTGTGCGACCCATTTGTGTCAATTTCTAGGTCCCAAATATTAACAATTTACCCCCTTTAACTATTTCATAGAAAACAGTGGTTCTTAATTTTAATGGCGTTAATGGAATTATTCGCTGATCTTTATATAACAAAATGAAAGTGAAACTGGGGCAATAGCTGAATTAACAACACATAACGAATTATGGTTTCAAATACAGGTAGGCCTAGAGGCGGATTACCCATAAAATTTTTGGCGGATTTTTTAAATTTGATGTTTTACATTATTTAATTCACTGGACTACGCTTCCAACGAACGCCACTCTCACCCGGTTGTGTCGGCCGTTCACTATGAGGGAAGAAGGTCCACGCGGTCATAAACCCCGTTTACATTACAAATTTTAAGCGTACCAGGCACGGTACCAGGTACGGCACGCTTCGCTTTTTTGTAGTGTCAACGGGTCAAACGTAAGCGTGCCGCGCCTGGTACGGTGCCAATCTGGCCCACTGAAGTGAGGTGGTCTCGGAACGGTACCAGGACCGACTCGCTTTAAATGTTCGTAGTGTAAACGCTAACCGGTCTGAGCACGGATTACTGCGCATGCGCCAAATGAACTTTGACCTTTTTCCCCGCAAACTTTGACAGCTCTGTCATCAGTTCTGTCAAAATGGCTGCTCAAACTAAATCAACCATCATAATTGTTTTCATCTGGGTAATTTGTATAGGGACTGAAATTAACTTTTCTGTGAAGAGTTCCACATTTAGCGTGCTTGGCACGGTTAGAGTAATGTAAACGGGTCAATTTCTTGAAATTTATCGCGACCTGGTACCGTGCCCAGAACGGCACGCTTATCGCGGCCAAGTGTAAACGGGACTTTTGACACCATAGCGCTCGAGCTGAGCTTTAGTGTGATCGATCATTCCAATTGGGACACTGGTTACTCGCTCGCCTTGCATTAGCCTGGTATCCGTTGTGGGTTTCATTTTAAAAAAAGTTTTTGCGATTTTCTCTTGAAATTTGTCTTTCCTTCCTTACATGAAGGCCGCGTCATTTCAACGTAGGCCGGTTTGCCGTTGAAATGGCCCAAAGGCAAGGGTGTTGATGGGAGAAGAGAGAAAGGAAAACACATGGAAGCTGAAATGCTGAAAAAAGCGGACAAAACTACACCAAAAATTACGATGTTTTTTTGCGGCCAGAGACAGGGTAACTGCTCAGTCGATAAAAACACGAATGATATCATCGAGAATAATGCGTCGCCGACCGACCAGGAGGGAGTGATTTCTGAAAGTGATGATGACAGCTTGGAAATTAAGTTTTCATTTTATCCAGCAATTATTTGTTGCTTTGCTCCTCTGAGCATCAACTGATCGTCACTGGCCGACTGAAAGGGTAATGTTGGACTAAGTTCTAGTGCTTGACATTATTCCATCGGTATATCTTCGGAAATTTCGTTTCTCTTACAGCGGTCTTAATTTTACTACGGCAAACCAGTTCCGCAAAGGACCCAGCTGGTCGAGCTGCCTAGGGCCCATCAGAGCCTTGATCCGCCTCTAAATACAGGAGAGCTTTTAAAGGAACTGTATTATAGTACTGGTTAGATTAGTCTCTCGCACACTCCCCTCGAATGGCCGTGATAAATCGAAATTAAAAAAAAGAGGGTTATCACAATGTGAGTCTTTGGTAATTGATTCCTGACACAATGGGAAATAGATCACATACCGAGAGTATCGCTAACGCTGCAATATACGTCCACATTCCTGCTTTGATCTATATGGTACTTTTTAAAATGAAGAGAATAAAATATGAAATGGCTGTTATATGAGTAGAGGCAAAGAAAGCTAGAAGTTGGGTTTGTTTTGCCAAATTTCCAGACAAAATATTAACAAAAAAGTGGGTGTGACACTGCCCCAGGGGGTCGGGGCATGCACCAAAATAAATAGTTGCTGTCTTTACGGTATAAGGAATAAATATGCAGTTCAAAGATGATCCATTCAGAATTGCAGCCTGCAGACGATAAATACAAAAATCGGTTGTGGCTCTGTCCCTGGGGGTTGGATATGGAACAATATAAATAGGTACCACCCTGTTATTGAAATGATTGATATGCTGAATTTGAACAAAATCTGTTAATTATTGCAGCCTGTAGAGTATTTACCAATAAAAACTAACAAAAAAGTGGGTGTGGTACCACAGCCCTGGGTCGGGACATGCACCAAAATATATAGCTGCTATCCTTACAGTATAAGGAATAAATATGCCAAGTTCCAAGATGATCCATTTAAAAAATTCCAGCCTGTAGTCAAAAAACACAAAAATTGGGCATGGCTCTGCCCCTGGGGATTGGGCATGGACCAATATATATAGGATTGTACCTATATATACATATAGGTACAATCCTATGCTGGATCATTTCGAATTGGATCCAAATCTGTTAATAATTGCAACCTGTATATCATTTACAGGCAATATCAACAAAAAGTGGGTATGGCACCGCCGAAAGGGCAGGGGGTGGTGAGGGTGGGGTGGAGGAGGGGAGCGTGTACCAACATCAATAGTTGCCGTCCTTAGGGTATAAGGAATAAGTATACCAAGTTCCAAGATAAACCATTCAGAATTGTGGCCTTCGAGCGCTAAAGGCAAATATTGGGCGTGGCTTTGCCCCTGGGGGTTGGGGCATTCACCAAAATCAATAGTTGACGCCCTTAGGCTATAAGGAATACATGTGCCAAGTACCAAGTTGATCCATTCAGAATTGCGGTCTGTAACGATAAACACAAAACTTGGGCGTCACTCTTCCCCTGTAACACACAGAGACACAAGGTAAAATAGGTGTGTCTCTGCCCCTGGGGGTGTGGCAATCACCAAAAATAACAGGGGTCATCCTTAGGGTATAAGGAATAAATATGCAAAGTTTCAAAATGATCTATTAAGAATTGTGGCCTGTAGGCGAAACAAAAGACACACACACATTGGGCGTGGCTCTGTTCCATGGGTCGGGAATGCACCAAAAATAATAGAGGTCAGTCGTAGGGTATAAGAAATTAGTATAAAAAAAGTTTTTTAAGACGATCGATTAAGCATTGCGGGCTTACGTGACACACAGACACACAAAAAGAAAATGGGCGTGGCTCTGCTCCTGGGGTTTGGGCATTCACCACAAACAATAGGGATGTTCCTTAGGATAGAAGGAATGAGTATGCCAAGTTTTAAGGTGATACATTAAGAAATGTAGTCTGTAGATGACAAACAAAAAATACAAGAAATGGGCGTGGCACTGTCCCTGGGGGTCGAGCAGGCACCAAAAACAATAGGGATCATCCTTAGGGTATAAGGAATAAGTATGTAAAGTTTTAAGATGACGAGTTAAGAATTGTGGCCTGTAGGAGAGACACAAACGTACATACATACATACATACATACATACATGTACATACATACATACGTGTACATACATACATACATACATGTGAACGTATAAAAAGATTTTGGTACTTGAGTTCTGGCACAATGGAAAATAGAACGCATTATAATAATAAATGGAAAAAAAAAATTGAAATAACATTAACAGATAAGCTCCCTTGTAAAGAAACACAAAATGTCAACGATTCTGGGTCAATTGTTACACAAAATACAATGATTAAAAAGGATTCTACGGTGGCTGGGAAAGGACATCCTATGATTTTATTTTTCCCAAATTATCTCGGTCGATCGACTTTGAATCTCGATCGATCGACTTAAGTATATCGATCGATCGACTTAAGTATATCGATTAAACGAATAAGTATCTCTATCGATCGAATTAGTATCTCGATCGATCGAATAAATTATTTCGATCGATCGACTTAGTTATCTCGATCTATCGACTTTTTCTATAACAGTCTCGGGCATCACCCCTCTCCTCAAACGCACTTCTTAGTACTCACTCAACCGCCATGTACCGCGACTCGCTCGTGAGCGTTTCTCTCGGCCCAGGGCTGTTCGAGCATGGTGGTCATAGGAGTAGTCGGCTCCAGACCTGGTGTCGACCGAGATGTCTGACCGCGCTTTTCCGCCTCACCGTCTAACTCTCATCCATGGTAGTACATCCGAGTAACCGTCTCCACCAAAAAGACGGGTAAGTGCCAGTCTCGAAATTTGAGAGAGATACGTGGAAGAGACGACGGTCGCTACAAGACTCGTGGAATTCATTATTTGTAACCACCGGGCCACGCTATCGAGCTTTTCCCTCGACTGAGGGAAGATACAGCTTGAGTAGAATTCCTCTGGACGATTGTTTCGTCACCGGACCGAGCTCTCGAGACAGAGTGGCGCGGTGAAGGATGCCGACCAGAATGAACACGAATCGATGAATTTGGAATAAGTGAAAGCCCTTTGGAGCCGAAATAATCAAGTCGAAACCTACTTTTGCACATAGAACTTTCAGACGAGTACGAGATGTTTCGCCTGTATTTTACTCCAAGACAGAGTGGCGCGGTGAAGGATGCCGACCAGAATGAACACGAATCGATGAATTTGGAATAAGTGAAAGCCCCTTGGAGCCGAAATAATCAAGTCGAAATCTACTTTTGCACATATAACTTTGAGACGAGTACGAAACACTTTTGAGTGAGGTATATGCAAGATACGAAGCGCATTTATGTACCTTTCATACGAGTGCATTTTCTCATATATACTCTTCAAAAAAAAGTTACTGTAGGGGATATTCAGATGGAAATACCTATGAAGGTTGTAATATGATAAATAGTCATGGACACTTGACAAGCCTTAAGAGTATGTTCACAGATGAAGAACTGATCGCCCCAACAGAACCACCGAGCTGCACATGCGACACGCAACAGCTCCATACACGTGGGAGGGGTTCATCGTCAAATTTGACACTTCTAGGAAGGGTTGATGAAAACTGCCGCGTGCTGGTTTATCCTTTCCATGTTTGCTTTCCTATCGGTTCTTGCATAAGATTTACTGTTTAGCGTATCTTTGCTTTAGTGTGTTACGTTTAATTTGATCGGGAGACATGTTCGTCGACGTCAACGTCAACCGACAACACTGCAAGAATTGGCCGTGGCACTGCAAGAGGAGTGGGTCAGATTGCCCCAAATCCTGATTAGACGGTTGATTAGGAGCATAGTAATTTTTCATGTGTTACATTTCTGCCAAAGTAAATTGTTAATTATTAAATTATTGTATCAAAACACTGTTTTTCAATTTCATAGCAATTTTTATGAATTATAACTTCTGAAATTTCGATGTCATTGAAAATATGATATAGGCCTACTGTTTGTTTTGCTTAAAGGAATGTATTCTCCCAATTTTAATATACGCTATAGTGTTACACAATTGGGGGGATATATAATTGCATACCCTCACGAAATCAATTAGCAATCTTATCACAGGGCTAGCAGACAGATCACAGGTGGTCAAAAGATGGCAGTAAACATGATAAGTCTAACAGACAGACAAAGGTCGTTAGGAAGTCATTAATCATCACAGCTGTCCCGAGTTACGCAAGATCTTGAATAGTAAAGCAATCTGCACGGGAAGCTTAATCTAAACCGTTTTAGAGGGAGTCGAGGCCAGAGAGCCGAGCTGGGAACAAGACGGCAACCAGACGAAAAACCCGGTCTATATAAGTAATGTAGTAGAACTGTTGTATATGTGAAAAAGAAGAAATAAAACCATTGTTTGAAGTTATACCAGTGTTGTCATCAAAGAACCCGATTTAAGAACCAATACTGTCACATATTAATTGGTGCCGTGAACAGGATCTCGTTTGATTTTTTGTTTTTTGCATCGACCCACGTGTGTGACGGGTGTTGTATATATAACTTTTACGTTCGTGTGTTTATCATTTTCCTTTTGTTTATAGACATTTTTGGATATTATGACATTTTACAAATGCATATATAACTGTTAAATTCGTGTGTTCATTTACATTTTCCTTTTGTTTATAGACAATTTTGGATATTATGACATTTTACAAATGCATATATAACTTTTAAATTTGTGTGTTTCATTTACATTTCCTTTGTTTCTTTTTAAACATTTTTGTATACATTTTACAAATGTTTATCTTCTTTTCTTTTTCTATTTTTTAGTTCCATTTTATTCATATTGTAATTAATATTGTAAACAGTTTTAAAAAGTTATGCAAAATAACTTTTCTTTGGCAATGTGAGGAATGTTACACAATTGGGGGGGATATATAATTGCATACCCTCACGAAATCAATTAGCAATCTTATCACAGGGCTAGCAGACAGATCACAGGTGGTCAAAAGATGGCAGTAAACATGATAAGTCTAACAGACAGACAAAGGTCGTTAGGAAGTCATTAATCATCACAGCTGTCCCGAGTTACGCAAGATCTTGAATAGTAAAGCAATCTGCACGGGAAGCTTAATCTGTTATTATATAATGACCAGCTGCCAATCCCGGTCATAATATAATCTGAAATATAATACCTGGAATTAGTTGATTGGCCAATAACTATATGTCCGTCCAGGTTATTAACCCACCCCGACCGGATACTGACCAATCAGGTTACGGTGCATGGGTGTGGTATCGAGACTGCAAGGCTGGACATAGATTCGGCCCAGTAATTAAAAGATCAGACAAACCGTTTTAGAGGGAGTCGAGGCCAGAGAGCCGAGCTGGGAACAAGACGGCAACCAGACGAAAAACCCGGTCTATATAAGTAATGTAGTAGAACTGTTGTATATGTGAAAAAGAAGAAATAAAACCATTGTTTGAAGTTATACCAGTGTTGTCATCAAAGAACCCGATTTAAGAACCAATACTGTCACAATAGGTCTACTTAATATATGGTTGAGTTATTTTCAAAAGTGTACATATTAGTGTATTTGAAGGTTATTTTAGTGTATCAAAACCAAACTTTGTCGACATATCAAAAAGAAACTTAGTCAAATACTGAAAGAAAATTTTTCAATATATCAAAATTAAGTTTAACGTCCTACTGTTCTGCTCCGAACTGGGCTAATGAAGACAGACATAAGCGATACAGTGTGCTATGAGGGAAATTTTGCCTGAACAGTGGTACTACGGCCTGCACTTATATCGAATTCCAACAGTCGAGGGATCTTTTACGTGACGCTAATGTGTACACGGGGCCCCTGTTTTCCGTCACATCCAAACGACTAGACAGCTGTCCTTGTCAGGCCTTCCGTCCTGCATCACTGACATGGGGGAACCAAACCGCAAAATCTGGATGAACTTTGTTGGCCAATGCAGGGATCGAACACCCGACCTCCGGACTAGCGAGCCAGAGTCTTACCCACTTAGCCACTGTGACCCCCGTCTCAAATTGAAACAATTCTGGTTCTTATATTGAAATGAAATGAAATGTGCTTTAACGTCCTCCTGTTGTGCTCTGACTGGGCTAATGAAGACGGGCATTCACCATGCAGTGTGCTATGAGGGAAATTTTGCCCGGGCAGCAATACAGTACTACAGTATGGTACACGCCAATTTGTACACGGGAACTCGGTTTTTCTTCCCATCCAAACGACTGGACAGCTGTCCTTGTCAGGCCCTCCGTCCTGTACCACTGACAAGGGGAAACCACGTTGGAAATTTCCGATGAACTTTCTCGGCCAATGCAGGGATCGATCACGCGACCATAGCAGGACACAAATTACGCCATAGCAGGACTAACACATGGTTCAATTTTATTTAAATTATTTGCCTGTAGGGTCTTTTGCAGTGGGAGGGCCTGACAAGAGAGAGAGAGAGAGACTAGCTCATTTCGGGACTAACATATGGTTTAATTTTATTGCAATAATTCGCTTGCGCATAGGGGTCTTTAGCAGTGGGAGGAAACCGGAGGACCCGGAGAAAACCCATGAGGCTGGACAGACCAGGCCTGACAAGAAGCAATGTATTTGAGTGCACATAAAGGAACCCCTGGCAACATTTCCCTCGTAGGAAACTGAATGGCGTATTCTTGTCTTCATTCGCGGGATCAATGACCAAGCTCCCAGTTGCCCGAGACAGTTCATTAGGATCTTCTGACATGGTTTCTCTTTGTCAGCGGTGTAGGACGGAGGGCCTGTCAAGAAATTGTCTACAGCTCTTTGGAGTAGTATGGACCAAAGGAAAAATTGAGGTGACATGGTTTCTCTTTGTCAGCGGTGTAGGACGGAGGGCCTGTCAAGAAATTGTCTATAGCTCTTTGGTGTAGTATGGACCAAAGGAAAAATTGAGGTGCCATGTACACATCGATGTGCATGTAAAAGAACTCATGGCAGTTGTAATTTGATATAAGAGTAGGTCATACGGTAGATGTCAATGTAAAATTTCCCTCATATCACACTGTACTTTCTGTGTTTGTATATGAGATAGTGCGAGATAGTTCGCTCAACACAAACCAGGTCACTTCCAGATTAACTTTTGGTTCTATGCTTGTGTCTCTTTTTTTCAATGCAGGGATTGGATGCATGGTCTGTCTAGTGGTTAACGTGTGCACATGAAATCACAAGGTCTGTCGTTGATTCACGTGACATGGTTTCGATTCCGCATGCTTAATTAAATCTGACAAGGAGTAGGGTCGCCTGTCCAACCTCGTGGGTTTTCTCTGGGCCATCCGGTTTCCTTCACTGCTAAAGACCCTTAAGCACAAGCGAATTATTGAACACACTAGCCGAATCATTTGGCCGAATCAATCTGTGCCAAATCACAGACAATTTAATTCGACCGAATGTGTGGTAACACTTGTTGAATCCTTCACCCGATTCACCAGTCGATTGCATCACCTTGGTCTTAAAAAAAATCACATGACTTTTCGATGTGATTGGCTAATGAATTCTACAATCTTGTGATTGTTTCGGCGAAGCGGACACACTAGGCAAATATAATTCGGCCGAATACTCAAACGTGTGATTTGAGTGAATCATTCGGCGGAATGACAGTGGACACTGTGGGCGAATATCAGCACCAATTGATTCGACTAGTTTGTCCACCGCCTTTTCAACAACAATACAATGTCAGCAGCATAATATTGTAAACATAGGATATACAAATTTAATAGCTATCATTTTCACATGCAAAATTGTTTATATATTTTATGGCCAACTGGAATTTTTATTTGACAAAAATGTATGATGGAAAATTGAAACACAGGTAACAATTTTATTTCTCAGCTATTATAAAACAATATAGCCTGCAATGTTATGTAACTTACAAAATCTTACTTCGCTTTACATTAGTCCATTTGTTTGATGTTCTACTTTATTTTTTGTAAAGTAATTGATATCCAATTTGATAAGGGATTGGTTATTTTAATAAAGTTTATCTTACAAAATCTTCTCTGACAAACTAGTTAAAACATCACAGCTATTAGACTATACTACAAAATTAAATGAGAGCAAACCCCTTTTTTCAGTCAGATGTAAAACTATTGCCTATTCGTGGCTTTGGTCTTTTAAAATATCGTATTGAATGAAATGTTTAAAATGTGTACCGTACTGACTATACACATCAAATGTCCTCCAAGAATTACCAAATTTGCAGCAAATTTACTTTTACCGTGTAGCCTAGGCTACACGATGGTCTGTTGTTATTTTTAGGTACCTGATTGACCGAATCATTGATAGAAATTCCAAATTTATCAGCTTTACATATGACTCGTTCACATTTTGAAGGCGGTAGCCTAATGAAGGAAATGCCGACCGTGTCCGTTATCTGTTTCGAGAATCCTCGCTAATGGCTATATTATGCGACTGGTTAGTTACGATTACGTTTCTGCCATGGTGACTGTATAATTTGGAATAATATAATGTCAAATAAGGCATGCCTGTATATGTTACATTTCGTGTGAAGCCACATTGGGCTCTAATGAAATTCAACTATCAAAAAGGCATTCAATTCTCGTCGGCCATTTTGATTATGCCAATGACGGTCTCCTCATTTTTTTAAAGACGGAACGAAACTTAGTGTATAGTTTTACGACACCAAGACCTTCACTAAGGTCCATATTGACCATTTTCTGCTAAGGGTTAGCAGAACGCTAAGCAATTTGATTGGTCGGGACTTTGCAACGCAATAACTCTCGCGCTAATTGAGGCGTATTTGTTTATGAGGTGAATTCCGTCATAGAGTTAAAAGGCTATTTGATTGGCCGATGCTTTGGGATACGATAGTTAGGTTTTACAAAGTGGGGAGCTATGAAACTTGCTGTGTAGTTTCATAACATCATTTTCTGCAAATAGTAAGCAGAGCGATAAGCAATTTGAAGCTCGATAACTTTGTTCTATTGAGTGAGAGGGGTGAAACTTCGTGTATAGTTCCATTACACCAATACCTTGACCAAGTTCAATGATTGGTTGGGAGTTTTTATTCCATTAACTCTCCTTCTAATTGAGGTAGATTGTTCAAAATTGGTGTAGTTGTCTATAAGGCGAATGGCCTGACATGTTCGATCATGCTCATTTTCCACTAAGGCTAAGCAGAGATATGAATATGATTGGTTAAGACACGATAGATTCATTATATCACTACCATGACTAAGTTCGAGGGTGAGAATTTTCAGCTTAGGCCCAGTAGCGATTAAGTAATTTGATTGGTCAAGAATTTGGAACATAATTATGATGTAGAATGTTTAAACTCAAGCCAAGAGTAAGGATCGAACATGAAAGCGTTCGGTATTAACTCTATATCCGCTAATACGAATAAACACTGTTTTGGTATTATGCTAGTCATTTAAAGATCAGTAAATGATTGACATTTTGAAGATACATTAACCGGACTTCGTGACCATGTCGAGGCTGCAGGCAACCCCACACAACTAGCTTTGTTTGCGTTAACTTATATAAATGTCCGTAGGTAAGGTCAAATGAGTAGTTGTTATTGTTATTGTTGACACATATTGTAAGCGTGCAAACATTCTGTTTAATCTAATTCTGTTTCGTTTGCGGGGGGGGGGGGGGAAATTGCCTAACGGGACAATAATGCAATATATATTATATAATAAATCGATAACCATTTCTAGCATAATAATAGTATTAATAATCAGTCATTTAAAGTTTGTATGGCTCTATTCTTTGCAACCTTAATATATAGACGAAAATGGGTCTAAAAGCACATATTATTGTAATATGAATGTATATAAAGTGATTTATATTCAATTTGTAAAAGAAATTATTGTAATTGTAGGGTATGGGTTTTTTTAATTATTACAAATGGTGTCCGAAAACATAGAGTTCACGACTCGTGTACTGATTTGAAAATGTTCACGGTGTCTTACACATTAGATATTTTACGGCACGATAACAACATCTATATTGATTGAGATGTATCAATATTGAATTCTAAATTTGTGTTTTTAATTTTGAATATTATGGACAATACTGAGTTAGGGGGTAGCTCAAATAAATTTCAGTGTAAACAATAATATAATGAATTCCCATTATCGTCGTCACAATTTACAATCATTTGACCTTTTTACGTCCCATTTGATGTGGGAGTATGTCGCAGGGATAATATTTGCATTAATATTGCGCTAGCGTATTTTATTTTTGTGTGTTGTGGTTGCCCCAAGACATTTCTTTGTCAGCATGTTTGGGTGTGTCCGTCAATCGTACTTGTATATTGGAACTACCGCCACGAAATGCACGGGGATTCAAATGCACTCCACTACACGCCGTCGTAGCAGGTAGACGTTTACATATTATTATTAGGGTTTCTCAGTGCGTAGCTTGTGTGAAACACTATTGTTTTTGTTAAGATTATTATTCTTCTTGTTATTATTATTTTTTTCCACGTGAGCATATCTCAGAAACTATTTGTCGGATCAACTCGATGTCTTCGGTTTGACTGGGAAAGATGGTGTGACTTAGAGATTAAAGCTATTTTGAACTTTCTGTGACAATGCGAAATGTCCGAAATCACCTAAGTTGTCCCTTTTTTAAATATTGCCGTAATATTAACAATAATTGTCGGATTTAACATTTGATACATTTTGTATAAAACAAAGTTCATATGCTCAACGGTGCAAAGTCTCAACTTTTTGTATCACAGATAAAGCTTTCTGTCAGCAGCGGAAATGACGTAATTTTGACCAAAACTACAATTTTGGCTGTTGTTAGGAACTTCTTGTCGAAAGCAAATATTATTTTTTTAAAATAAATAAAAAGTAAGAAGATGCGCCATGTAAAGGCGCAAAAAAAAAGGGAAAAAAAAGCTATTTACAACCCATTCAGGCGTTTCATATTTTAAAATATTTCTTTGTGACTTTCATAAACTTGTAGCATTAATTCATACGAAGCGAATCTATCTCAAAATTAGTTTGTAATATGAGCAGTTGCCGAGAAATGGTCAATTTTGCAAGTGCAACTTTTTACCCGATTTTGCCTGAAAAAGAGTCAATTATTATTGGATTTTCATAAAAGTGATACTATTTGATGCGTAATGTCAATTGTGACTAGGTCAAACCAATTTAACATTTTCAATATCACCGGAAATGACGTAATTTGCTCAAAAACTACATTTATAGCTTTCGAAACAAATAATTTATTCAAATGAGTCGTTTTTGTTATTTGTTTACAATTTGGATATTTGATTCCAATCAACTAATAGAATGAACCCATAGCATCATATAGATATAACAAAATGGTTGTTCAGTTGCGGAGAAATAGGCGATTTTCAACAGGTCATTTTTCAAGGTTTTTGGTCCATAAAAGTGTCAATTATTATTCGATTTTCATAAAGTTTTCACTGTGTGATACCCAATGCCATCTACGATTTCATACAAGTAATTTAGTTTTCATTATCACCAGAAGTAACGTCATTTTGGCAAAAACTGTATTTTTAGGCTTCAAAACAGATATTTTATTCAAATGAGTCTGATTTGTAATGTTTTTAAAATTATGATATTTGATTCCAATCAACCAATAGATTGAACCCATACGATCATAGAGATACCAGAAAATGGTTTCTAGCTTGTACGGTTGCAGAGAAGTAGGCGGTTTTCTACAAGTCACTTTTCAAGGTTTTAGGTCTATAAAAGTGGCAATTAAATTTTCACACTGTGATGCCTTATGCCATTTCTGATTTCATAAAACTAATTGAACATTTTCATTATCACCGGAAGTACTGTACACTTACAGGTAAAAATGTATTAAATGAATTGATATTGCTGGATTTGGTTGATTCGTCGTCCATTTTATTTGATATGTGCAATGCTTATGTGGAAACCTGTTTAATGGTTTCATTGGTACCGGAAGTGACATATGTTTAGGGTAACGTGGCATTACTGCATCGCAGTTCTAGTTAAGCTTTCATATTACATATGAAAGCTTATTGTTTCTGTTAAGATTATTATTGTTATTTTTTTTTTGTGTTTTGTCCACAAATCGGATTTCTCAGAATCTAACCATAGGATCGTTCTGAAATGGGTGGTGGCTGTTGATTAAATATATTTTCAAAACGTTTTACGAATCCGAAATCACCGAATTTTACGAAGGAATGCATTTGACCTACAATGCTGTAACTTTGTGACTATTTGACCTATTTTACTAATTCTTTTTTCTTTGAGTATCTTGAAACATTTACTTCAAATCTGCAATTTCGGATTTTGGCATTTCGAAAATTCGTCGCTGTCATTTCGAACCGGAAGTTATTACCAATTTGACAACTTCTTTAATAGTTGTGCGATTTTCGTGAAATTTAAAATGTTAGTAGATCTTGCCAATGCGATTTCAATGATGTCCTTGGAAATTTTCTAAATTATCTCCCCTTGGTGAAATTAAGGATCAAAGTTTTCAAAAAAATCGTCGAAATATAGGTCAGAATGACCTAAAAAAAAATTCGATACTAGACAAGTAATTACTGATTCGTACACAAAATATGGAGTTTGTCGATCGAACCGGAAGTGCCACCATCTTTAAACGTGAAAAATCAAAAAGGCTTTTTTGCTATTTTACTTACAGACTCGGGCGTCATATTTTCGGAATCCTGGAAGAAATGCCTAAAAATCTATCGGATCAGAATTTTGATTTCGGTCACGTGATGGTCACCATTTTGAATTGAAAATGAAAAATAGAAGCAATTTGAAGGGCCGGGACTTTGGAACACAAGAACTCTCCTTCTAATTAAGCTAGAATGTTCAAACTTGGTGTAGGCGTTCACTAGGTCAATGTCATGATTGAGTTCAAAGATGAGCATTTTTTGCCTAGGGTAAGCAGAGATAAGCAAGCTGATTTGTTGATTCTTTAGGGCACGATGACATTGGTTATAATGAATGGAGGGCGATGAAACTCTTGTCAATCGAGAGACTAATAGCTGGCCTGTTGTGTGAAATCATTGTATCATTTTTTGAAAATGTCCGGGGTAGCCGAAAAAAGGAGATCGAAATCCAAAAAGTCGTATTTTTACGATTTGGGGCATTTTTAGAGGTCGTGTAAAGTAAAATAAAGCATGCATATACATATATTATTGATATTAAATATATCATATAAAAAACTAAACAATGAATCAGCTGTCATTGACAGATTTTATATTATAAGCATGGTCAGTGGAAGGTCAGCGTATTGTCTAACTTGAACTCACTGACTCCGTAACATTATTGTGGGTATGGTATAAGCTGAATTTGATGAGATGCACATATCTCGTATGACTATTTGGTACTTACAGTGTTAGACTTTGTCGTAACGTTACGGTCTCCATTCATCAAATCGTCGTTGGGGCTATAATACGATTTTGAATCAAGTTATTTATCACTGAGGGACTCAAAATTAGGTTTGATGTAGCTCTGCTCATTTACAGTGGCGAATTTAACGGGCTCATGGGTTCCAGCTCCCTCCTCTAGAAATTTCACAGCACCCGCATGGATTGTGGCTAATTTTGTGGCAGAATTTTATTTTTCTGGGGGAGGTATTTCTAAATGGCTCCGACACAAGTGCCTGAAATGCCATGAAATCACGTTTTCGGCCTCCAATTAAAATTTCTTAGCGGGAGAACCCCCTGACCCGACCCCCTTGCGGGGCTTCACGGTCGGTATCAGCCCCCCTCCCCACCACCATGGTTAATCCGGCGTTGATGTTCCCTCTTGTGCAGCTGCAAAAGAATGTACAAGTTCATTGCCTCATTGTCAAAGATCCCACTTTTCTACCCCAGTTCGGGTAATGAGGTCGAGCGTATATTGTATAGGGGATATTAAACAAGCAAACAGTATGGCTGATGTCTCCCGCCAAAACCCCAAAGTAAAAGATGACACATTAATTAATCGCACTTTCATATTTTTTTCAAAAGTATCGAGCAATCAAACTATACTGTAAATTTCATCACTCTCTGTCAGATAGAAATCAAGGTTATCTTGTCCCAAAGCATCGACCAATGAAATTGCCAAGCTGTAGCTCAAAATGTTCAGTCAAGACCTGATGAACATCTACACCAAGTTTAAACATTCTAGCTCAATTAAAAGCTGGGTTGTTATGTTCCAGTACTTCATTATAACCAAAGTTATCATACCCCAAAGCATCAACCAATTCAAAGTCCCGGCCAATCAAGTTGCTTTGCTTATCCTGACTAAGAGAATGCTCATTGTCGAACTTGGTCAAGGTAATATGGTCAAGGTACTAATGTAATGAAACTATACACAAAGTTTCATCAAATTGCTTATCTCTGCTTACCCATTTTAATAGTCCCCTGCCAATCGAAAAGCCCCCCGACCCACCCACTCCACTCCCGTGTAATACATTAGGTTATAATTGTGTTACAAACGTATCACAAGGAGCATTTGAATATTCTCTCTGAGGCATCTGATACCACTTGTTCCTATTATTATTTTTTTTTTTTGTGTCATTTCTACAAATCGGATTTCTCAGAATCTAACCATATGATCAATCTGAAACTTTGACCTACCCCCCCCCCCAAAAAAAATGGGGTGCGAATGTTGATTAAATATATTTTCAAATCGTTTTTCGAATCCGAAATCACCGAATTTTACGAACAAATTCATTTGACCTACATTACTGTAACTTTGTAACTATTTGACCTATTTTACTAATTCTTTTTTTGAGGGGTGCCTTGAAACATTTACTTAAAATCTGCAATTTCGAATTTTCGAATTTCGAAAATTCGTCGCTGTGATTTTGAACCGGAAGTTGAGATCAATTTGAAAACTTTTTTAATAGTTGCACGATTTTCATGAAATTTAGAATGTAAGTAGATCTTATCAATGCGACTTCAAAAATATCATTAGAAATTTTCTAAATTATCTCCCCTTGATGAAATTAAGGATCAAAGTTTTCAAAAAAATCGACGAAATATAGGTCAGATTGCCTTGATTTTTTTTTCTTTACTAGCTACGACACTACTGATTCGTACACAAAAAATTGAGTTTGTAGCTCAAACCGGAAATGCCACCATCTTGAAATGTGAAAATTACATAAGGCTTTTTTGATATTTTACTTACAGACAAGGCAATTATATTTTCCGAATCCTTGAAGGAAAGCCGAAAAACGGTAGATAACACAATTTTGATTTCCGGCAAATGATGGACGCCATTTTGAATTGAAAATGACAATTAGTGAAAAATCCACATTTATGGGCTTGAAAACATATACAATTGGTCGTGACCTAGAGAATATGTCTCCAGGATAGCCTGGATCATGGTCGAACGTTTGGTATTTGAATATTTCAAAAATCGAATTTCTCCTTTGATGTTTTCCGTGCCGACAAGGTTGTTTTCGAGTTTAGCTGGATTTGACTTCGCGCATGCGCTACGCTAGAACCAAAGGTACCATGAGTACTAAATTCCTGCATTCGTTCAAGTCGTTTGTTCTTGTCACCTGCCTTTCGTCGTTTTTTTTCTAAGTCAATTTACGGCTTCCATGAGGGGAAAAAAGTGGAATTTCGCCGTGACACCGGCACCGATAGTCCGAAAACCATGAAATTTGGACACAATACGCCCATTACCACCCCGGACTCTGTGCCTTACCCCCATTTCGATCCCATTTAAAAAAAAAAGAGTTTTAGCAAAAAAACGATTTTCGGAATTTAATATTGGTTTTAACCCTGTACCCAGACAAGATATACATATTATTATAATCCCTATGAAATATTTTAATTATTTACTGCTATAATATGAATTATCACTTATTCCCCGTTAAATAAATATCGGTCACCGGGTGCAGCTGTACAACTTCAAGGACCCTGGCTTCAAGTCAATTTACGGCTTCCATGAGGGGAAAAAAGTGGAATTTCGCCGTGACACCGGCACCGATTGTCCGAAAACCATGAAATTTGGACACAATACGCCCATTACCACCCCGGACTCTGTGCCTTACTCCCATTTTGATCCGATTAAAAAAAAAGAGTTTTAGCAAAAAAACGATTTTCGGAATTTAATATTGGTTTTAATTAATTTTGAAATTGCAAATGCAAAGAGATTTTATCGCTGTTCCTTATGTGATAGGTATTGGTACTATACACATTATCCTTAAAAGACAATTTTTTAAAATGACCGTAACGATGTATCAACACTAGAAACCGAAATCGCCTATTTTGACCTTTTTTGACTGCTGAGGCATCCTTCCGATGGTCCAAATCTCTGGAATTTCTAGCGGTTGGCTGCGCCGCGATGATATTTATCACATATTAAATTGAGAAAATCCTCAGATATCAAGAACAATAAAAATTCGATAAAATACGGCAATTTTTTAAGCAAAAAACCTTTGATTGTTGGGGGTGGGTTTTGAATTTATTTTGAACGTTCTCGGAATCCAACACTCTTCTATTTTTAATATGTGATAGCTAGAATCCCATCGGAATCCAACACTCTTCTATTTTTAATATGTGATAGCTAGAATCCCAATGTACATTCTGTGCAAATTTGAAGGCAATCGGAGCACAGGAACGTTGCCTGGGTAGAGCAAAACAACCCGGTCGCGAAAATTTACCTATACTTCAAAGTGATTATCATGTTGTGTTATGATCGCCATTTTAGATCAATCTGAGTCCCTGATCCACCGTCATCTACCAAACCACTCCGAAATATAGCCAAAATCCCAAAATCGACCGTAATTTCTTTTTGCTTCGCGCATGTGCCACGCTGGAACCAAAGGTACGTTGACTACCAAATTCCGGCGAGGAACTTTTCACGTTGGTACCTAGGTGCACTGAAAACTTCAAGGCGATACCTGCATTCGTTCAGATCGTTTGTTCTTGACACGGTTCCTGCCGTTCGTTTTTTTCCGCCATTTACGGCTTCTGTAAGGGCGAAAAAAGTGGAATTTCGCCACGAAACCGGCACCGATTGTCCCAAAACCATGAAATTTGGACACAATATGCCAATTACCACTCTGTGACTTACTCCCATTTTGATCAGATTAAAAAAAGGAGTTTCAGCAAAAAATAAACAACCGATTTTCGGAATTTAAATTTGGTTTTAATTAATTTTGAAATTCCAAATGCAAAGGGATCTTATCGCCTCTTCCGTATGTGATTGCTATTAGTACTATACACATTATCCGTAAAAGACATTTTTTTTTAAAATGAGCGCAACACCAAAAACCGAAATCGACTATTTTGTCTTTATCATACATTAAATATTATATGCCATCGGTTAATTTTTATACGCCCACATTGAAATTGAATTTCAGCGATTTCCGATAATTACTGTCAGAGTTATGGCCCTTCATCACTTAAAAAAATTCTTGTGGATGCTCTAGAGGCCAAAGTTAATGTCCGATTGACTTTAAATTTATACACAGTGGTTAAGGTCATGAGACGAAGTAGGCGATTGATTTTCAGCGATATCTGATATTTACTGCCAGAGTTGTGGCCCCTGATCACTTCAAAATATCTTGTGGACGCTCTAGAGGCCAAAGTTAATATCCGATTGACTTTAAATTTATGCGCAGTGTTGTGGCCCCTGATCACTTCAAAATATCTTGTGGACGCTCTAGAGGCCAAAGTTAATATCCGATTGACTCTAAATTTATGGTCATGACACGAAGATGCCTACAGTATTGATTTTCAGCGATATCTGATATTTACTGCCATTTCCAATAATTACCGTGAGAGTTATTGCCCTTGAACACTATAAAATATCTTGTGGACGCTCTAGAAGCTAAATTCAATATCCGATTGACCTTAAATTTATACAGTGTTTAAGGTCATAAAAAAACCCAACAAGATTATGGACTTGTTAACAGTGGTATACAGAGTCAGTTTAAAGCTTGTTTGAATAAATGTGTTTAAAAGGTAGATTATTCCATAAACAAGGGCATATTAGATCACAAGTTGAATGGTCATTTAAAATCATATATTTATATTGAATAACGGGAATAAAAGAACCTTGACATGTCTTTATAAAGAACACGTGACAGGAGTATATTGTCAATTTTTTTATGACATATAGCATTATAAATCCCAATAGATGGTGTTACTGATTATCTGTTTTAATAACATTTGAGCGATATTCTTGCGGTCCTATTTTTCTCGCTTGGTAACGTAATGTTTTAAATGTCTGTTCAATATGTCTACGTGTCTCAGAAGCCATGACAATGCCGCAATTAAACGTACATTATGCAAGAGCCAATTCTGCCTATTGCACATCTTTCTTTGGGCCTGGAATGTTATTTAAACTATTAATTAGACGTTTATTAACATGAAAAGACCTTAATTAACTCTCGATGCCATCTTATGTGTCGTATTTTCACTGGATTTGAATCCGATTTGCTGCTCAACGCTCATTGATGATTTAATCCAAAAGTGGATAATTGAGACTATGTTTTTATCGTACAGATTTCACTAATGATGATCGAGGCTAGGCTTAAAATTCAAAGGCTAATATCTCGGTTCAGAGTGGAGTAATTTGACTGAAATTTTCAGCATATTCCGTATAGTGAGAACTGCCAACTCTTTATCAAATCTTCCACAATGCCCATTAAACATATACTACGGGCCAATTGGGGCCATAATCCCACATCGCTCATGGTGTAGGGCGAGTCCACTTTTCTAGTCGTTCGGACAGAACGAAACCCCGAGGTTCCGTGTACACTAAGACTTCGTCTTCATTAAGTCAGTCGGTGCAGAAAATAGGACGTTAAATACCCATTTCATTTCATTTCTGTGACTTTTCGGTGGCCCCCTTTGCCATAGTCTGCCCGTGTTGCGAGCAATCTCCGCTCGTAAGTATGTTTAATCTTTTTGGAACAGTTATCCCAGAACTCATTTTTCCCAGTCATTCTTAACTTTGAATTTTTACTAGACGTATCTGTTTTTTTGTATTCTGGGCAACATACCCCTACGCTTAATATTGTGAATTACACAAAATACCAAACTATGTTTAATTTTTCTGGAATAGTTACCCCAGAACTCATTTAACTTTTAATTTTTACTAGACGTATCTGTGTTTTTTTGTATTCTGGACAACATACCCCTACACTTAATATTGTGAATTGCAAAAAATACCAAACAATCTAGATTATGGGACGAGTATGATTATCTTCCCAAGTTACAAACTGTTTTCTTTTCTGAATACGAATTTGAATTAATCAGAGAAATATAGGCTCGATTGTTGAATTGGGAATGTCCTTTTTGAATTAACAGATTAACATATCAAAATGATGTGCATGGTTTTTCCTAGGCGAGTTCAGGTGAATTTCGATTTATTTTCACGACATTGTATTAGAAACACTTCGAATAGGCCTTCTAGGGTGTCCTTCTCAGGGTTTTTGGAGACGAAAAACACAAATACAATATAATTTTTCATTTTTCAAAAATCCAATATGGCAGAAATCCAATATGGCGGCCATTTTCCATCACAAAATGGCGGTAAACCTCATTTTTGATCGAATGAGTAAAAATTAGATTTCATATACCGTGTAATATGTTCCTTATAGGGTTTTCGGGGACGAAAAACACGAATACGATATAATTTTTCATTTTCGTAAATACTATATGGCGGCCATTTTCCTTCACAATATGGCGGAAAACGTCATTTTTCATCGATTGAGTACAAAATTACATTTCATATACCGTGTAATATGTCTTTTATAGGGTTTTCGGTTCACAAGTGCGGATACAATATGTTTTACCAATTTCAGTTATCTAATATTGCAGACATTTGACGGAAAATTAACCAAGCGTATATAAATATATTGGATATACGTTCTAATGTCCTTTATACGGTTTTGGGAGTCAACAAACATGAATTTAATATAATTTTCCGATTTCATTGATCCAATATGGCGTAAATCCAATATAGCGGACATCTGGCAAGGAGAATACACCAAATAGGTTCTTGGGGTTGACAAACACGAATTTAAGATAAGTTTTCACTTTCTAAAATCCAGAAGAAAAGGGTTAAAACACCGAACGGTACACACAGATACGAAAATGTTATGATGAACGAATTGAAACAGGCCATAAAGGACGTGGTAAAACTAAAAACTTAATTAATTAGGGATGTGGATACTTTACTAAAACTAGTGCTCTCCTAGATATAAAAATAAAATAAAACCAAGTACGAACAATCCAAAATGCATACATTTATAAAAGTCGGTTCAAAAAAAGTATACAGTGCTTCTGTAAAAACAATTCGAACGCATATTCTGTATAAAAAAAAAAAAAAAAAAAATACGTAAATACAAAAAATGAACATTTGTAAATTTGGTTCAGAAATTGTTGTGAAGAAACATTTTGTTGTTGAAAACATTTTTTTAAATTTTTTGGAGAGAGAGAGAGAGAGAGAGAGAGATGGGGTTTAACGTCACAAACTAGGTCATTTCAGGACTAACATATGGTTTAATTTTATTTCAATAATTCGCTTGCGCGTAGGGGTCTTTAGTGGTGGGGGGAAACCGGAGGACCCGGAGAAGACCCACTAGGTTGGACAGGCGATCCTACTCCTTGTCACGTACAACCCGGGATTCGAAACCACGCCAGTTGACTCAATGACAGGCCTTATGATACAGCGCCATCGAATCCCCCGAATTATTATTATTATTATCTTTTTTTGAAAATAACCATTAGTAAATAAATTTAGAAAATATACGTTTGAAAATATTGAAAATGAGCATTTGACAATGAGCACTGAGCATTTGAAAATACTTTTTAAAAATAAATTTTGAAATAAAACCATCTGACCATATATTATACTTGTTCTAAAACAGTTACATTGGCTACTGGTTAATCAACGCATCATTTTCAAAATTAACACAATCACTTTCGACTGTTTAAACGATCCTTTGGCGCCATCCTATTTATCCGATTTGATTAAACAATATGTACATTCTCGTTCCTTACGTTCATCTCATAAAAACCAACTTGTATGTCCAGTACAGAAGTCAAAATTTGATGAGAGAGCTTTAGCGTACGCAGCACCAAAAAGAATGGAACAAATTGCCTCTGGAAGTCTAAAATAGTTCAAACTTTTGAACTATAATTTAAATGCTTCACTTTCCATTTGTATATTGTAACTTGACTATTTCGTTGTATTCTTTTGTTTATTTGTATGTATGTTTTTTATAATCATATCTACATTGTAAAGCGCCACAGAGCAGTCAAACTGACTGAATGTTCACCGCTATAGGAAACGATTATTGTCCCCCGCCTTTCCAAGAAAGCAGGGGACTATTAAAATAGGTTCGTCCGTCTGTCTGTCTGTCCGTACGTCTGTCGGTCACACATTTTGGGACACAATAACTCTCTTTCTAATTGAGCTAGAAAGTTCAAATTGCAGAGATAAGCAATTTGATTGGTTAGCTATGGTATGAGTTTATTTAAAACGCAAATTAATTGTTTGTGAAATAGCGTGGGAATAACAGGAAAGGGGTTCTAAGTTCAAGGAAAGATTGTGTCGAAAAACATGTGACGGAAAATTACGATTACAGCATTTGGCTTGTTTGACCAATCTCTATACTTATTTACCTGATATTTGACCAATTAGATAATTGAAGTCCAAAACCCACAGCTACAAATCTATCAAACTTGTGAGAATTCGTTAGGAAACAGACAGATTCTGGAAGGGAAAAGACGTAACCATTTCTATCAGCAGACTCGTCCAACGAGTCTGGCTGAATGAGGTTTGAGAGAATGACTTTATTATTGTAATCTATTGTACCATATGTAAGCAGCTGATATTAAAATGTGAAAACGAACAGTTGCATTGTTATTCCTGGTAAGACAAACGTCTTAAGAAAACAGTAAGAAGTAAATACACAACGTGAAGGAGAAGCAAAGGCAGCTAGAGACAAATTCTAGACGATCACAAGGCTACAGAAATATGTAGTAAGAAAAGGTGCATGGGTCGTATGTAAGATGTGGCGACCGGTTTTTGGAATGGTCCCGCTTTCCACGTCAGACAGAAAGGCCCATGGGGCTACATATGATTTGATTGTAAATGCAAAAGTCTTTCGTTTTTCTTCTGTCTTTTCTAGACTATATGCACTTTTTTGTAGAGCTGAATATCTAGTCAGATATTCTTTGTTGATCTCAGATCATATCAACCATATCAGTGTTATTCTATGGTCCCGAGACGAGACACATTCTTTCTGTCTATTCTGTGGAGAAATATGGCCGCCAAATTGGTAATCTGGGTCCCGAATCTGTTCTGTCCCTCTTTGTGTTTCGGTACCTTCTATCTACCAATCCAAGAAGAGAGAACACTCCCTTTGCCAACCAGATTACCAAATTGGATATTAGAAAGTGGAAACGTATCTTAAATTCGGGTTTGTCGACCCCCCAAATCTATAAAGGACATTTAAAAAGTATATCAAATGTATTTATACAAATTTGGTGAATTTTCCGCCAAATGGCCGCCATATTGGAGCAATGAAATCGGAAAATTATATTAAATTTGTGTTTGTTGACTCCCAAAACCATACAAAGGACATGTTAGAAAGTATATCCTTATATTAATATTCTTTTTGGTTAATTTTCTGCCAAATGGCCGCCATAATGGATCACTGAAATCGGTAGAACATATTGTATCCGCACTTGTCAATCCGAAAATACTATAAAGGACATATTGCCCGGTATATGAAGTCTTAATTTTATACTCAATCGATGAAAAAAATGACGTGTTTCGCCATTTTGTGATGGAAAATGGCCGCCATATTAGATTTCCGCCATATTGAATTTTTCGAAAATGAAAAATTATATTGAATTCGTGATTGTTGACCCCGAAAACCCTAGAAATGACGCCCTGGAAGGCCTATTCAAAGTGTTTATAATACAATATCGTGAAAAAAATCGAAATGGCCGTCATATTGAATCACTGAAATTGGTAAAATATATTGTATCCGCAACTGTCAACACCGAAAACCTTGTAAAGGAGACATTACACAGTATATGAAATCTAATTGTATACTCAATCGATGAAAAAATGACATTTTCCGCCATTTTGTGAAGGAAAATGACCGCCATATTGGATTTTCGAAAATGATAAATTATATTGTATTCATGATTGTCGATACCGCAAACCCTAGAAAGGACGCCCTAGACGGCCTATTGGAAGTGTTTCTAATACAATATTAAATTCTCATTTGTCGATTTTCTTACAAATTTGTGTTTCCTCAGGAGTAATACAGCCATTCATGACAACCTCACGTCTGTTTATAAGTCATACTGTGACATTTAGTATGATTAATAAATATACAGTAATTAGTAAGGTCAAAGTAATGAAAGTAAAAAAAAATCCTTTCCTTCATCATGACAGTATATTGGAACATGTATTTAATGATTACTGTTAGTAACCCACGCATGCAAAATTATCATACAGGATGTTAGACCCATCAATACAGAGGCAATCTCCATAAAAATAAAATCTTAAAAGTTTCTTTTTTTTTGTTTTTGTTTTGGGAAACAAATAATATATTTCTCTGTGATATGTATACAATCTGTGAACAGTTGCTAAATATATAATAAATTTAAACCTCGTCGGGGGAGCCACGGTGGCTCAATGAGTACGATGTTGGCTGGCTAACCCTGTTTGATCCCCGCGTTGGCCGAGAAAGTTCATCGGGACTTTCCGGCGTGGTTCCCCCTTGTCAGCGGTGCAGGGCAGAGGGCCTGGACAGTCGTTCGGATGGGCAAACAACCGAGGCCCCGTGTACACATTGGCGTGCACGTAAAAGAATCCAATATAAGAGCACTCTGTTTGGCGTATGCCCGTCTTCATTAGCCCACTCGGAGCAGAAAAATAGGACGTTATGATTGATTTTTTTTGTGATCTGTGATTACCATTAGATCTTCATAAAATTTGTGGAATTTGTTTTAGTTATTGGAGAAATTGTTATGCTCATTTTGCTGTACGTTTTACTTTTTAATATATTTTCTTTTCTGTTAGGTGGTGGGATAGGTTGTCAAGCGATTGCTGGCGGGGAATGCGACGCCAACGGTGCGCGGAGGCGTATGCTTCTTTGCTTTCCGATCGCCACACCATAGGATTACGACATCTGACAGTAGTTATGGGTTGCATTAATGCGCTAAATCGCATAAACTGATTTACATTCAATGTTTCTGTTTTTACTGCAATTTCTAATCAGTTATGTTGATGAAAACTTCTTGCGTTATAGCCCTTTACTCTTTTCGTTTAATTTTGAAATATGTACAAAGTCTGTGACCCTCTTGAGACCACAATTGTTGATCCGATTTTGACGAAACTTACGATATAGGTTAACGATCACGTGATCTTTGGGGTTCGATTTTGTCTGCATCAGACCGGAACTTCTTTGGTTATGACCCTTACACTTTTAAGCAAAATGTGAATTATGTGCAAAGTCTGTGAACTATCTAGAGTCCACAATTGTTGGTCGGATTTAGATGAAACTTAACATATATGTTCATTTTTGGCTTGCATCAGACAGCAACTTCTTGGGTTATGGCCCTTACCTTTTAAGCTGAATGTGGCTTGTACAAAGTTTGTGGACTCTCTAGAGCCATCTATCTTTTTCCGATTTAGATAAAACTTAAAATATATGTCAAGGATCAATCAAATGAGAGAAATTGCAATCGAGTGAAGTGGAATTCATTCCCGTCACAGTTCTGTTTGGCATGACAACTGGGGTGGTGTGAGTAGAATCGTAACGTAATTAAACATAACTAATATATTTCAGCTGTAATGATTAGTTGAGATATGTTCTTATGAAGTCAGCACAAGTGTTTTAGACCGAAATCCCTCTTTTCAGTCAATTGAGAGAATTCAATTCCAAGCCGTTCAATCAAGTATCCCCATCTATTTAACTAATTGTTATCACCCCTTGTAAATGAATAAAGATTGCCAACCTGATAATGTTTGTATTAAAGATACTGTATATATATTATATTTCATACAATGTTATATTCAAATAGCCCTAGATTACGGTAATTATATAAAATTTAAGGACTAGTGTAGTCAGTCCAAGGCATTGTTTGCGTTCACTGAACATTTCAGAACTATTATGGGCTATAGTGTGTTGGACTCTTAAAGCGGTCTCATATTAGTTCTCTTAACTACGACATGCGACTAGTATAAAAAAGGTGAACATATTTAAAAACTAATTCCAATTAGTTCCAAGCATTATGTGCGCAGAACAAGAAGAATTCATTTATTTTGATGAGATTTTACTTTCTCACGTTATTTTCGCCAATATTCAATATTGTGGAAACTTCAGAATATTTAGAGTAGCCACAGCATTCGCTCCACAATTCTGACGATCATCTCGCCCAAAATCTGTGCAGACTTTAATTACAATCTTTCCAAATATGTAGTTTGGTTAGTTCATAGATGCTAGATACGAAAACGGATTTCTAACAAGGCTAGAAATTCTGGCTGCAGGCCTACATCTTCACATTACGTATGCCGGCGACCTTGTGCATTTTCTAGTCGCTGTACGGTCGCAGCAGGCACAGAGAGGCCGCCACCCGGTCTGACGGGGACATAAGAGTGTCACCATGGGCGTTCTACTCGCTCTTTGTACTTTCTTTTCCATCGTGGATCTGGCTGAGTTTTAAAGTCAAGGCGAGGTGTATGTGTGACGAGGGTATAACACGAGAAGTGGTTTATGTCGACGACGCCTAGCCATTACTTGCATGTAGTCACCAGGAGTAAAAAGGCACTGTTGACGCTTCAATGCACATTCTAAATCACCAAAGTCGGAAGCATTGGTATGAAAATTGTGACCCAATACCTTAAGCCGAAAAAAGACAGTGTGAAGAGAAAGATCTAACCATCAACATAATTACCAGAAGAATGATCTAGCCACATATAGCCTTGTTATGCAAAATGCATTTTCGGAAATAACAGTAATCCAACCCACTTAGATCAGACTTGTTTAATAAGGAAACGGGCAGAGTATTTTGTAATGGTGTTCTGTTAAACAATCTATACAGATATCTTTGTTCTATAAATAGATATCGGTTAGAAACAATATTGCATATCAATCGTCATGAATTCTTTAATCGAAACATGTACTAAAACGATTTTTTGAAATTTAAGGGTTAGGACACATTTGCATAACACCGCCCTAGACAGAATTATTATCCAGACACAAGGTGACCGATAATCAGAATTATGTTGCCATTACAAGAATAATATGGAAAGCCTAACAGATCTAATTTGATCATATAACTGTATCGTCTTTCATTCAAGATTGAATCACCAATTCCATCATTTTCGCAAGAATTTGTCCTCTTAAATACTAACCTACGACATAACACATCTTCATATTATGCAGAAAAATAATATAAAATGCAGATAAAAATTCGTAAATTTATATTGGCTTAAAAAGAAAATATCAGTTTTTAAATATCACACTTTTATATGCTTACACATTTTTGGGGCTGTAAATTTAATTGCTAATGTAATGATACATCTATTTTTCTAAGAACTATATATTATATAGAAATGGCGTTTAACGCCCACTCGACACAATTAGGTCATTCCGGGACTAAAAGAACTATATATACACATATATCTAGATATTACATAATTACGTTGAAATAACGCCTGTCCCCATGTGACCTGTCGTCCATAGACAGTCTGTTCAGGTCATGTATATATCGGCCAAGGTGTCATCAACAACGGTGTTTTTCTGTTTTTTAATGATTGATAACAGGCAGATTTGTTAGGAGTACTGCCAGGGATGGGGCCCTGACGTCAGCGCTCTCCAAACAAGCAGAGTAGAATAAGTGGGGCTGTGGCATATAGCGATCATTCAGCGAACAAAGCTTCATAATTTTCCCATTTGTATATCTCACAATTCAAATTCATTTTGTATTTGTATTTTTCAAGTTTTAGGTAGTATCTTATTTCTCGTATGATACCGTCTAGGGATACTGTTTGGTTTAATAGTTTATTTCTATAAATGTAATTTTTTTATGATTAACAAGAGTATGTTAAATTGCATATTATATGGTTTTAATTTCCCGAATATTATACCCACTGGAGACAAGGTTAGGCCGAAATTTTTTCTCTCGACAAATATGTGATATTGATTAGTACTCAGAATCCTATATTGTGATAAGTTTAGTGTCTGTAGTGATTCCAATTTGATTTCGGTTTTTTTTTCGAAGCTGAGCAACAACAAATAGTTGATAAAAATACTTCGAAATTACTTTTTTACCCATGATAGTTTGGATGCGCTTTGGGCTGCCATGGTAGTAGCCGCAGTAACCAATATTTTGATGGTTTTGAAAAATATTTTAATAGACTTTATAATTCCTAAAAATTTGGTAAATGGAGGATCGAAATTAATTTTTTTTGTATTGAATTGGGCTAAATTAATTAGATTCTCTTCCTCGTCTAAGTAGTCATAGATAAATCTTATTACTTTTTCATACCACTCCTTGTAGTAGAAAGGAATTCTGGAAATTGTAATTTTGTTATCATGCCACAAGGGTTCATTAATTATTTCTTTAGAATTCAGTGTTTTCTGGCTAGCATGGATACATTCATAGAAAGCTTTGAAAACGTCTTTCCAAAATTGATTATTAGTTTCATTTATTCGTTTTTTTTACAAGTTCATCTCCGCACGATGTCATTTTCTCTAGGCTTGTAGGTATGGTATCTTTTATAAGTTTTCTGTAAGGATTTTTTTTATCCATGACAATTAAAGACTTTTTATGAAACAGTTTACATTTAGCATTGTTATTCTTAATCCACCGTCTTCATACTCATGTACTATTAATTTTCTCGAAATTCTATCTGTCTTGCCATTTAGTATAATAATAGGGTGATTCACAGTTCTCAGATACTTGTGCTAAAAAAATTACCTTCTTATCAGCCTGTTTTATCTGTGATCATCACGACGTAAATGAGCAAAGTTTAGTCACGGGGTCGCACGTGCACTGAAGGCAGAAAACATTTGCCCAAAATAGACCACCACGTGACAATATTCATTCACTTATTTATCTTTACTCGATGGACTTTTAAAAATACACGGAGCCCGGTAAGGGACGCAAAAAAAAAAAAAAAATAATAATAACGGGCGCGCGCCGGATAATTACCAATAAGAAAAAGAATGAAATGGGGTTTGAAGTCCTACTGTTCTGCTCCTACTGGACTAATCAAGACGGGCATACGCCATATATAGTGCGTACTATGAGGAAAAGTTTGCCCGGGCAGCGCTACTACGACTTACTCTTATATCGAATTCTAAATGCCAGGGGATCATTAACGTGCATACCAATGTGGACACCAGACCTCGGTATTTCGTCCCATCCCAACTACTGTACGTTGACCGTAGGCTCGCTATCCAGTAGACCCCTTGTTCCATCACTGCTTTGGCCGAGGAAGTTCATCGGCATTTTCCAGTGTGGTTCCCCCTGCACCATTGATTGACAAGGAGGAACCACGCCGGAAAATCCAACGCAGGGATGGAACACGGGACCACCTAGATAGCAGGCCAACGTCTTATTAACTTAACCAAGTTGGGTAGCCAAATAAAGTCTGACATTGAATCAAGTGACGTGGTTTTGATTCCCGCCTTGTACGTGGCAAAAGGAGGGTCGGGTCGCCTGTTCAACCGATTTCTTTCGGGTGTTCTGGTTTCCTCCTATTGCTAATTACCCCTTCGCACAACACAAGAGAATTATTAAAATAAAATGTAAGCATATGTTAGCCCCGAAATGACCTAATTTGTGACGAGTAGACGTTAAACCCCACCTGTCTGTTGGTGGAATTCTGCTGTACATGTAGGTTTTCTCCGGTTCATTCTCACGAAGTCAAAACTCAAAACATTGCTTTTCATGCACGTAAAAGATTCCTTGGCATTTGGAATTCGATATAAGAGTAGGCCGTAGTAAAATTTCCCTCATAGCACGCACTATATGGCGTATGCCCGTCTTCATTAGTGCAGTTGGAGCAGAACAGTAGGACTTTAAACCCCATTTCATTCTATTTCTTACTGGAAATTATCCGGCGCGCGCCAGTTATTATTATTATATTTTTTTTTTGCGTCCCTTAGCGGGCTCCGTAAAAATACGTAGTTACGAACTTGATTAAAACTTTGGCTAAAACTCGGCGATTTTATTTCTTATTTAGTTGATTGTAACCAATGACGTATATTATTTGTAACGGATCTCGGTTCAGAATCAATTCATGTAGTTTCGTCCCTTTTCTATCTTTTAAACTCACTCTCGCGTCAACTTACCGACACCGTAAGTCTGTGAAATTTACTTTCATTTAACCGTAAGACCACGTGGTTAGTTGCCGTCGTAGTGAGTTTAAAAATTAGGTTGTTGCTAGCTCTAAATACGCACAAAAAATTGACACCGGAAATTATTTGAACGAAATGTATTTCCGTAGTCTTGATTAACCAGGCTTGTATGATTAAAGTAAATTTACGGTACTGGTCTTGGCACTCGAATTCTAATCTTTATAGAGCGTGTGTCGTGTGCCCTATTTTAGATGTGCATTATTTTAATATTTAGCTGTAATAATTATTGGAAACATAATAGGATTATTATAAAGGATATTTAACATCTACAATATAAGTACAGTAAGAACTTTCTGTATATTGCGTTTATATGGTAAACCACGATTAACTGTAAGTCGTATTGTCACTAAGATTTAGCTCCATTGATAATGCGTGCCGATCATACTTTGAAGCATTTAAAAACACCTGTCCAAATGGTTATAGCCTAAAAAAATCAAACATAGTTGATGTATGCAGTTTTTATGGTAAGCCTTTTCATATAATGTTAATATAAGCCCCAGATATTGTCTGTCTGTTGGATTTTCTTCAAACCCTGAACCACTCTAACTAACAATATTGATCCATTTTCTGAAGTTTTTTCCAAAATTGAAATAAGTCAATACCATTTTTTTAAAACAAATTTCCATGATATACTATCGAAATCTTTCATAAAATCAACTAAAAGGATTATACCTCTCTTTTTGTTTACAGTTACATCATACATAATATCGTATAATAGTCTGTTTTTTTCCAATGTAACGACCTGCAAAAAGCCAGTTCGCATTTTGGTTATCAGTTTTGGTAGAAATATTTTTATTCTGTTGGACAATATACCTGTTAAGACTTTGTTGCTTATATGTGTAATAGTGAAAATGGACGCCAGTTTCATAGAGATTCTCTTGGTTTGCTACCTTTCAGTATGGATTTGATTCCCTGTCTTTGAGTAAACGGTAGTATGTCTTTATAAAAGCTGTGGTTGTAAGACCTAACTAAAATCCATCTGTTCCAGGACTTTTTCAAGACGGGTTAATTCCTCTGATTTCGTTATGATTCCATCGATACCATATGACTCAAGATCTGAAATTTTTTTGACTTAATATTTATCAAGTAATTGATCTAGATTAACATCCTCTAATATATCGTCTCTACTTTTATAAAGGATAGTATACAATTTCCTAAAGAATTTCATTTTGATTAGTAATTATTCTCATAAATTGCAGAAATATTACCATCCTCAATCCATTAAACCCTTGATCGTATTATTTGTCCCCCAACTTCGTGTTGTCTCAGTCGTTCCAATTTTATTTTTATTTTCGTTTATGGTCCCTAGTGTTAATTGTAATTCAATAATGGAATGATCAGTTCTGTAGCCAGGACTAATGAGTATCTTATCTTATGTTGAGAGTAATTCTTCGGAGATCAAAAAGAAATCGAGTCGTGATTTTTTTGTCGGGTTTGTTTTAAGCCATATATAACGACGTAGGTCTGGGTTTTAAATACGCCAAGGATCAACTAGGTTAAACCCCTCTTTTAGTTTATGGACAGCAGTATTACTTTTTTCATTATTTAAATGTTTATGATTAAAGCAATCTCTTTTATAGTCTTGCGCAAGGTTCCAGTCTCCAACATATGATAGTGGATTCAGTGTCAAATTCCTTAATAATATTGCTTAAACTTTTGAGAAAACTAGGCCCGTCTTTGTTTGGACCGTAAATATTGATTAATAAGAATATAAAACCTGGAGTTTGTACTTCTAGTGCTAGCAAATTGCCTTCATTACCATATAAGAAAAAATAATAGAGAATAATATAGCAGTACACCTAGAATTGCTATTCCCTGGGCTTATAAAACATTCAAATACCCACATGGACCTTATTCTGTTTATATCTTTTGCTGCAAAATGCATGGGAGCCACGGTGGCTAGATGGTTAAGACGCTGGCTCGCTAGCCTGGAGGGCGGGTGTTCGATCCCTGCACTGGCCGATAAAGTTCATCTGGAGTTTCCGACGTGTTTTCCCCTTGTCAGTGGTGCAGAACGGAGGGCCTGACAAGGACAGCTGTCTAGTCCTTCGGATGAGACGAAAAACCGAGGTCTCGTGTATACATTGGAATGCACGTAAAAGATCCCTTGGCAATTGGAATTCGATATAAGAGTAGGCGATAGTGCCGCTGCCCGGGCAAAATTTCCCTCATAGCACACTGTATGGCGTATGTTTAGCTTTAGCTCGAAATTTTAATCATTGAACTCAGTCAAGACATTCACCTAATGAGTATCAACAGCAAGTTTAAACATTCTACCTCAATCAAAAGCAGAGTTGTTATGTTCCAAAGACTTGACCAATCAAATTGCTTATCGATCTTTAGGCTAAGCAGAAAATTCTCATCATTAAACTTAGTCAACGTAATGATATAATGAATCTATACTCGGGAGTTTCTTCACTCTCACTTAATTAAAACCAAAGTTATTGGCCCTAAAGCATCGACCAATCAGAATGCTTATTTCTGCTTACCGTATGCAGACAATGGTTATCATCGAACTCCATCAAGGCATTCATCTAATGAACGCCTACACCAAGTTTGAAAATTCTATCTCAACTAGAAGGAGAGTTATTGTGTTCCAAAGTCTCAACCAATCAAACTGCTTATCGCTCTACTTACCCTGAGCAGAAATGCTTATTATCGAAATTAGTCAAGGTATGATGTGATAAAACTATACATCAAGTGTCCTCACTCTCACTTAATTAGAACTAAAGTTATCGTGTCCCAAAGCATCAACCAATCAAATTGCTTATCTCTGCTTACCCTAAGCAGAAAATTTGCATCTTCTAACTCCGAACTCCATCAAGGCATTCACCTAATAAACACCTACGTCACCTAATAAACACCTAAGTGTGAACCTTCTAGTTCAATTAGAATGAGAGTAATTGTGTTCCAAAGTCTCGACCAATCTAATTGCTTAATATCGCTCTGCTTACCCTTGGCACCAAGGTATTAATGTAATAAAACTATATACCAAATTTCATCACTTTCACTTAATTAGAACTAAAGTTATCGTGTCCCAAAGCATCAACCAATCTTATTGCTTATCTCTGCATCTTTGCTTACCCTAAGCAGAAAATGCTCATCTTCGAACTCCATCAAGGCATTCACCTAATAAACACCTACGCCAAGTTTGAACATTCTAGCTCAATTAGGAGGAGAGTTATTGTGTCCGAAATTCTCGGCCAATCAAATTGTTTATCGCTCTGCTTACCCTGAGCAGAAAATGTTCATTATCGAATAGTCAAGGTAATGTTGTTATGAAACTATACAACAAGTTTCATCACTCTCACTTAATTAGAACTAAAGTTATCGTGTCCCAAAGCATCAACAAATCAAATTGCTTATCTCTGCTTACCCTAAGCAGAAAATGCTCATCTTCGAACTCCATCAAGGCATTGACCTAATAAACACCTACACCAAGTTTGAACATACTAGATCAATTAGAAAGAGAGTTATTGTATCCCAAAAAGTGTGACGGACAGACAGACGGACGAACCCATTTTAATAGTCCCCTGCTTTCTTCGAAAGGCGGGGGACAACTAGATAAAAAATGAAATATAATTCCAGACATGTCTTATTACTATTTTCATGGGTGTTACAGTACCCATGTTTCAGACAGCCTGTGATCAGAAATAAAAAAACAGTGGCTGCCAGGCAGGATACGCCCACATTTTGCAAGAGATGGATAGAGATACCAGATGTTTACACTATTTGGGTACGAGGGGCGGCCATTTTGTCCAGCAGTTTTGGCCCGATTTTCACGAAATTCGACGTCATTAAACGTTATGGTGTAACGGTGATATATTCGAAGGTTTTTTTTAAATCGGATAATAATTGTGACCTCTAGAGAGACAACAATCAGGGGCCATAATTCAGGAAGATACGATTCGATATACACGAAAATAGAACGGGAACCAAGATATTTGGGTTATAACCATGCATTTCAAATTTCATCAAAATCAGATGAAAATTGTAACCTCCAGAGGATCCACAACGCTGATACTATTTGCGAACGAGCAGCGGCCATTTTGTACGCCAGTTTCGGTCCGACTTTTACGAAATTCGAACTCAACCATCCTTAGGGTGTAACGGTGATATATTCAAACGGTTTTGTAAATCGAATAAAAATTGTGACCTCTATTGGGTCTACAAGATGAAAACGCGATTTTTCGTACAATCAGGGGCCATAATTCAAGAAGTCATGGTCCGATATGTGCGAATATCGAAAGGAACCGAGATCTGTGGGTTATAAACATGCCTTTCAAGTTTCATCAAAATCAGATGAAAATTGTGACCTCCAGAGGGTCCACAACCCTGATACGCAATATTTGGACACTATTTGCGAACGAGGGGCGGCCATTTTGTCCGTCAGTTTCGATCCGATTTTTACGAAATTCGAACTCAACCATTCTTAGCGTGTAACGGTGATACATTCACACGGTGTTTTGAATCCGATAAAAATTGTGACCTCTGTGGGATCCACAATCTAAAAACGCGATTTTTCGTACAATCAGGGGGCATAATTCAGGAAGTTATGGTCCGATATGTGCGAATATCGAAAGGAACCGACATCTGTGGGTTATAAACATACATTTCAACTTTAAACCAAATCGGATAAAAATTGTGACCTCTACAGTGTTCACAAGCTAAAAACGTGATTTTTCGTACAATCAGGGGCCATAATCCATGAAGTTACGGTCCAATACATGCCAATATCGGACGGACGGACAGGGGCGACGACATCAACGTCCACGTGAAAATGTGGGCGTATAATGAAATGACATGGGGTTTAACGTCCAACGGCTCTGCTCCTGCTGGGGTAATGAACACGGGTTTACGTCAATGTGTTCACATGATCTATTTTTAGATTCTTTTCTTTCATTCCCCTTATCAAACGACTCACTTTCCTTACATTTATTGTTCATATTACCGGATTCCATTTTTTTTTTTTGCTTCGTACGAAATAGCTTTCTAGGTGTTCGGGGATAGGTTGAAACAGTTTTAAAAGTTAGACATTGCCAATGAAACACATGGGTACACAAAGCTAAACACGACCGACTGGTCTCGTTGTCATGCCGGAACAACCGTATTAATATTTAACGAACATTAACAAGATAATAAACATACCTTTAATTCTGTAATGTTATCTATAACAATATGAGGAGATATTGATATCTAATGGACTTGATTAATGCATATGTAACAAATGTTATGGATATATATAGGACTAATTATATTGGCTGACACACCTGCCCACACAACTGTTGTATAACAAGGATGGTGCAGTTAAAATAATGAACTTTGACCCGTTTGGTCTTCCATAGAACAGCCCTTACTTTACTCACTACAGTATATCTGGAATTTCTTGTTTAATGTTGATCACACTGAAAATTTCAGTAAAAGTTTCATTTACAGTCTCGCTGATCAAAGCCGACGAAGTGTGTAGCCACACCATTTTTCTTTATGTCCTTTGAAGTTTGCGGAAATAGAAAAACACGTATTTGAAATTGGTCTCTATTTCCTGGTTTCAAACAACCTAATGTCTTTTTATGATGAACAGCAAATCGGAAACTTCTCAAGAAGAAAGGAAGGGAAATGAGTCTCATCTTAAAGCGAGAATTTCATATTTTCTAAGAAAGTCAAAACATAATTATTTCTATGTCTTTTGCTCAATAGGTTGTCAACTCACTATTATAAGATCATAGGTATCATTCTCACACTTAAAAAACATCCACCCCGGAAATAATAACTCAATTACCCCCCTTGTTTTTCTATTCCCCATCCCCACCCCCATGGAATAGTTATCTTCAAACGTTTGAAATGATATTTTTGCCAATTTCTCAACTGGCAATTGTGAATTATAGGATTAATAGGATCATTCTTTAACAAGGTAGGATTGTTTATAGATACCATCTATTTTAAGGCTTTATTTTAATACATTTTGAAAATATAACTTAAAAATATAAAATTATCGCTTTAACAGCAGACGACTGCTCATTTTAAATATTGTAAAGTTTACATGCGCTGTCATTGCCGTTTTTTTCCGTTTCATCCGAGCGAATATGCATACTTTTTGAGTCAACCACGTTTAGAGGAACTTGGCAAGTACTTTGCGATCACCAGTGCATTGTCATCGATAACTATCTAGTCGTTAATCAAGCTTCAAAATCTCATCTTAACAAGATTCACAGGATTTTACTTACTGTATGACCTCAAAAAGCTAGAGGATTTTTATTTTAAGCCTTTCGCTAGGATTTGTCTTAAATGATAAACCCACTAGTGTGACCCAGCATTTATTAGAGACAATATCACAGATTCAGTAGCAAGGGTATCTATTTGAAACTTTGAAAGACGACGCAAAAATATAAAAGTATTTCGATAAAAGCGTAAAAAGGGTATTAAATTAAGCAAAAATATTGCCCCCCCCCACTAATAGACCATATCCCGCTTCACGATATGACAAACCTGACGGATTTTTAAAGCCCCAGTTAATAAACTTTCTCTGTATTTGACGGGGGTCAACCGTGTAGATGCGTGGTGAAACGGGGGTGATCCGGTACCAGCCGTTTTGAATCGTAAAAAAACTTGGACACATCATAGTAATACCGTGGTGATACCGGGATGTATTGTGGTATTTGTTACGCGATAAATCGTTGTAATAACCGTAGTAGCACCGGCAACTGTAGTGACTACACCATAGGACACCGTAGCTTTACCGTAGCTATGGTGGAGAACTATACTGCTTTCCCGCCATAATTACCCCAGTTCTCCCCGGATTGTGATCCTGGGTACACCGTGGTCAGTACCGGTAATGCGTGACCTGGGCTTAAATAAATTCCGCTTCTGAACTGTGTATAGTTAGTTATCCGGACATCACAATCTTTTCGGAAAAAAGGGGAACTCTGGAACACCAAATTTGAAATAAATCTGTTAAAGACTGGAGCCTCTATTGCTTTCAGACGGTTCTCGGCAAAGGGCATAACTTAGAAACAGGAGGTTGTGGAGCACTGGATATCGATGGAGTTCGTCCATTTTTCCTACAATTAGGGGCAATAATCCAGGAATTTACAGTCCAACGTGTGTCAGATTTTTTTTGGAAATTACCATATATGTTAGGGGTGGGGGTGGATGGCCGAATGGTTAGCACGTGCGCGCTGTATCATAAAGCCTGTCATTGAGTCAACTGATGTGGTTTCGAATCCCCATTTGTACGTGACAAGGAGTAGGGTCGCCTGTCCAACCTCGTGGGTTTTCTCCGGTTTTGCTCCCACTGCTAAAGAGCCCATGACAAGGAGTAGGGTCGCCTGTTCAACCTCGTGGGTTTTCTCCGGTTTCCTTCCACTGCTAAAGAGCCCTACGCACAAGCGAATTATTGAAATGAAATTAAACCATGTTAGTCCAGAAATGACCTAGTTTGTGTCGAGTGGACGCTAAACCCCATTTCTCTCCACCGCCCCATATATGTTAAACTTCATCAAAACTGGATGAAAATGTGACCTATAGAGTTTCCAGAAACAAATGCAGAGTCCAGGGGAAGAACGATCTAAGTCACATTTTTGTCTTTTCGCATAAAAGGCAAAACATACTTTTGGACGAGAATGCTTGACGCGAACAGAAGAACGATTGGGTTTAATTAAAACTTCAAAATTATGGTTAATACGAATCATGGGAGGCCATTTCAGAAAGGCCTTGGTTCAATGTAACTCAGATTGTTCCACAGAAAGCTCATACAATTTTCTACCAGATGGTGTCATTAACTGGGGTTCGTTGAAAAAGTGACTTAGATCGTTTTTTCCCAGGGCTCTTCACATGTGAAAAGGCGTTTGCATGGACAGGTGTGCCGGCATAATATGTCCACATGAAAATGTGAATGAATAAAAAGTGCTTAAGAATGAATAAAAAAGTTGTATCAGATTGTTATTTGTTAATATCTGTAACTGTTAAAAATGAATAAAGGAGTTCTTTTTTTAATATACAGATAGTGTTCCAAAAATAAAGATTGCCACATGTTATCCTAACCAAATACTGAAGTATTGCATGTGATGACAAGAATTTGCTACTGTGTGAACCGTGGTAAATAATAAACGGATTTCTTCGATTATGAACAAACTATTATACTTTGGTTATTATAAACTTACCTGTGTGTTTGAAATTACCTCCGGTTATATAAAATCCATTGTACAACTATATGTCCTAGCGAATAAAAAAGTTCTCTCTTGTAAAATTGAACGCATCACAAACTTTTGACACCGAGAAATAACCAAAATGAAGGCTAATTACGTCACTTATCGGGATATATCATTTCGTATAGGGGGGTCAAAGCAAGGCTTTTCTGTCCTAACGGTTGTGTATGAATAAGCCATTCCTCTCGGAACCCAGTAATGAGTTTGGGCGTTTAAAACCATAAATACGCCCGCAGTCCGGTATTTTGTTTCCCTCTTGTATTATAATTATTTGGTTAGAGAGTTTGGTGGGATTATTTCTTTTGAACTATATTTGTTTTACTGACCTTGAATTAATTTCACCCTTGAATATTTTTAATATTTCCTGATGAACTTAAAGTAGCTAAGTCCGTAACTCAATATCATCCAAAATCTTCGACATTGAAAACACGAATTTTTTTTGCAATTTAAATCAGCATTGGTGTTGTGGTCTTACCTGTAAAAGATGGACTTCTGATATCCAATATTTAAGACAAAATGAACATTTTACCATTGGTACACGAATCATTCGTGTACCATAATGCGTTTCAGCGCCATTTGTAACAAGGTGCTCAAAGAATGAGGCTAGACATATTACACAAGTCATGTCAAACGGTGATGCCATATTCTTATTTGGAGAACATGCGCAATATATACTATCGGTGTTGACTGGAATAACCAGACGCTAGAAACTGTCTTTCAGTTGAGACTTCTGGCGTATTTCGCCGAACATAACTGATGACAATTCACAGTAAAACGGAAACGATTAAATGTAAAACAGTTTATATAAATTCATATTACATTATTATATGTGTTGCGACCCATTTGTGCCAATTTCTAGGCCCAAAATATTAGCGATTTAGCTCCTTTAAGCAGTCCTGTCAATTAACCTCAGCCGAGGCCATTGAATCATTGATTGAATAGGTATAGGCCTGTAACGTTTTTTTTTTATATATAAATACCAAAAATTATTACCAACAATTAATCATACCGCACACCGGATTAATTATCGGCAGATAATTCAGTTTCTTTCTATTTCGCTCTGAATATTATTTCCGGTGTGCAAAAAACTGTTTAGAAAAATTTATAATCGTACGTGATCGGTAACACAATTATTTTGTAAATTCCCGGCTTTGTTTTGAAATTCACAAGGCAATGTATCCAATATACAATTATATATACAGGGGTGAAAAACAATATTATATTTACGAGTATTCGTATAATTGGTGATATATTCATTGTGAATAAAATTTAGTAGACTGACAATCAATTGTTTCCAAATCAATGTCTTTGTCTCAGTTGCTATTGTGTTGCCCAAACTCAAAAAATCGAAACGGTCGTGCGCTGTTGTGATTACAACACACGTGATTCAACCTTTACCCCCTTCAACATATTATGATGGTTTAGCTCATGACGTGACATGTGTAATGTTGTGATGGACACTGTCGAAAATACAAGCAAAAACATTGACTTTTCAAGAGAGAACTTTTGTTTTGGTTTGGATATTTAATTGTGCAATGGATTTTATTCAACCGGAGGTGATTTCAAATACATAGGCAAGTTTTTAATAACAATTATTCAGTAGTTTGTTCACAATCGAAGAGAGAGAGAGAGAGAAAGAGAGAGAGAGAAAAATGGGGTTTAACGTCCACTCGACACAAACTATTTCATTTCGGGACTAACATATGGTTTATTTTTATTTCAATAATTCGCATGCGCGTAGGGGTCTTTAGCAGTGGGAGGAAACCGGAGGACCCGGAGAAAACCCACGAGGTTGGACAGGCGACCCTACTCCTTGTCACGTACAACCGGGAATTCGAAACCACGCCAGTTGACTCAATGATAGGCCGTATGATACAGGACGCACGTGCTAACCATTCGGCCACCTCCCCCCCCCCCACACACAATCGAAGAAATCCGTTTATAATTTACCATGGTTCACACAGTAGACCCCATTCCTTTATATATTTATGTTTTGCGATTATATACAATTTAATATCGCCATAATGGTGTTATTCATGATTACGTTTATTCTATATTGAGTCAGTGGAATGGGGTTTAACTTCCTACTTTTTTGCACCAATCTGACTATTGAAGATAAGCATACACTATGCAGTGTGCTATGACGGACACGTTCCCTGGACAGTAGCATTTCTTCATCAGTGACGGGTTATTTTATGTGCACGGCAAAATATACACATGATTTTGTTTTTCTACAAAACAAGACACTGTTCTTTGCTAGGCACACGGTCCTGCATTACCGACAGGGAGAAACCACGCTGCAAAATCCCACAGATCAGTGTACATAATCCTAATATTGAACTGGGCATTATCGCTTCTTTTAATGTTATGGAAAGGCGACAACCTGACATCACTACAACACATTTTAACCCGACAATAATACATTTTTACGCGATATTATGACAAGGCGACAACACATCACGACATGATACCTTATCAGCCACCATACCAAGCAATATTAATTCATTTTTTGTTTCTTTGGCAATGGCAATGTCTTCGCCATCATTCACATCCTGTCCATTATCATCCCCACGTTCATGTAATTGAATAAATTCCTCAATAGACATATGTTATGTAGAACACATGCCGACATCTTGATCTTTACAGCAATTTCCAATGGTTGAGTATCGATATTATGTACACGCCGGAACTTTTCTTTCAAAGGACAATGACGCTTTCAGTAATTACTCTTTTTGGGGACAGCTTATAATTTAAACCCTTCGGTTCTCGGGTGAGATGTCCATTGTCTCTAAAGCGCAAAATCAATCATCCCTGTAATTATTTGACTTCCATTTCACTAAGTGTAGGTCACTTAATTATAAAGTACATACCAGTTTGACCTACTGTCTGCACGTGGATCAAATAGAACTGATCTATTAATATAGCGACGTGGATTTTCTTGATGTGCTTTTATGGTTATATGGCGCCTATACAAGCTAAAATACAGTCTGCTTCACGGAAACATCGTTTCCAACTAAAGTGAAACTCGACCCCCCCTCCTTAGAAATAAATCGTACACGAACTGGGGCCATTATAACGGCTGGAATTGGATTGCTTGGTTTTGAAGGTTTACGCCCGGTTTCACCTTGGGTGATATCGCAGACAAGTTTTTCCTAAGAAACATGCCAGAGAAGCCATATAGTAGGAATATTCCAGCTTGTGTAGGAGACATGAGATTGATCAATTGGCCTAATCGATCTCATTTCCTTGAACAAAGACACATTGCCGTTTGCAGGTTAGCTTCCACGGTAAAATTTCATCCAAAAGAGATGCTCCTGGTACTAAAAATTAAGAAGACGAGCGTGCGCAGTCTGGCCCGCGTTGCCATCAATGCTGTGATCTTGCCGAGGCTAAGTTTGTATAGCTGACTGGCAGCTAGGCCCGTGGGGGGTGTCCGACCTACGTCCAGGGGATGCAAGCAAACATTCACCGGGACAGGCGTTGACGTGCCATTGGCCTTACAAAAAACAAAACGGCCCCTTCCAGTACACTCGACGTCCATTCGCGAAGGTATGTCCGACTAGAACTAGTAGGCCCCTGGATGATCACTTATGGATGAAATCCATTGGGACTTGGGGTTTAACCCTCAAGTCATCAAAGTGTAGAACACTTTTCTTGTTCTCCGGAGTCAACCAATAAGATCTTGGATATCAATCTCACACACGAAATCGTAGATGAACTCGTAGATCTCGTGTCTGCCTACCATAATATACTCTTCAAACAAAGTAGGGGATATTAAAATGCAAATACCTATGCAGGTTGCGATATGAGCCACTACACAAGCCCAGGATCGATACATTCGTACACATGTCCTGTGAAATCAAGGATAAACGGCCAATCAGCTTTCTGTAAACTTGTACCAAGTTACAGCAATTCGAATTACACCCCAAACGATTAGAAATCGGCTAAATGCAGCCCATTTGCATGCGCGACGACCGCGTATTGTGCCTCCATTAACTCGCCAGCATATGACAAACAGGTGCCAATGGTGTAGGCAGCGTAGAAATTGGGGTAATCGTCGATGGGTGCGTGTAATGTTCTCAAATGAGTCTAGATTTATTTTGGATTTCACCGATAGGCGTGTAAATGGACGTCATGCTAACGTTAACGTCAGACAGCATGACAGATTCGGGCTAGGGTCTGTTATGGTGTGGGGCGGAATCACCATGACTGACACAAATGACTTGCATATTGTTCACATCCTGGCACCGATAGTTCTGCCCTTTGCTCAACGTGCAGATTGACGTTTCATCTTTCAAGATGATAATGCCCGTGCCCACCGCGCTCGTGTCGTGAATGACTACCTCCAGTGTCACCATATTGTCCATATGTCTTGGCCAGCCCTGAGTCCTGACCTTTCCCCTATAGAGCATGTCTGGGACATGATCGGGAGACGTGTTCATCAACGTCAACCGACAACACTGCAAGAATTGGCTGTGGCACTGCAAGAGGAGTGGTTCAGATTGCCCCAAATCGTGATTGGACGGTTGATAAGGAGAATGCCACGACGAATTGCTGAATTTCTGAGGATTGGTGGAGCAATTACTCATTATACAGACAAAAATAAAAAAACGTCCATTTTCACTTTTGAGAGTGTATCTCTTTGCGAGTGAAATGGGACCGTCAGATAAGCCGCCCATATGAACTGTTTATGTTCATGTGTAGGCAGTTGGCCTGTTATTAACATACACTGGTTACCTCTAATAAAAACAGCAGCGCATTTCCGCAGTTTTGTATTGTTTCTGAATATCCCCTACTTTTTTTTGAAGAGTATACTATATTGCAAAATAAACAATGTTCTGAAAGCACATATGCCAAAACAGAGCTGCATCATTTTAAGAACGTCCACTTTAACCAGCCCTAATTGGTCTCATCAGATACATCATATTAGTTATGATATATTTTTTGGAAGGTATGACTCCACTGGCAAATCCAGCTGTTTCTATACAATTCCTCCCCTAACTGTTTTCGCACCAAAGAGCGGGTTTCTTTAGGTTTTGGCGAGGTCATTACGGTATTATACTATTCAAAAAAAGTAGGGGATATTTGATTTTTAAGTGTTATTAAAGTCACCTAATGAAACTGACGAAGAAACAAATGACAAAATGAAATGAAGTTCACATTCATCGATTTATTCGAAATGATCGTTAGACTAAGTAAGGCACAGACTGACCATTATAAGGGTAAAATGATACCCGGGGTCAAACAGCAAAGTTAACACAGCATCACAACCAAGTCAGTAACGGGTAAATCCTCCTCTGTTTGCCAAACAAGCATTGATCCGACGTGGCATACTCCTAACGAGACGTCTAAGGTCATTTTGGTCCAGATTGTCCCATTCCTGTTGCAACGCAGCAGCAAGTTCTTGGACATTGGCAGGACGTTGTTGACGTTGACGTAACCTCTGTCCAAGCATGTCCCAGACACGCTCGATGGGGGAGAGGTCGGGACTCAGTGCTGGCCAAGGTAATGTGGTGATGTTCTGTTGTTGGAGGTAACCTGTAACGATCCTGGCCCTGTGACATCTTGCGTTGTCATCCTGGAAGATGAAACGGCGGCCATGACGTCGTGCGAACGGCACAACATGGACTGCCAAGATGTTGTCCCGGTAGTACTGGCCTGTAACACGCCCTGCAACAACATGTAAAGCCGTTCTTCCAGCAACAGTGATGCCTCCCCACACCATAACAGAACCACCCCCAAATCGATCATGTCTGATGACGTTAACGTCTTGGAAGCGCTCGTTTCGACGACGCCACACCCTACTACGTCTGTCCAAAAATCAACAGTGAACCTTGACTCATCTGAAAACATCACATTGTTCCAGCGTCGATTATCCCAGTGTTGACGATCCCTACACCAACGACGTCTTGCCTGAATGTGATGATCTCTCAAACAAGAGATCACGCGAGGGCGCGAAGGTGACCCCTATGCAGTCGATTCCGAATCGTCTGGCCACTCACTCTCACACCAGTGTCTGTTTGAAGACGAGCGCTGATCTGATTTGCTGTGATGACACGATTTCTCAAGGCCAAGGTACGGATAAATCGATCCTGGGCTTGAGTTGTCGCCCTTGGTCGACCTGAGCGTGGTCTGTCCTGTACAGATTGTGTATCACGGTATCTGGACCATAGCCTGCTTATGACAGACAGAGAAACATTCATCGTCCGCGCCACAACCGCCTGTGTTGTGCCGATCTGTAGCATGCCAAGGGCACGTAACCTTTCATTTTGGGTAAGCCAACTCATATCAAAATTTGTTTTCTGGTCACTAAAACAATTAAACTGATGTTTCTACCCAGAGTCGTGCAAATCTTGGGTTGGACCCCCATGATGATCCCAAGCATCACCTGCATTCCATGCGGTAGCTATTGGTGCGTTTGGGCGTCACATGTAACTGGAAATGTTTCTTCTGTTAGGTTCTATAGTGACTTTTTTCGTAGTCATTTGCATATTTTAGTATTATGCCCCCAAAATCAAATATCCCCTACTTTTTTTGAATAGTATACTTTAGTTTGCAAGCTCACGCTAAACACAAATATGTGAGAATATAGACAAACACAGGTGAGTATAGAGGCAAATATAGGTGAGTATGTAGATATGTATACATAAAATGTTTTATAGACAAGAAAATGTAACAGTAAAATGTTAGACAGGTCGTTACACACTGAGAAAATATCAACACGTATAGAATTTGTGGAAATATTGCCACGATCCTGTATTTACGCTATTTTGGATTTTTAAATCTTAAATTTAACATCACCACTGAACTCAGCAACCCCGAAAACCCTATTATAGAGTGAATATTAGGTTCATCTAGGGAAATACAATGATGATTTTTTAATGAAATCTAAATTATCACCCTCAGTTTAACACCCAGTATCTTCAGGGGGTCAGAAAAACAAATGTTCATACATGGGTAGGGTAACTACAAAATTCATATTTAACACCACCCCCTAATTATGTACAAAGCCTGTGGACCCTCTAGATCCCCCAATTTTAGATGAAATACTATAGGGACAATTTGGTGTTACTTTATCACAAAAAATTATCGTTACCTGAAAGTCGACCATCTTGACAATGGTCACCATTTTGGATTTGGATTTTCGAGTGACTAATGAACTTTTTTGAAAAGGTATTTGTGCCAGTTTTGATATTGTATCAACATTTAAACGATCCCCCTGTTTTATGAAGTTAGCTGCTGTACTTTAGACGTTATGATAGGGGACACAATCTATCGATCTTCGGTATCGCAGTTATACCCCATTTCTGAAAAGGGTGTATCGCTGACCTGATTAATTTTATTGACATTAATACTATCTATTATTGCAAATGTTTCCTGCTTTAATGAAATATAACACGTTACGTTGATACATTAACCTTTTTTTAGATTCCATTGTTTCCGAAATACGGTTTCGACAATTCTGCTTTATGATCTCTGTCGAGTGGTTCAAATGACTTTATTCCTGGTATAATTGTAAAATAATAATCTTTTCTAGAAATAAAATTCTATTCCTTTTCTGACTAAAGAGCAAGGAGTTAGTTTAACTGATAAGTACAAAAACACCATCAGTGATAAATTATTAGTTAAGAGATACTAATTTCATATGTATTATTTTAAGATCACAATGACCAAAGCCAGCAATCCATTTATTGGATAAAATATAGGTGCTAGATACTGACTCAAATCAGAACCAATCGGATTCGATTTCGATCATTTTTTTTCGGTCATTATAATTTAACCAGTTGGGTCTCTTTATGATTACTTAGGCGGACCTACTTAAAATAATCCCTCAATCTTGTAAAATTCCTACAATCTCGGTAATATACTAAAATCTAGCTAATTACTCTACTCTAGGCATAACTTTCATCAATGACTAGCGAGACCTTGTAAAATACACCTTGAACTTTCTGACAACGGTGGCAATGGCAATCGTGACTACACTGTTCTACATTCCAGGACAACTCCTCTCAGAATGAAGTAATTTGACTGAAATTTGCAACATTCCCTTTTCATTATCTGTTTTTTAACTATCAAAGCGAGAATCTTACGTAATGCATCATTTAACTGTTATTGTGACCGGACCTTATGCCCCACTGATGGACAGTCTGTCTGGGATTCAGGCATTAGATTTTCGGGTGTGAGGTCGCGTGTTACTTTATGTGTCTGGATTCGTTGCCCCGATCAAAATGTTGAGTAAACCGGATAATCGCACCCAACAGGCAGCTGTGTGTAATTGTGCTCTCCAGATTTTGATCTTTTCTATGTGTTTGAAGTATAGGATTGTGATAAATATTTGAATGTAAATGCAACCAACTGTAAGGAATCCTTTAGTTACATAATGTTGAAAAAATCTTTTGGATTTTTGAAATATTGTTTCAAATGAAAAAAGTATTTTGATTAACTGGTGTAATTGAACGACTGTTAAAACTTATTGTTCTCTTGCACTCATCAAAACACTCAAACCACTTTAAATTACTATAGGTTAATCCATCAGATTAAATACTCACGTAATGAGATTTCAGAACTTAAAGCGGTTCATTCTTTTCATACAACAATTGACTTTGACTGTTTAAAGCGGTTACATATATTTAAAAAAACAGGCAAAAGACGTGGAAGACGAAAACAAAAACTTATATTATCTGTTATAACTGGCAACAGACCTTATCACCCGTATGACATTCCTGCAATTCCTGTCAGCTCTTACTAATATTATATCTGTTAAACTTAACCAAGCTAAGAAATTTAATGCCTGATCTGTCAGAAATAAGACACAACTCTTAACTTGAGTTTGTTATAGAACACCGCATTGACCTTCTTGCCATCACAGAAACTGAATCTACTATACTATTAAAAAAAAGTAGGGGATATTTGATTTATAAGTGTTATTAAAGTCACCTAATGAAACTGACGAAGAAACAAATGACAAAATGAAATGAAGTTCACATTCATCGATTTATTCCAAATGATCGTTAGACTAAGTAAGGCACAGACTGACCATTATAAGGGTAAAATGATACCCGGGGTCAAACAGCAAAGTTACCACAGCATCACAACTAAGTCAGTAATGGGTAAATCCTCCTCTGTTTGCCAAACAAGCATTGATCCGACGTGGCATACTCCTAATGAGACGTCTAAGGTCATTTTGGTCCAGATTGTCCCATTCCTGTTGCAACGCAGCAGCAAGTTCTTGGACATTGGCAGGACGTTGTTGACGTTGACGTAACCTCTGTCCAAGCATGTCCCAGACATGCTCGATGGGGGAGAGGTCGGGACTCAGTGCTGGCCAAGGTAATGTGGTGATGTTCTGTTGTTGGAGGTAACCTGTAACGATCCTGGCCCTGTGACATCTTGCGTTGTCATCCTGGAAGATGAAACGGCGGTCATGACGTCGTGCGAACGGCACAACATGGACTGCCAAGATGTTGTCCCGGTAGTACTGGCCTGTAACACGCCCTGCAACAACATGTAAAGCCGTTCTTCCAGCAACAGTGATGCCTCCCCACACCATAACAGAACCACCCCCAAATCGATCATGTCTGATGACGTTAACGTCTTGGAAGCGCTCGTTTCGACGACGCCACACCCTCCTACGTCTGTCCAAAAAATCAACAGTGAACCTTGACTCATCTGAAAACATCACATTGCTCCAGCGTCGATTATCGACGATCCCTACACCAACGACGTCTTGCCTGAATGTGATGATCTCTCAAACAAGGGATCACGCGAGGACGTCGGGCGCGAAGGTGACCCCTATGCAGTCGATTCCGAATCGTCTGGCCACTCACACCAGTGTCTGTTTGAAGACGAGCGCTGATCTGATTTGCTGTGATGACACGATTTCTCAAGGCCAAGGTACGGATAAATCGATCCTGGGCTTGAGTTGTCGCCGTTGGTCGACCTGAGCGTGGTCTGTCCTGTACAGATTGTGTATCACGGTATCTGGACCATAGCCTGCTTATGACAGACTGAGAAACATTCATCGTCCGCGCCACAACCGCCTGTGTTGTGCCGATCTGTAGCATGCCAAGGGCACGTAACCTTTCATTTTGGGTAAGCCGACGCATATCAAAATTTGTTTTCTGGTCACTAAAACAATTAAACTGATGTTTCCACCCTGGAATTCAATGCCACAATGACTGTAACATTCAAAGTCAGAGTCGTGCAAATCTTGGGTTGGACCCCCATGATGATCCCAAGCATCACCTGCATTCCATGCGGTAGCTATTGGTGCGTTTGGGCGTCACATGTAACTGGAAATGTTTCTTCTGTTAGGTTCTATAGTGACTTTTTTCGTAGTCATTTGCATATTTTAGTATTATGCCCCCAAAATCAAATATCCCCTACTTTTTTTGAATAGTATATTATAAACGAACTGTGTGTAGATGGGTATCTATTCATTAATAATTATTCATTATCTAGAGGTGGTAGAATAGGCGTGTTGTACAATAGTAATATTAAGTTGAATCGGAGCATAAGAATTTAACCCAAATAGAGACTTTTGAATATTGTTTGACAAAATCAACGGATTTGAGTGTTCTGATTTATCACGCCCTCCGCCTACTGCCACTAATAGATCTTCCAACAAACACTGTTATCAGAATTTGAATTACTTATATCAAAAGTTGTTCTTCTGTCGGAATCCATACTTATCCCGCGTGATTTTAATTTGCACATTGACAAACCCAGTGATCCTATTGTTGCCCAATTCAATGACGTACTTTATTCGTATAACCTGATTCAGCACTTGAATCAAGCCACACATCTAAAGGGACACATTCTTGATCTAATTATCACCAGGAATGATGACAACCTGATTGGGTCATTGGATTTATTGCCCGGTGTTATTACAGACCACCATCCTGTTTATGGAATAATCAATCGAAAGCCAGACGCTGAAACTGACTTATAAGTAACACCAAGAAAACTTAGAAACCTAAATCTAGCGGACTTTTCTAGCAATCTGTCAGAAAGTTTCAATAGTACACGGATTGAGAATCCAGCAAAATTTGTTGAGGACTATGATGCCTGCAGTGTACTTGACTGTCATGCGCCACTGTAAACTTGGAATCTAAATCCAATCGCCATTGTCCTTAGTACGATGATGCAATTCTTGGTGACCGCAAAATTCGCAGAAAAAAAACCCCGAAAGAGTGTGACATAAATAAAGGAAGAGGTTCATAACCAGATATACAGAGCACAGTCTGCAACGGTCATGACTCATATCTATGAACAGATCTGTCAAGAATAGTTACTATAATAATAAATTCTCATCTTCACAACCAAGGGATTTATTGCCCCCCCCCCCCCCGTCTTTCAAAGAAAGCATTGGACTATTAAAATGGGATCGTCTGTCTGTCCGTGACACTTTTGGGGACACAATAACATTCCGTCTAAATGAGCATTTTCTGCTTAGGGTAAGCAGAGATATTCAATTTGATTGGGTGATGCTTTGGGACACAATAATATTAGTTCTAATAAAGCGAGAGTGATGAAATTTGGTGTATAGTTTCATTACATCAATGCCTTGACTAAGTTCGATAATGAGCATTTCCTTCTCAAGATAAGCAGTGCTATAAGCAATTTGAATGGTCGAGACTTTGGAACAATATAAGTCTTCTTCGAATTGAGGTAGAATGTTCAAACTTGGTGTAGGCGTTGATTGGGCGAATGGCTTGACGAACTTCAAAGATGAGCATTTTCTGCTTAGGGTAATCAGAGATAAGCAATTTGATTGGTTGATGCTTTGGGTCACGATAACTGAGTTTGATTATGAGAGCATTTTTGGCTTTGGAGCTTGACAACTGTGATTTTAATTATACGCCCACATTTTCATGTGGACGTATATTGTCGTCGCCCCTGTCCGTCCGGACGTCCGTCCACAATTTGTTTGTGGACACTCTACAGGTCACAATTCTTATCCGATTTTGACGGAACTTGAAATATAGGTTTATCTCCAAAAGATCTCGGTTCCTTTCGATATTGGCATGTATCGGATCGAAACTTCATGGATTATGGCCCCTGATTGTACGAAAAATCACGTTTTTAGCTTGTGGACACTAAAGAGGTCACAATTTTTATCCGATTTTGTTGAAACTTGAAATTTAAGTTGATAATCCAAAGATTATCGGACAGTAACTTCCTGAATTATGGCCCCTAATTGTACGAAAAATCGCGTTTTTAGCTTGTGGACCCTATAGAGGTCATAATTTTTACCCCACCCCCCCGCAAAAAAAATACGTATTATTATATCACCGTTACACCCTAAGGATGGCGGAGTTCGAATTTTGTGAAAATCGGCCCAAAACTGGCAGACAAAATGGCCGCCGTTCGTTCTGAAATAGCGTAAAAATATGGTATATCAAGGTTGTGGACCCTATAGAGGTCACAATTTTAATCCGGTTTGGTTGAAACTTGAAATGTAAGTTTTGTAATTGTAATATCCTGAATTATGGCCCTTGATTGTAGGAAAAATCACTTTCTTTTTAGCTTGTTCTCTACCATATCTCGAAAATGTGGACGTATCCTGCCTGGCAGCCGCTGGGTGAGTGATAGTGGTGAAACTTCATGTATAGTTTTATTAAATCAATACCTTAACAAAGTTCGATGCTGAGCATTTTCTGCTTAGGCAAAGTAGACACGACTTCAAACTGATTGGTCGAGACTTTAGCACACAATAACACTCCTTCTAATGGAGGTAGAATGTTCAAAATTGGTGTAGGTGTCTTAATACGTGAATGCCTTGACATAGTTCGTACGTGTCCATTTTCCACTAAGGCTAAGCAGAGATGAGCAATTTGATTGGTTGGGTCTTTGGAACACGATAACATTGGTTCTAATTGGGTGAGAGCGAGTATAGATTCATTATATCAATACATTGACTAAGTTCGATGATGAGAATTTTTTGCTTAGGCTAAGTAGCGATAAGCAATTTGATTGGTCAAGACTTTGGAATATAACAATTCTGCTTTTAATTGAAGTATAGATGTTCAATGATTTATATTTCCCATTAAAGCTACATGTAAGCAGAGCTAAGCAATTTCTTTGGTCGATGCTTTGGAACAAGATAACTTGGATTCTAACTGATGGAGAGTGATGAAACTTAAGTGTATAGTTTCACTCATTGCCAGGTACTTCAAAACCTGAGTTTGATAGTGAACATTTTATGCTTAGACTAAGCATGTTTAATCAGTTTGATTACTCGATACTTTTGAAAAAGATAAATGTGCAATTAATTAATATTTGTCATCTGTTTTTTTGCGGGGGAGATCAGCCTCACTGTTGGCTTTTTTTAAAAAAAATTGTTCAGTCGCTTACATCCGATACAACATTATGAAATGACTAGATAATCTGGTTGACTCCTATACGGAGGGTGAGGAACCACTTCCGTCGTTTGAGTGCAATCTAAATTTATTTGTTACTGTTTCGGAAGAACAGGGCAAGAAGATTATACTAAAGAGTAAATCTGCTACATGTAATTCTGATCTTCTTCCAACCTGGCTTCTGAAAGAGGAAAAAGTATTGTTCATCATTCTATAACCACTAGTACTGTTCCTGTATGCTTAAAGTCAGCTCTGATTTCACCTTTGTTGAAGAAACCAAACCTTGATCCTCAGTTCCCCCAAATCAATAGTATCATACGGAAAATGTATCTTCAAATGAGTACGCTCTAATCTTAATACTGATGCTGGCCAGAATGTTGTTAGGGCATTAGTAACATCGCATATGGCATATGGACTATGCAAATTCACTTCTATTGGAAGCACTAGAAACAGCTTTAAACAAACAAGCAAACAAACCAATGCTTCACGTCTCATAAGCAGAACACGAAAATTTGATCATATACAAGATGAGTTACAGAAACTCTATTAGCTTCCAGTTCGAGCGAGGGTTCATTTTAAAGCTCTTGTGTATGTGTTTAAATCAATTTATTCTGACACAACACCTAGTTATTTAAAAAAACCTCTTTGATTTCTATACTACCCGGCGACCCAACTTTCGTTCTTCAAGTGATCGTAGCTAAAATGTGGAATGATCTTCCAAAAATTCTTCGAGAGTCCTTTTCCATCCAGAGTTTATGACTAACTTAAAAACATATTTATTTATTGTTGTGAATGCGCTTAGAAACACACATGTGTATTGAAGCGCTATATAAATCGAACAACAACAATAATAATAAAGCTTTTATAGGTTTAGATCTGTGTCAACCTCTATTGGATTTTATTGTGTAGTGCATATATTTCATACTCTATCCCAGTGAATTCATGATGTATTCATGTTGGATCATTTCTATAGTTCTATGTGTTAGAAAGGAATACCCATTACTTGAATCTTATATTTCTATTTTAATGTTTGTTCAAGGGGAAAGATAAGATATTAGAACGTGTTTAAAATTCTGCATGTAATTTAGGCTTTTTGTCATGATAGCAAGACTAGTAGGACTGTCAATTAATTAGTCGTCTTAAGTGGGACAGGATCCGTGGTCACTGGAAGACCACAGTGTGTTCTTAATTATCTGATCTCCTAACTGTATTATCTTTGGAAGTTGGCACGTCAAAATCATATTTCTTATACATCTTCATTCCGTCTACAATCTAATAATTAAGAAACTACTAATACCTCAAGAAATCAGTTTATTAATAAATCTTTTATTTTGTGACAACCCTGTGTTTTTGTATGAAAGTTTTGTAATAAACGTCTAACTTTGTAAATAACCCCCCTCAAAAACACAGATATAAGAGTGGTGTGCTAATGTTTATTTTACTACTTATTAAACTAGTTCTATTATACTTTGTCAAGATTGATAGACTTAAAGAACGATAAAGTTTTGTAATAAACTTCTAACTTCGTAAAAATACCCCCCCCCCCAAAAAAAAACCAAAAAAAAAAAAACCAAACAAACAAGAGAGTTAGAAAAAGATATAAGGGTGATGCGCTAGTGTTTATTTTATAACCTACTTATTAAACTAGTTTCATTAGTCTTTGTCAACATTGACAGGTTTAAAGAACGATTTTTAAATATGTTGATATTATTAGACACACGTGGTGTTGTGCTTGTAATAATATTCATATCCAGTCAAATTCAAATTAAAATAAACCGGGAAATCGAAACGACGGCAGTTGACTAAATGACAGACCTTACGATACAGCGCACACATGCTAACCATTCGCCCCCCCCCCCCCAATGTCTTTTAAAGATTCCCGATTATATAATATTGGACATATTATTTATGTCCCCTGTTTGCTTATTACCTATTGCATAAATCATAATAATTAAATACCACTCTTTGTCGCGCTGAATTAGATTGCTGAATTTAGGGCGGGTAACTTTATTCTAAATAAATTTGTACAATTTTTTGAAATAAGGATATGGCGGCGATACACCGTCTGGATGTAAACCCCAACATGCATTTGAATTTGCCTGATAAACCGTGTCAGAAATTTACAATGATGCTGACCTGACTCATTCACCATATGGGCAACAATTTAGGTAATAATGACCCAAGAATTAACGGCACAGGTAACTAGGGCACGAACGGAAAAATGGCACTACTAAAAAATATAGTTTGTTAAAATTAAATAACAAACGAAAAAAGAGCTGAGTTGAGCATGCGTGGTTGCTCCTCCATCGCTCTACTGTTTTTATATTTTGTATGTATTATGGATTTTTAAAACTGATTTTTGGATACAGTGATAGATAAAGGTATTGTGCATCTGTACAGAAGTTTCTTTTAGAAGAAAAACACATAATTCGGAAGTTTGTTGCATCTAAAATTACATATAACTCTTGAAGGTTTACTGAGGAATGAAGTTTTATTTGTGGGTAAGATCTGTTTTTCTTATTAATCTCCTGGCTAGTTTAGTGATTAGAATTATGTGTGTGATTATCAACTAAAAGAGACAGTTCAGTGAGATACAGCAGAGCTCAATTATTTGAGTTAAGAGACCGTTACCCTTTTCATTCAATTAAACAGTTTTTAAACTCAATCCCAAAATTAATTGTGAGACAAAAACCATTAAGAAAGAAATATAATGTGATTAATAATTATCACAAAGACAGACATTTGATAAAAAAAGTCATTCCACAGGGTTCAAATCAGGATAATTTAATACAAATCTCCACTGTTGACCACACTGACTCACGAAAGGTTTGCTTATTAAATGTCCGTTCGGCAAGAAATAACTTCACGAGCTTTGAAGTGCTTCAGACACGCGTAAAATGTGGTAGCGATTTGATTCATCTGGTCAGTATATACCGTCCTCCCCTATTTACCAAAAACAAGGTAACCACTGACACTTTCCTAACTGAGATCTCAGACTTTCTGCATGACTTGCAGACGTCCAAAGGACGACTGTTGATTGTTGGGGATTTCAACCTCCATTTAAACAAATCCAGTGACTTAAAATCCAACCAGTTCTGCGATCTTCTGAATTCATGTAATCTTCAACAACACATTAAGGTACCGATACACCAGAAGGGACATACACTTGATATACTTATCACCAGCCATGAAGTCCTTGATCATTCAATCTCCGATCATTATAGTATTTTCAGATCGTTGTCATTGGCAAATCCCAGGTCTGTTAAAGAAACCATTATTTTCCGTAAAACTAAAGAAATTGACGTAAATCGGTTCAATCAAGATATTCTGTCATTAAATTTACAAACCCAGATTGTAAATTCACATGATATACAAACAGAAGTATCTCTTTACGATTGTGCCCTGAGCAAACTTTTCAACGATCATGCGCCTTTAAAATCAAAAACTCTTAACTATTTAACTATAAGAAGTGGTTTACCACTGAGATTTTAATTTCAAAACAGGAAAAACGAACTGCTGAAAAACAATGGAGGAAAACCAACTTAGAAATCCACAGGGAGATATATAACCACCAAAGGACTGAAACAAATAAACTGATAAAACAGGCTAAAATAAGAAGGGGTTTACCACTGAGATTTTAATTTCAAAACAGGAAAACCGACTGAAAAACAATGGATATATAACCACCAAAGGACTGAAACAAATAAACTGATAAAACAGGCTAAAATAAGAAGTGGTTTACCACTGAGATTTTAATTTCAAAACAGGAAAAACGAACTGCTGAAAAACAATGGAGGAAAACCAACTTAGAAATCCACAGGGAGATATATAACCACCAAAGGACTGAAACAAATAAACTGATAAAACAGGCTAAAATATCTTATGTTAAACATAAAATCGAGACGAACAAGGGCAATCACAAACAAATCTTTAAAATAATTGACAGTATTTCTAAATCACAGGAAAAGTGTCTCTTACCCTCAAATGATGACTTTTCATCTCTAGGAAAGCAATTTTTGTCGTTCATTTGTGAAAAGGTAGCTAATATTAGATTTCAGCTTGAGGATCTGGCACAGCAACTCCCCATGACCGTGAATTATACACAGGACCTATGTTAACTGAGTTTGAGCCAACATCAGACACTGAAATTTCCAAAATTATTGGAAAATCTGTAAATAAATCCTGTGACCATGACCCACTTCCTACATGGTTATTAAAATCATGCGTATCGTCGATTTCTCCTATTATTACCTTCATTGTCAATAGTTCATTGAAATCTGGAAAGGTGTGCCAATCACTGAAAAGTGCCCTTGTGACACCATTACTAACCAGCGGCTGCCAGGCAGGATACGCCCACATTTTCGAGAGATGGATAGAGAACAAGCTAAGAAGAAAGTGATTTTTCCTACAATCAAGGCCATAATTCAGGAAATTACAATTCGATATGCGCAAATATCGAAAGGAACAGAGATCTTTGTGTTATAAACTTACATTTCAAGTTTTAACAAAATCGGATAAAAATTGTGACTTCTATAGGGTACACAACTTTGATATACCCTATTTTTACGCTATTTGAGAACAAAGGGCGGCCATTTTGTCTGTCAATTTTGGGCCGATTTTCACGAAATTCGAACTCAGCCACCCTTAGGGTGTAACGGTGATATAATAATACGTTTTTTTTTTTAAATCGGATAAAAATTATGACCTCTATAGGGTCCACAATCTAAAAACGCGATTTTTCGTACAATCAGGGGCCATAATTCAGGAAGTTACGGTCCGATATGCGCGAATATCGAAAGGAACCGAGATCTTTGGGTTATAAACTTATATTTCGAGTTTCAAAAAAATCGGATACAAATTGTGACTTCATTAGGGTTCACAAGCTAAAAACGTGATTTTTCGTACAATCAGGGGTCATAATCCATGAAGTTTCGATCCGATACATGCCAATATCGATAGCTGCCGAGATCTTTTGGGGATAAACCTATATTTCAAGTTTCGTCAAAATCGGACAAGAATTGTGACCTGTAGAGAGTCCACAAACAATTGTGGACGGACGGACAGGGGCGACGGCATAATACGTCCACATGAAAACTACCTATTTCAAAACTACCGCCCAGTCTCTAATCTGTCGTTTTTATCTAAAATCATAGAGAAGGTTGTAGCTTCCAGGTTCAAGGATCATATTGCACAGAACAACTGAGACGAACCATTCCAGTTTGCTTACAAGAAGTGTCACAGCACTGAGACTGCCCTTGTACGAGTCCATAATGACATCATCAGTCGGATGGACAACAGAGGCTGTGTTTGCTTGGTTATGCTTGACCTTAGTGCCACTTTCGACACTTCGATATTGTTATATCGCGCGGAATAAGAGTTTCGAGACCGAAAATATAACAAAGTTGGAGGCCTGCATTGCGGATGTAAGATCCTGTATGAAACTAAATCTTTTAAAATTGAACGATGATAACACTGAAGTGATAAAATTTTTTAAACCTAAATGTAATACAAACCTTAAGTTAAAACAAAATTCTGTGAAAATTGGAGATGCCAATATCCCTGTGTCAACTTCTGTACGAAATCTTGGTGTAAATTTCGACTCTGCACTGGACATGAAATCCCATATCTCATCTATTTGTACAACATAGGTAGAATCCATCCTTATATCAATTTTGAAACCTGTAAACTACTTGTCAACTCCTTTATTACATCCCGACTCGATTATTGTAGCTCACTGCTTGTTGGACTTCCCGCAAAAAGCCCATACCCTCTCAAGCTCAATCACTAACACCTTATCATTCACCCATCACCCCTGTCCTTAAACCACTTCACTGGCTCCCTGTTTCTTTTCGCATCGATTTCAAAATTTTATGTCTGACATATCTGTCAATCAACTGTCCTGAATCGCTTGTATATCTCAAGGATCTTCTAAACCAATATAAACGCTTACGCCAACTTCGTTCTTCAAATCTTCATCTCCTCGCCCAACGAAACTTTGGAACGATATCCTTTAAAACAAGGACCAGTTTAAGTTTCGATATTTTTAAAAAGAACCT